>NC_085138.1:376177503-376777503 GCF_035046485.1 Aedes albopictus | reverse complement strand
TAGTATGAAGAAGCAAAGAGTTTCAGACCTATCAGTTTGACCTCTTTTCTTCTGAAATGCTTAGAACGCATTGTGGATCATCACATCTGTGATGTTCATCTGGCCAACGTGCCTCTTCATGTGAATCAACATGCCTACCAATCTGGTAAGTTCACTGTGACTCTTTTACACAAGGTTGTTTACGATATCGACAAAGCATTCGCTCAAAAGCAGTCTTGTCTGGGTGTTTTCTTATATATCGAGGGTGCCTTTAACAACGTGCCTTTCGATGCCATATTGGAAGCCCCACGGAGTCATGGTATATCTCCAATGATTTCCAATTGGATTCACCAAATGCTCAGAAACCGATATCTCTTCTCGACATTGCGCCTAGCAGGGATTAGGAAATTGAGTGTTTGTGGATGCCCCCAAGGGGGAATCTTATCGCCACTTTTGTGAAATCTCGTAGAGATACGCTAATGAGGCAACTCAATAATAGCGGTTTTCCTACTTATGGTTTTGTCGACGACTACCTAGCATTGTTAGTTGGTATGTGTATCACCACCCTTTTTTCGACCTGATACAAAGCGCCCTACAGGTTGAGGGTTGATGTCGCCAATATGGCTTTACGGTTAATCCGAGTAAAACAACTATTGTTCTTTTCACGGAAAGGCGAAACCGTAATGGCGTTCGACCTTTGCGTTCCTTTGATTCTGAAATCGATGTGACTGAACAGGTAAAGTATGTTGAGTCCCTCTTGATTCCAAGCTTTCCTGGACACCTCACATTGAGTTCAGAATCAAGAAATCTTGTATGGCCTTCGGGCAATGCCGGCGTACTTTTGGTACAACTTGGGGTCTAAAACCCAAGTATATCAAATGGATTTACACAACTGTGCTTCTAGATGTCTACTAGAGGAAACTCCTGTGAACCGCACATCAACACACACCTCGTTGTTTCCACTTTTGGTGAATTGGGACAAAGTTGTCCTTGCTCCAAGTGATCTTACAATTGCTTGTAATTTTCCATATAGGATATTGTCCACGAAATTCCCTTCTCGGGAAGAGTGGACATCTGGATATATGGAGAGAAGTATTTCAGACGGCATCGTATGTTACACTGATGGCTCCCTTCTCGAAGGTCGAGCGGGTGCTGGTGTTTATTCTCGTGAGCTAAGGCTGTATCAGTCTTACTCACTTGGTAGACACTGCACCATTTTTCAGGCCGGAATCTTTGCTCTTATGTGCGGAGTGCAATCAGCACGTCAGCAGCACGTAATGGGCAAAGTAATATACTTCTGTTCAGATAGCCAGGCTGCTATTAAAGCACTTGCTTCGGCCAACTCTAGGTCGAAGGTACCCGGATAAAAACTAACCATAGGGTATTTGGTGAAAACCATTCCTGTACCATACAGTGTACCAGCTACAATATAGTGTATTGTAATGGAATGGTTCGCTAAAAGCTTTGCACATTGGTAGCTATTATACATTTACATCCGATCTTTATGTAACAATATATTATACTGTTTTTCTTACGTTTGAACCATTCACTATTCCGAAACAATCTTTTTCCGTGCATTTTTAATTTTTTATTCAGTTTATGATTCTTTGCGTGCTTTGTTTTGTTGATGTCCCTGACATTTTTGTTGCAAAGGAAATGAAAGAGAAAAAAGTGAATAAGTTGAAACATCTATGTTCAGTCCGCAAAGCGAACTGAAGAATGAAAATTTACCATCAACATCATATTGCGCCCGTCGACTCCCACCTCCCATCAACCAGCAGAAGTTAGCAGTCAGTCGGCGCATATTGATAGCGAGCACTCCGTCCGAACACAACCGCAACAAGCAGTTTCTCTCCGACACGACCCGCGTGCAACGAGCGACCGAGACGAAGACGAGAAACGTGTGACGAGCGAGAATAGAACCCACGAGAGATGAGTGACCCGACGAAGCCGACAGAGAGGGAGAGAACTTTCACGCCCGGTATGCGCGTCCGCTGCCGATCATCATCATCGTCAACCATCATCATCACGCGCGCATCTAGAACGTTCCACAGTTTCTAGTGTACATTGGGGACGGTATAAATATGCGCGCGTTGCGCAAAGTTGAGTCAGTGTAAATCGATCCGGCTAACGATCGCAATAAATAGAATTAAGTTAAGAGAAATTATTCCTCTAGTTTCATCCACCTATCCGAACCAATCCTGGTTTCTGGTGTCAGAGCTCTTAGCTTCTGGCCACCAGTTGGAGTGTGCTATCAGCCGACCGAGGCTGAACTAGTCCACTTGAGAGTTGGATACCATTCGCCTGCGGGCACCCCCGGGAAGGAGCTTCAAACCGCTCCTGCTCCCATCGGCTCGATCTCTGCGGGGACGAGCGCATCCGGTGAGGCCAACCGGCCAATAGCCAGCCCCATTCCACCCTATACAGTCCACTGCGCGTGTGTAGCACGCACCAATCTATTTAAAGTCAATAAAATGTTTAAATAAAGTGGTAAACCAGGTGTCCAAAGGACTGCATATCCAAGAGATATGGTGGGCTAGGTATGTAGAGTGCGATGAGAGGAATACGAATGTGGGTCAACCCGGAAAGACGCAGGCCAGATTACCGTAAATCAGTGGATGAGTTCAACACTATTCTTTCTCTTCTTCATTGGCGTAACTAGAGGAGGGGCCAGGGGGGCCAGGCCCCCCCCAGAATCCGCCAGGCCCCCCCCAGAAATTTTTCATGACTTTATATATGGAAATTAGAAAAAAATCTGAAAACCACTGTCGTGGTGACAAATATAGATCTATATTCTCAATTTAGTTGAAAATCGGAGTTTTCGACTAGCGAAGTTGGATTTTTCTCCAAATCCGTGCGTCGGACCTAACTTCGGAAGTGGTGCGCTGTATAGCAAACAGCTATACAGCGCACCACTTCCGAAGTTAGGTCCGATGCACGGATTTGGAGAAAAATCCAACTTCGCTAGTCAAAAATTCCGGGTTTCAACTGCACGTACAGTAATAGAAATTTATTTGGCATAATTTGTGTTTTAATTGACAGTTATTGGAGGCAATTCTCAACTTGTCACTCTTTACAAGATCATTGTCCAAAATGGACGATGTAATTAGTTAGTTTTGTTTGGAAATATTATATAATCAGAATTAGATATATAGAAAGCAATACTTTGTACATCTTCTTTTTTAAATCGCTGAGAAATTAAATCTAAATGATAATTTCCAGGAATTCCTGGATGGGTATCTTTAAGAATCTTTGAATTGTCTAGCAGCATTACTGCAAAATATGGTTAAGTGATTTTTTATGGAAATCAAGTATCATGTGGGAAAAAACTCTGGTTGAATTTGCAATGGAATTCCAGCAAAAGTTTGTGAATTCCTAGTGAGAATAGATGTACATAGCTGAAGCGTAAACGCGAATGTATTCATTAAACCATGCTGGAGGTGATTTCTAGTCGGTCACTATTAATTTCTTTTATTTCGTGGGCCAGGGGTATTTTTGCGTCTATCAAACAACGCACAAATTCAAATGGTCATTGAGGATGTTTTAATATATTTAAAAGCTGGTGCTGCAAGATGTAATCGTAAGTTTGAAGGTATTCATGATTGGACTTGTAAAAGACTTGGTATTCATGAGATAATTGTGAAAAAAATCCTGGATGACTTCTTGGAGAATTTCTTGGCTTCTATGTCCCTCTAAAATTATCTAAAAGAATTTCAATACATATCGCTGGAGGAATTCCTCTAGAAATCCTTCAAATTATTCAAAAAATCTACAAGTAATCCTAAAAAAACCCTGGGGTGAATCCCTGAAAAACATTATGAACGGAATACTGTAATTTTTTAACTAACCGCTGAATCAATTTTTAAAAAAATCCCGAGAGAAATTTCGGAAGAAATTCTTGGAGCAATACCTACAGTCCCTGGAGTGATTTGTGAAAGCATACCTGGAGGAATCCGAAAAGCAATTATGCTAGGAATTTCAGGAAAAAAATTCTGAAGAATCCGCATCAGAAATCCCTGTAGAAATTACTAGAAAATTTTTTAGATGAATTCTTGGAGGAATTTCTGGATGCATTCCTGGAGGAATCCTTAGAGGAATTCTTCAAGAAATCATAGAAGGAGTTCCTAGATGTATTTCTGGACGATATCCGGGAGAACCTTCTGGAAAAATTCCATGCGGAATCTCTGGAAAAGTTCCTGGATTAATGCCTGAAGCATTAGGGGATTTGTTTATTATCGTACAAATTGGTATAAAGTTTCTGAAGGTTAATAAAATTAGGTAGGGATCATATATATTTGAAAAACTAAATTGAAAAAAATCAGGGTCGCTTAATTTTCCGGAAACTCCAGTGAAAATCAAACATTTTCCACAGACACCACATACTTTGAAAAATCATAGAATGAAGCATCATATGCACATTTTTTTTTGCGAAATCACATGCAAATTTTCTCAGCAATTCCAAGATGGATTTGTGGAGGAAATCCTAGAAATTTTTTTGGACAAATTCCTGGCGGATTCCCTGGAAAAGTTAATGGATTGATTGATTGATTTGTCTTTTTTAAAGAGACTTTCAGCCCTTGGCTCCAAAGTCAATGTATAAATTTCTGAAGGAGGCATCCCTGGAGAAGTTCCTGGAGTAATACCTGGAGCATTAGAGAAATTTCTGATGAAATTCCAAGATAAATTTCTAGAAGAATTCCCAGAGCAATTTCTGGAGGAATTCCGGGAGGAATTCTTGGAGGAATCTCACGGAAGAATCCTAAGAGGAATCCCTGCAGGAATTTCTGGAATATTCTTGGAGGAATTCCTGGTGGAATTTCTAAAAGAACCCGTGAAATAACTCCTGGACGGATTTCTAGAGGAATCCCTGGAGTTGAAATTCATGGATTTATTCCTAGGGGAAATCTGAAAGAATTTCCGGAGGAATCCCTTGGAAAAATTCCTATAGAATTTCTTGAAGAATCTCCTGAAAGAATATCAGAAGCAATCTCTAAAGGATTTCCTGCAGAAATTCCTGGAGGAATGCTATAGGAATTTCCGAAAAAATTCCTGGAGGGATTCCTGGATCAATTTCTGAAGAAATTCCTGTAGGAATTTCTGAAGAAATACCTACGGTAAATCTTGGTAGAATTTCTTGAGGAGCCCCTGGAGACACTACGGTAATAATTTCTGAGGAATTCCCAGAGGAATTCCTGAAGGAATTCCTATATGAATTCCTGAAGGACTTTCTGAAGGAATTCCTAGAGTATTTTTGAAGAAACCTCATAAGGAATTCCCGCAAAATTTCTGAGAGAAATTTTTACAAAAATTCTTGAAAGAATCCCTGGAGATATTCTTGGAAAGAACCCTGGAGAAATCCTTGAAACAAATTTCTGGAGGAACCTTAGGAGGGGTTCCTGGAGGAACTTCCGGACAAGTTCCAGGTAGAATTTCAGGAGGAATTTCTGGACAAATCTTTAAAGGCAATCTTGGGGAAATTCCACGGAACTATTCATGGATGAATTCCAGGAGGAATCCCTTAATCAATTTTTTGAGAAATCCTTCAATGAATTCCTGGAAGAATCTCTAGAGGAATTCTGGAAAGAATCCATAGAGAAATTTCTGAATATATTCATAGAGAAATTCCTAAAGAAATTCCTAGAGAAATTCCTAGATGAATTCTGAGAGGAATTTCTAATGGCGTTCCAGGAGAAATTTCCAGTGGAATTTCTGGAGGACTTACAGGAGCAATTTCAGAAGGAATTTCTGGAAGAATTACTGGAGAAATCATCGGAGGAATTTCTGGAGGAATCCATGAAATAATTCCTGGAGGAATGTGTAGAGGAAACCTCGGAGAAGAAATTCCTGGGTTAATTCTTGGGGGAAACCCTGGAAGGATTTCTGGAGGAATTCCTAGATCCATTCCTGAATAAATTCCCGAAAGTATTCCTGAAGAAATACCTGGGATAATTTTTGGTGAAATTCGTGGTAGAACTCCTGGAGGAGTCCCTGGAGAAATGCCTGGATGAAATCCTGGAAGAATGCCAAGAGGAATATCTGGAATAACTCTTGAATAAATTCCAGAAAGAATTTGTGGGGAAATTTTTAAAAGAATCCCTTGAGGATTTCCTGGAGGATTCCTGAAAAAATATTTGAAGGAATTCCTAGAGATATCTCAGGAAGAAATCATTCAGGAATCCCAGCAAAAATTATTGGAATATTTCTTGGATAAACTCCGGAAGGAATTCTTGGGGTAATTTCTAAATGAATCCCTGGAGGATTTTCTAGATAAATTCTTGGAGAAATTGCGATAGTAATTTCTGAAGGAATCCTGGATTAATGCCTGGAGGAATACCTATAGAAATCTCTGGAGGAACTTCTGGAGGCATGCCTGGAGTAACGCCTGGATAAATTCCTGGAGACATGCCTATATCAATTCCTGGAGGAATCTCTCGAGAAATTCCTTAAGAAATCCCTGGAGGATACCCTGGAGAATTTCCTTAAAAAATCCCTAGAGAAATTCCTGAACTAATGCCTGGAGTAATCTCTGAATACATTTCTAGATGAGTTCCTGGTGGAGTTTTCAGAAGAACTCTGGTAGCAATCTAGTGGAGTTTGGAGTTTTTAGAAGAACTCCCGAAGCAATCTCTAGATGAATTTCTGGAGAAATCCCGGGATGAATCCATGGAGAAACTCCCAGGAGAAATTTCTAAAGAAACCTCTTGAAAAATTCCTAGAGGAATCCTTAGAGAAATTTCTAGAGAAATTCTTGGAAGAATCCCTGGGAAAATTCTTTGAAAAATCCCAGAAGGAATCCCTGAAACAATTTCTTGAGAAGCCTCAGGAGAAAAGCCTGGAAAGTTCTGGACAAATTCCTGCAGGAAGTTCTGAATAAATTCCTTGCGGAATTCCAGGAAGAATTCCTGGATTAATCTGTAAAGGATTTTTTGTAGAAATTCCTTGGAACTATCCCTGGAAGAATTCTTGAATGAATTCCTGGAGGAATCTCGAGAGAAATTCTGGAAGCAGTTAATCGAGGAATTTCTGAAGAAATTCCAAAAGAAATTTCTGAAGAAATTCCAAAAGAAATTTCTGAAGAAATTCCAAGAGAAATTTCTGAAGAAACTCCAAGAGAAATTTCTAAAGAAAATCCAAGAGAAACTTCTAGAGGAATTCCCAGAGGAATTTTTGGAGGAATTCCAGGAGGGATTCCTGAAGGAATTGCGGTAGTAATTTCTGAAGGAAATCCAATGGGAGTTCCTGGATCAATTCCTGGAGGACTTTCTGAAGGGGGAATTCTTTCAAAAAAAAACCTGGAGGTATCCCTGAAACAATTTCTGGGAGTACCTCATCAGGAATTCCTGGACAAATCTCTATAGGAAATCTTTTGGAAAATCCGTGGAACTATTCATGGAAGAACTGCAGGAGTAATCCCTAAATGAATATCTTGAGAATCCCTGAATGAATTTCTGGAAGAATCTCTAGAGGAATTCTGGAAGGAATCCATGGAGAAATTTCTGAAGGAATTCCTGGAGAAATTTTTAGAGGAATTCAGAAAGGAATTTCTGGTGGAGTTCCAAGAGGAGTTTCTGGAGGAATTACTGCAGGAATCATCGATGGAATTCCTGGAGGGATCCATGAAATAAATCCTAGAGGAATGTGCAGAGGAAACCCTAGAGAAGAAATTCCTGGAAGAATTTTCGGAATGAATTCATGGAAGAATTCGTGGATCCAAACTTGAATAAATTCCTGGAGCAATGCCTGAGGAAATACCTGGGGTAATACCTGGAGAAATTCTTGGTAGAACTCTTGCAGAAGTCTCTGGAGAAATGCCTGAATGAAATCCTAGAGGAATACCTGGAATAATTCTTGAAAAAAATCCGGGAGGAATTTCCGAAGGAGCTCCTGGAGGAATCTCAAGATTCATTCCTGATGAAATACAAAGTTCGATTTCTGAGGGAATTCCAGGAGGATTTTCTGAAGAATTCTCAGGGGAAATACTGAAGAAACCGCTGAAATTTCTGAGGAAATCCTGAAATCCTGGATTAATTCCTGCGGGAGTTTCTGAAGGAATCCCAATAAGAGTTCTTCTAGAAATGTTTAAAATAATCTCGGAATTCGTTTTTGTAAGAATAACAGAAGAAATTTCCGGTGAATCCCTGGAGGAACTCTTGAAGTAATTTCTGAAGAAACCCGATGAGGAATCCCGGAAGCAAGCACCATTAGGAACTCTTTATGAAATCTCAGGAGAGCTTTCTTAGCGAATACCTGGAAGAATTTTTGTAGGAATATTCCTGGATAAAAAAATGAAGAAATCAATGTCTGCAGTAATTGTTGAAGGAATACTAGGATCCCTAGTGGAGCGGACCTGGTGGGATGGTTAGAACACTCGACTATCACGCCGAGGACCTGGGATCGAATCCCACTCCCGACAAACTCGCAAAATGTGAGTTCTTACTTCGGAAGGGAAGTAAAGCGTGGGTCCCGAGATGAACTAGCCTAGGGCTAAAAATCTCGTTAATACACATAAAAAAAAAACTAGGATCCCTAAAGGTTTTTTGTACAAATTTTTCAAGCAATTCTTGGAGTGTTTTTTTTAAGAATCTCTTAGTAAAATTTTCTAAAAGAATTTCTGGAATACATTCCTGCAGAAATACTTCGAATCATTCCAGATGTAATTATTGGAGCAATCTCTAGTGGAATTTTGGAAGGCATATATGGACATATCCCTGTAGAAATCTCCGAATACCTGCAGAAATACCTTAAAGGATCTCTGGAGAAATTCCTGAAGGAAACTTCGAAAAAAGCACTGGAACAATTACTGGAGGAACCTCTAAAGATATCCCAGGACAAATCCCCGAAAAAATGTCTAGTGGAATCCCTAGATGAATTCTTGATTGAATTTCTGGAAGAAGCCAAGATGGAATCACTGAATTAAGCTATGGAAAAAAATCTTGGAGGAATTGTTCGTACTCATATAGTTTACAAAACTATGAACAAATCTGAATCAGTCATTTTGATTACTCAAAACTACAGTACTGATTTGTATATTCACATATCGGGCGCCCATCCCGCTTAAAATTCATCTCAAGTCAGGCCCCCCTGGGCCCCCTCCAGGAAAAAATCCTAGTTACGCCAATGCTCTTCTTCTCTCATGTGAAATTGCCTTGTACAACAACCGAATTAAATGCGATTTATCTTTGACATTTTTAACATAAGGACTGGACTGGACACTGAAACGACTTCTGAAATAAGTTCGTCTTCGCTTTTGTTGAATCGTTCTCTTTAGTTGAATCGAACTTGACAGTTTTCTCATGAGTTGTTATGTACACATTTCATAGTTCAGTCAAATTGGAGCCTCAATATTGCAATAATGGTTAAGCACGCTGTAATGATACTTATGTACCTCGTCACCCACTTCATGCAACTACATTAGTGGTCTAATAACACTTAGCGCGCTAGGCATAGTTCCATCATGCCGCTCAAAGTGTTGCCACAAAAAATAATTAGTTTGCAAAACCCGGTTATCTGGCTGGTGGGACATGGGAGCTTAAGCTTCAACTGTTAATACAATCAGAGGCTACTCAGACTTAGACGAGTTTAGGTTAGTTTGGCTAGAACTGCCATTATCGAAGGAACATGACGAGATAATATAACATTATATGGTTTATCTAATGTAAAACAATACAACATAACAAAAGAGAACCATTCCAAAACCATGATTAAATTTATAACCAGTAGTGAAATTACAATTAAAAACAATATATTTACGGTACATTTAATTGTTTGAAACCATACGTGTACCATACAATGTACGGTATATTAAAGCCCACGTATCAGTATTTCGAACAATTCATTTACAATAAAATGTATGGTTTTGTAAAAAAATATGTATGGAGAAAAATATTTTTTTTATATTGTTACGATACTTAACAACCCGTATAGTATATTGTAAAATTCTCATTTACAATTCACTGTATGGTGTCTAACATTACATCTTATTGTTTTTGTTTTTTTTATTTTTACAGTGGTGTTTATTGTAACAATATGGTTCTAAATAGTACTGTTACAATACAACATTCGGTTTTTCTACTGTATTTTTTATTCGGGTAGTTATCGCTTGTCGAACTCAAATCGAGAAGCTGAATTCAGCAAACGCTGTTCACATTGTATGGGTACCTGGCCATTCTTTCATCGCTGGAAATGAATTAGCTGATGAGTTAGCTCGCACTGGAACATCACATGACCTCATTGGCCTGAGTCAGCTATTCCGATATCGAAGTGTTGGGTAGAGCCTCAGATTCACACCTGGGCTGCTACTCAACACAGACAATACTGGAATAGTTTGGAGTCATGTCGTCAAACCAAATTGTATTGTACTAAGCCATCTCCAAGGGTGGCGAAGTCTCTTACAAATCTTCCAAAGCAGAATTGCAGCATTCTGGTCAAAGCATTGACTGGCCACTGCCGACTCAGCTATCAGCAAGCTGATTCATTTGCATGTGATAGCTGTGAATCCGATTATGGATCTTCGTATCATTTGATATGTAACTGTCCAGTTTTTGCGCAACTGCGTTTCCGAATATTCGGTAAACATTTATTAAGTGAAACTGACTTCAGAAACCTGAATCTTCAGGATATTCTGTTGTTCTTAACCCGCTGTGGTAAAGAGCTATAGGCTCTCTTTCGCTTTATGCGTTGCCCTTTTCAGGGCGCTGTTTGAACCCATTGTGGTACGCTTGTGCGTTAATACCCTCTTCCAGGGTATTTTCCCTACCTGTCCCTATCCCCATCCAAATCCTTTTTCTTTCCTTTTCCCTCAGGTAGATGATAAAATAGACTGTTATTTTGGCGATGGCACAAATGTCCCAAATGGAGGATAACGTGCCTCTGGAGCCGGCCTTCTGATACCTGATACCTGATGAGCACTTGCAAAGTTATTAACTGAGAGCTTTTTTGCCAATTACCAACTATTTCTCGTTTGAATATACTGTGCAGGTACAAAAAGTAACAATTTCTTGTTGAGTAAGAAATTAGAAATGCGATAAAGAAAAATCGATGGGACGATCATAATTCCCAATTTCTTTCTCAGACACTTGTGGTGATGCAGAGATTTTCCAAAGCATGTTCATTCCTTGCAAGACGACATTGTTCAAGATTATCAAATTACTTCTGCTGAGAACGTTCCTTCTCCGCTTGCATGTACATTTCACGCCACCACACAGAATGCACGAAAACACAGTCCAAAAAGTTGCACCGGGAGTTGTTACCTGGCGGCTGAATAGCTACAATGTAATAATTCCGGTTTATTAAATTTACAAACCTCGCTGCCATAAGCCACCGTGTTACATCCGCCACACCACACCACACCGGTGGCAACGACGACGACGGCGACGACGATAACCGCGCATTTCACGACCGGAAAACATAATTTGAAACTTGCTCCTCTGTGTCCCGGTACAGGAGCTGAATAAGCTCACCGAAACGACGAACCATGAGTACAAAGAAGGCACTTTGTATCATGGGTAGGTATACAGGGGTTACTCAAAATAACTGGGACAGGTAAAATTTTCACTTTTCCAAAAATGTTCAACTCGCTGTAACTTTTCGAAAAGTGCATCAAATATTCTCAATTTTTTACTGTAAGTTCATCAACTAGTTGTGTATCAGTAGTCCAATTTTGGAGAAGATCGGATCATTGTGCGATGAATTATAAAGATTCTAGAAAAAGGTAAAATTATCCGATAGCCAACTTTGAGCTGTTATATCTCCGGATTCAATGAACCGAATGCAATGAAATTTTGACCATTTATGACTTGTATAATGAGCTATGAAAAACCTTTGACTTAACTTAAAATTCTTAACACGGAAGAAAATTATAACGATAAGATTATTTTTCTAATAAAACACTAAATTATCCAAAACTTCAACATCGTTTCTAAATTCAAGATGCAAATTATAGTTCAATTAATTTCCCTCTAAATGACTTATATATAAATGTGTTTTGAAGGAAAGTTACAACATAGCCGCTAATAAATTGAGAAAGTAATGGGATGCATATTAGAAATTGATGAATTTACTAAAAAATCGTGAAATGAATGAAACCGTTATAACTTTTTCTCCTGTTAAAAATTTAAAGTTAAGTTAAACGTTTTTAAGAGTTCATCATATAAGTCATGAATGGTCAAAATTTCATTGCAATCAGTTCATTGAATCCGGAGATATAAAAGCTCAAAGTTGGCTATCGAATAATTATACCCTTTTCAAGAATCTTTATATCTTCGTGAAGAATAGCCCGATCTTTTCCAAATTTGTACCACTGATACACAACTAGTTGATGAACTTACAGTAAAAATTTGAGAATATTTGATGCCCTTTTCAAAAAGTTACAGCGAGTTGAACATTTTTTGAGAAGTGAAAATTTTACCTGTCCCAGTTATTTTGAGTATCCCCTGTACTTTGTTGAAGGGAAAATTTTCATATATGGGGTAAGTTGTGTACATGACACATATTGTTCTGCTTCATCGATCAAATTTAGGTCGCGAAGGATAATCACATTTCTGGAGAAACTTCAATATTCATCTTTGTTAAAAAAAGAAATCATGGTTTCAATATCGGGTGCCGTCTATTTATTACACGATACATTTTACTGAATTTTCAACATCCTCTTTCCCCTCGTGAAGTTTTTATATGAAAATCTAAATATTGTTATGTGGTGCGTAAGATATCTTTACAATCCTCCCTCTTTAATATCTTGCATCATCAATGGACATTCCCAAAGAACTTGAAATAATGGCAGCACAAAAAGGCACAACAAAGACAGTGTGCATGGTGAAGTACAGGAAGCATGGATCGAAACGATATCCATTGCCAATGGTGCCTGGCATTTGACAGCACTGTCCCAGTGTCCATGATATGCAAAGACCAGGAAGGAGTTTTGCAGACAGAGAAAACAATTGTGGTAGCTAGATGGAAGGAGCAAGATCATTTGTTTAATAATAACAACGACCGTGTACTAAAGAACAAAATTAACATGGTAGATAACGGTCATGCAGTGGAACCACCAATACTATATGAGATGAGGAAGGCTCTAAAGCAACTGAAAATTAGTGAAGATGATGAAAAGATTGAGATCCTGATCGATCTTCTTAAGTGCGACAGCGAGCAGAAGTATTCCAAAATTAACTAGCTCATCTCGGAATCCATATTTTGATTACTTTCCGAAAGATTTGTAAGTTCGTCGGGAGTGAAATTCGATCCCAGTTCTCCTCGCGAAAAGCATGCATTGCGCTCAAACCATCATGCCAGGATCGCTCCTGACTCATTACCCAGCCAACAAATTGATTCAAGGCTTCAGCCAAGGACACCCAAGGGGAATGCCACTAATCTTTATTTATAATAAATAATGAGTCAGGAGCGATCCTGGTTTATTGTTTATGGGTAGTACGCAGATCGCAAGAAACTTCTTAGCTTCCTCAATTCGTGGAAAATTCAGGCAAGGAATCGCCCAAGAAATGTATCGAAACGATATGCAGAGGTTTTATTCCATTGTCAAGGGTGCCTGGCATTAAACTGCGCTGCCCCAGTGTCCACAATTTGCAAAGACTGGGAGGGTATTTTGCTGACAGAGAAAACAATGGTGGTACCCAGGTAACCAATAAGCATTTAAATAAGCTGTATTTCAGCTATAAAACTGCATTGTATCTGCTTGCTGCTGTATCGTAGCAGTTCGACTGCTGAATTGCTCTGTATTAGCAATTCAAATGCTGCTTAAAATCGAACAGCTGTTGTGTAGCATTTCAAATGCATGATATTTTTTAGTTAACAAGCATCCTAACTGCTACTTTATTGCCATAAAACTGCTAACAGAGATGAGCGATGCTAAAACTGTTACACATTTCAACTTTTCAACTCATGTGCCACGACTATAGGATCCATTACCATTCAGATGTCCTCTCATTTACTGGTAGCAACGAAGCAAATTAATGAGAGATCAAATGTTTTCCAAATAAATCGTATGTAATAAGAAACAAATTATGCCATCGCGTATTATGTGGAATGTTCAATTATCAGCACTTGTCCGAGTCGTTGTCCGGGCCAGCAAAATAACAGCCGGTGTGGTACTCAAGCCTTTAATAGATCAAAAAATCAACGCACATTATCTGATCGTTTCTAGCTCATCCTGTAGCGCGGTTCAGCATCATCATCAGCCAGAGGATTGTGAGATCGAATCCCTATTTCAGCGGGAACAGCAAAAAACAACTGCAAAAATAAACAACAGCCTCAAAGTCGCAGAGAAGAGTGTGAGTAAAAATAGAAAGGGAAGAATATGAAGCGACTGAAATGCGCAGGGGAAAATATTTTTGTTTATGTTCGTTTTTTTGGGGATAGGAAAGAAAAGCATTAAATCAGCCGTATATTGGGCCAAAACCTGCATTTAATTAGCACTTATGGCGCATATATGGCATATTAGCATTTAATGACCTGCAGTAAAGGCGTATATAGTGCTAAATAAATGCAATTTTAACTGCTTATTGGTTACCTGGGTATCTAAGTGGAAGGAGCTAGATAATTCGTTTAATAATAACAACGACCGTATATCAAAAAGCAAGATTAGCATGGTAGATAACGGTCATGTAGTGGAACCACCAACACTGTATGAGTTGCGGAAGACTCCAAAGCAACTGAAAATCAGTGCGCAAGAGAGCAGAAATATTCCAAAATAGACTATTTCATCTCGGAATCCATGTTTTGCTTGTCGGGAGTGAGATTCGATCCCATCATACCAGGATCGCTCTTGACGCATTATTTATTATACGTGGCATATGATGATCTAGTTGTGGGGTGTAAACAAAGATTAGTGACATTCCCCTTGGGTGTCCTTCCCCTAGCATGCGTCACATGAAGTCAATCGAACGTGGCAATTGATGGCTCAAGGCTTCAACCAGAAGTTTTGGGCAGGATTATGATGAAGTTTTTGCTCCTGTGACGAAGCAAACGACACTGAGGACGCTCCTGGCGGTTGCAAGCAAAAAGAAGACGATCCTGAAGTATTTCGACGTGATGATAGCCTATCTCTACGGGAAGTTGAAGTTAAAGGTAAGATTGGACTAGTTTATTGCTTATGGGTAGTACGCAGATCGCAAGAAATTTCTTGGCTTCCTCAATTCGTGGAAAATTCAGGCTAGCAGAAGCAAAGGGGAAGGGGATCAAGACTTTCAAATGTAAAGGGGCGAGGGTCAGAGGTATTTCAAAGGAGTTTGAAGAGGGTGATCAGCGGTATTTCCAGGCGATTCAGGGCGTTTCAGGCCGTTCCAGGCCGTTTCAGGAGGATTCACAGGGTGTTTAAGGGGCTTCATAGGCTCTCACAGGTAAACTCCACGGGAGCTTCAGAAGCGTTTAAGGTGGTTTTATTGGCTTACATATGAGCTTCACGAGGGCTCTCAGGGACGTTTTAATGCGATTCAATGCGGTTCAGGGCGTTCCAAGATGTTTTGAGAGGCTTTTAAGGAGGCTTAGGAAGTTCTCAGGCTAGTTTCACAGAGGTGTCATACGGATTTCAGGGAGATTTAAAAGTGATTCAAGGGGGCTTCAAAGGCTCTCAGGTGAATTTCACGAAGGTTTAAGGGGGTTTCAGAGGCATTTCAGAGCGTTTCAAGAAGTTTTAGGGTGTATCGAATGGTTTTTGAGGCGTTTCAAAGCGTTTTAAGGCAATTTAATGCGTTTCAGGGCGTTTCAGTTTCAGAAGAGGCTTCAGAGGCTCACAGGTGAATTTTACGGAAGGGTCTTGGGATATCAGAGGCGTTTCAAAGCGCTACGTTACAGAAGTTTTCAGAGGGGTTTTGGTGGGCTTCAGATGGTCACAGGTGAATTTCACGGAGGTTTCATGGCTGTTTAAGAGGTGTTTCAACGCGTTCCAAGGCAATTCAGGGCGTTTCAGGGCGTTTCAGAGTGTTTCAGGAGGCTTCAGAGGGATTTAAAGGGCTTCAGAGGCTCGCAGGTGATTTTCACGGAGGCTTTATGGGGGCATTTGGTGTCAGAGGCCTTTCGAAGCATTCCAACGCGATTCAATGCGTTTCAGGTTGTTTCAGGAGGTTTCAGAAGGGTTTTAGAAAGATTAAGAGGCTCTCAGGTGAATTTCTCGGAGATATCATGGGACTTGCAGAGGCGTTTCACAACGTTAGTGAATCAGATGGCCCAAACTTAGGGAGTTCTCAGATACTTCAATACAATAACAGAACTTAACACTTGATAGCACATAGGTGCCTGAAGCTGTGTGAGTATGAACCTTATTCATAATGATCTTAGATACAACTAGAAGCTCTCGTAGATTCGATGACCTTTACTCAAGGGATTCTTGGAGACCCTAAAAGAATCATTGAACTCTCCACTTAATAGGTCATAGTCATCTGAAGATGTGTGAGTATGAATATTAGTCATAAATAAAGCTCTTAGAGACAACCAAATACGTTGGTAGATCCGATGGCCTATACTCATACCAGCAGTGAGCTCTATTGGTCCTCTTCGGAAATTCCACATATCCAGAAGCAACTCTGTTCAAGCGATATGGCACCGCTTCCAAAGTGTTACAGCCCAGCTAGAAGTGCCTCGGGCATATCAGGAACGATGTCAGTAAGTTCCTGATTATGGTATACTGGTCATGTTTCGTATTTGGTAGATAAGATGGTACACGCTTAGGTAAGTATGCACAAGTGAGCTGATGGCGACGGCATTCTATCCTCTTAGTAAGGTCGGGTGACACTGACTAGAAACGGCGGGTAGGCTGTCTTCCGCCCCATAATACCGTGGCATGGCCTTAGAGTACGTTCCTGATATGTGATCCGCTTAGGAATCTAACTGGGTAGAAGTAGGTTCAGATGAACACTCCTGATTAGTGCTGATCCGACTCTGAGCCCAGGCCCCATAAGGGCCTGGGCCAACCCTCGGGTGGCCTCCCTGCTTGCATAGATAACCACCAGGATCCTTGGCGACTACTTCATTTGGAGTAAGGGATAGCGTCTGTAAGGGGGGGGGGGGGGACAACAGACATGACTTCGAAATCCAACAACTGTAACAACGCGGTCGAGTGTGGAGTAACTGTAGAGATGGTTGGGTTTCAGATTTTATAGACCCGAACCCGACCCGTACCCGAACAATTTTCAATTTCTAAACCAGGACCCGACCCTAACCCGAGATTTTTTTGATTCGTCAAACCGGGACCCGACTATGCGGGCAACCAAAGATGTTGGTGATTAGTTGCCAAACAGCTGCACGAGTTGATCGGCTACATGACCGGGCGGACTACCATCAGAAAGGATCTGATACAGGACCTGCTGAAGCTCCGCAAATCGCTGGCTCTTGCCAAAAAAGAGTACAACCTCTTGGTAGAAGAGCGGAGTACTGCTGATGCGAGCAGGGATGAGCGGTCCACCCCAACGGACAGCTTCCTCTTTGCTGAGCCTACTGATGAGACGCGGCCCAAGAAGCGTCCGACAGAGACGGGTGCAAAGCTGAAGAAAGAGAAGGTAACCAGGCTGTCAAGCCGGTTGCGAATCGCGCAAGGGGCTGGGAAACCCAGCCCCAGCAGGCCAACCCTAGCAAGAACGTAGACCAACCGGACCAAGGGAAGGAGAACCATACAGGAGCTTGAGTATAACGAGTAGTCTAAGTACTAGCCAGGACCCGAGCGTCTAGGGGAGAGTGAACAACTTAAGGCGGTAGCTGGTGGAACGCTTACTATTAGAGTGTACTCTTGTACGATATCTCCCCTTCTCTAAGTCATCCCTAACGGGCGTACGGCGAAGGTAAGGAAGAGAGAGAGAGAATGAGTTTTTAGTGGGTCGATCTCCACATAACCCGAGGAACCACCTCTTGGGTATCTGATCAGAAGATTTTCTCATTTCATAAAAAAATCAGCGGCCGCCACGGCACAACCTTGAGCTATTGAAGCAATCGAGGGTGAACTTGATGTGGCTCCTCTAGAGGACAGTGTAAGCTGCCATAAACAACTTAACCGAGGGCTCCATCGGGTACGTGAAACAGAGTCGACGAAGCGATTAAAATATTGAATGAACAATAGGTTTAGAGCGATTTTGAAAGAGATGCGTTTTTCGGGCGGTAATGCTCAGCAGAGGACGGGAATGAACCAACTCACAAGCTGAGGAAGGTTGGGAATGTCGTTCACCAGTACAATACCAATAAAACAGCTGGTAAGGATGGTATCGCAGCTAAATTCATCAAGATGGGTCCAGAAAAGTTGGACACCTGTTTGCACCGGTTAAGAGTCATTCTGTGTACTTATATGATGTTATTGCTGAATTACAGCCATGTTTGTTCATATTCCCGAAGAATATAACACTGTGATATAATCCAATTATCCGTCCCCTTTCGGGATCCCGGCTCGACGAGATGACAAGCAGTTTGATTACCGTAATAAAAAAAAACTCCGGCCCCGTTTATTCAATTTCGATGACACCATCCAACAGCAGCTGTCCACGGGCAACATGAAACCGATGATAACCTTCGCCGATGATTGGTTTATCGAGCCGGGATGTCATTTTCAGTCATTTTTGCCTTTCTCGTACACTAAGTGTACTGGAAAGGCTATATGTTCACTCCAAAAATGACTTTTCGATAGAAGGCCCGGAGGGTCGAGTCACATATACCAATCAACTCAGCTCGACGAATTGAGGTGATGTCTGTGTGTATGTATGTGTGTGTGTATGTATGTGTGTGTGTATGTGTGTATGTGTGTGTACAAAAAAACTCACATCACTTTTTGGCAGTAAACCTGAACCGATTTTAATGACCGACGGTTCATTCGACGGGGAATCTGGTCCCATTGTTTCCTATTGAAAATGGTTTGGATCGGTCCAGCCGTTCCGGAGTTATGGCCATTTAGGTGTTCCGGATCGGTACCCCAGGAAGGGGCCAGATATGAAAACGCTACAAACCCATTCATGCGACACATCAAATTACGGCATTTTCGATAACTTGATGAACGGTAAGCAGAAAAATGGTCTCAGACCATATCTGAACCGGTAGTGTCCCGGAACCGGTTCCGGGTGTCCCGCTGAAGTGGCCAAACATAAAAGTGCACTAAACCCATGCATGCGGCATATCAAACCGCAGCTTTTTCGATACCCTGATGAACAGTAAGAAGAAATACATTCTCAGACCATATTGGAACCGGTAGTATTCCGGAACCGGTTCCAGATGTCCCGCTGGAGGTGGCCAAGTATAAAAGTTAACCAAACCCAAGCATGCGACATATCAAATAGTGACTTTTTTGACATCCTGATGAAAGGTAAGCAGAAAAATATTCTCAGACCATATTTGAACCGGTTTTGTTCCGGAACCGGTTTCGGGTGTCCCGCCGGAAGTGGCCATATATGAAATTGAACTAAAACCCATGCATGCGACATATCAAACCGCGGCTTTTTCGATAACCTGATGAACAGTATGCAGGAATGCATTCTCAGAACATATCGGAACCAGTAGTGTTCCGGAACCGGTTCCAGATGTCCCGCCAGAGGTGGCCAAGCTTAAAAGTTAACCAAACCCATACATGCGACATATCAAATAGTGGCTTTTTTGATATCCTGATGAACAGTCAGCAGGAAAATATTCTCAGACCATATGTATCTGAACCGGTAGTGATCCGGAACCAGTTCCGGGTGTCCCGCCGGAAATGCCAAACAAAAAAGTGAACCAAACCCATGCGACAAATCAAATCGCGGATTTTTAGGTATCTTGATTGGCAAAAAAAGTTTCCGGCCATATTTGGAACAACCAGTAGTATTCCTCACCGATTAAGGGTGCCCCATCGGAAGTGATCAAATGTAAAGGAGAATCAACCCCATAAATAGCTGTTTTGGTAACCTGATGAACGGTTAACAAGAGAAACAATCATAGACCACACTTTGGAAAACCAATACTGTGCCGAAACCGGTTCCAAGTGCTCCGCCTTAATTGGTCAAATGTAGAACGAAACCGAACGAATTCACACCGCGCATTAAATATCGGCTTTATCGATGACGCGCAGAACGGTCAGCAAGAAAAGTCTCAGGCCACTTTGAGACTACTGGTAGTGTACCGGAACCACTTTCGAGTGTCTCGCCGGAACTGGCGAAATGCACAAATAAGTGTTTGACAGTACATCAAATAGCAGCTTTTCTGAATACACAATGATCGATTCGTAAGAACATAGCCTATTAATATTTTAGACAACCGGTAGTGTCCCAAAACCAGTTCTGGGAGTCCCACTGAAAGTAGTCAAACGTGAAAGTGATCTATCAAATCGTGTTTTTTTTGGGTAACCTAATGAACGTAAGCAATGAAATAGTCTCAGACTATATTTGGGAGACCCGGTGTGCTCCGGAACCTGTTCCGGTACCGCATCGAAAGTAACCAAATGTACCATGCAACATATTACATCACGGCTTTTTGAATAACCCGAGGAACGGTTAACTAGAAAATAGGCTCACACCACATTACAGACTACCGGTAGGGTTGCACAACCAGCGTTTGGTGCTTCGCCGGAACTACAAAAGTAAATAAAATCAATGCAAGCGATAAATTTGTGTAAGAGAACAAAATCTTACAAATTAAACCCACATACCAACAGACGTCGCACTATACTCACTACCTCTCGCTCTTGTTTTCAACGGTCAATAAGATATAGCCCAAATGTTCAGAAAAAAAAATGTGTGATCTGTGATTGTGTAAAGAGTTATAGCTTAGCTTGTTAGTATCGTCTTGATATTGATCAGCCTCCAGTGTTAGTGAAGGTGCTCAACAAAGTGCTCAAGCAGTCAACTGAGAAGTCTGATATTTTTCAGCCCTGGTTATGCGTTGAACATAACGTCGGACTATGTGCAATCAATAAGTTTTAAGTCTATTCAAAGATGTCCTTGATAAAATGCTTGCTTTTCTATAAAAATATTCGGATTCAGAAACACTTTGACTTACGTTGTCGGAAAGATTGTGAGAACATGTTCAACGAGAAAGGCACTATCACCACTGGGTGGATTAATTTGGGTTTTTTTTCTTTCCATCGAAATTAAATTTCAACTTTGCCATCCCGGCTCCCGGCAGAAAAGTTTTCCGTCAGCTTCGGTTGCTCTCCTTCGTCACCGGGCCAGCAGTTCCGACGTTTACTTCCGGTCCCATTTCACTCGCTGTCTGTTGAAGCAGATTCGAATTTCGGGTGCCTATAGGCGACGTCGACCTCCGACGCGACGCTCCGAGGACTGAAATGGATCCATTCGATCTGTTTGATGGGTTAGTGCGGTCGTCACCGATAGATGGGTGCGCGCTGGGTATATGTTTGGTTTCGACTGGATGTTTGTAATTCGTTGGCTTTGAACGAGACATCGCAACCACGATAACGACTGTGTTGATAGAAGGAACCAACATATACTATTTATAGGATGATTAATTATCTAGGATCATGCTGGTCACCGTCACTGAAACAACTTGTATGATTGATATCTAGTATTGGTTCTTCTTCTTTGCGTAATGTCCCAACTGGGATAAAGCCTACTTTTCAGTTCAGTTCAGTTCTATGAGCACTTCAAATGTTATCACCTGAGAGCTTGTGTAACTTAGAGCTCGACCAATGATTATTCTGCATATGTTTATCGTGTGGCAAGGACGAAGATACTCTATGCCCAAGGAAGTCAAGGCAATTTTCATTACTAAAAGTTTCGAAACCGATCAAGGATCGAACCCGTCGCCCTCAGCATAAAGAAGGTGATTTGCAAGGGGTACCCGCTGTCACCTAATTAATCATACAATTTCTATTGTTCTGTTTCATCAAATAGATTTATTTTTTACAAAAACTTTCATTCAAACACAATGTAAAAGAACAATTCCACTTCCGAGACCTAATTGATATCGATATTCCAAGAAGTATCTTAAAACAAGAGGCACGTTTTCGTGCTATCTTCTATCACTTTGCTCAATCAAACTTTTCCTAACAAAGTTTCCACTCGAATTGTCTGCTTCATCTTATACTCCGTCTGCCACCCAACTTGCATTTGGTTGGAACGTGACAAGGATGCTTTCGGCTAATGAATGCCATTCGACTAGATGGTTTTCCGCTTCCAGTTTCAGCTGGTTAAATATATTCCAAAACCGGTTTGTAAAATGCAATCCAATCACCGTAAGCCATTTCACACTGGTTGTTGCGAAAGGATCCAACAAACCGCTTGTTCATCAGTTTCAATAAGATTCAGTTAAGTACAGCTGAGCGAAGGCAGACTTCACACAATGTCAATCGATGAATGAGTGTCACCGGTTCACGGACCGGTTCCATTTTTAAATCGATCCAAATGGAAGGCTTATCGCTCGGCATTATTCTCTCTACAGTATGGCAGACCTCTATCCTCGTACCTCAAGTGTAATCCACCGTTAATAGGAATCCTAAAAAACGACCGATTCCCTTTCAATATCAATAGAATCAACCTCGGAGCCTCCACTCCACCAACATGTAACGGTGTGGTCCACTGTTGCAGTGTACGCCACCATACCCAATCTGAATAGTGTATTCGATTAGAGTGTACAGTAGCTGTCAGAAAGTTAGAGAATATGGAAATTTTTTAGTCAATGTCTTAAATGTCATGATTAATCATTTCGTGGCTAGCGCGTCTGATTTGCATGAAGAAGGTTTGCGCTCTATCTTTTTTCCGTTACTTTCCTCCAACTGTGTATCCTTCATCCTTCTATCTACTTTCTCCCACTTCTCTTGTATATTCATATGTTCATAGCCATTGCTAGAACCATAAATGGGTTGATATTCCGTTTCTCTTCCTACCAACATCGCAGAACAGTGTTGATCTATCACAGGAATTTTCTGACCTTTTGCCATGTGTTGCCCTTCAAATTTCGTTAGAAAATTTAATGTGTTTTTCGATGCGAGCTGTTATTCTAAGAAATATTTGAGCTAATATTAAAATAACTGAACTCTGAACTGAGAAAAAATATTAAAATAACTGAGCTCTCGTAGCTCTAACAGACTCGGATAATTGGATATCGCAAAATGGCAACTAATAATGGACCCTCAATCGGTCTGGAAAAAGGAACAGCAGCCACACATCATCATCCTCGTACTAATCATTCTACCATGAACAGCGTAGAATGTTAACCCTCTAATGGATACCTGGGGTTCATTTGGACCCCAAGTAACTTTGGAGTATTGGCAAACAAGTTTGGTATAGCATAGCATTAATACATGCATAAATCTTGGATGGAGTTGCAAAGTTGAATATTTTTGCAATACCTTCAAACTAGACCTAATTCTATTATTTAAGCAAAAATAAAGTTATTGTATGTCAAAGTTGAACCAGGCGATTTTGTATACCTGGGGTCCATTTGGACCCCTAATTAAGTTCTTTATATATTTTGATTCTGTTGTTTTAGAATACTCATGTCTTCGGCAAATTTGTTCGGTAAGTCAAGCGCCATCTGGCGGTGAATTGATTAACTCGAAATTTTCCTACTAGATGGCGCTATTTGGCATTAACAATTTAGTAATATAATGTCTACAAACGAAATTATCGGAAGACTTAGAGCTTGTAGAAGCATCACGTCTTCGGTAAAAATGCTCAGTAAGTCGAGCGCTTACAGATAATGAACCGATTGATTTGAAATTCCCCCACTAGATGGTACTAGTGCGCATTTAAATTCTGTATCTCATATATCATTGGATCCTTATCACTTAGAAAGATGACGCCTTCGAGAAAGTTGTTGTATTGATCAAGTACTTCCAAATGATGGGCCGTTTGATTTGGAACTCCACACATAGGTGGCGCTAGTGAACATGCAAATTTTACATCAGGATACCTCAGGATCCTGATCACATAGAAAGATGGTGTGTTCGCCAGAGTTCCTAATAACTCTCTTACCGTCTCTACTATCTTCAGCAAAGATGTTTGGCCAAGAATTTAAAGATAGTCGACCGTTTGATTCGAACCTCTGTCACTATATGACGCTAGTGAGCAAACAATTGTTGAATCTTTTTTACATCAGGATTCATATTATTTAGACAAATTGAAGATTCTGCAAATAAGTTGCAGTCGTTTTACTCTGAATTTTGCTCATGGGTGGCGTCAGTGAGCATGCAATTTGTATATCTCATATAGCAAAAGATTCTGACTTTTTTGCAGGGATGGCATACCGCGCAGAAACTGCGCCCATTTACGCTCATCTTTCACTGAAACACGCAGTTTCATTCACCTTTCAAAAGAGAAAAAGAGGAAAACGCACAATTTAAAATAAAAAAAATTATCTCACTCAGTGCACACGCAGAATGTTCACAGGGGACTGTTCAAATATTTTGATGAGCCAAACGCGTATCAGTGGAAACCAAAAAATAAAAGCTAAGAGACATCACATCTTCTGATTTCAGAGACAAGCAGACATAACAGTAACCCAATTTCTCACCCATAAATCTCAGGGTTTTGATTACTTAGAGTGTTGGTGTGGTCAGCTTTCTTCGGTTGGTGTGGCAGCTGGTCAACGACTAACAGTTGATGGACAGTTTGGTTCGAAATTCCACTAATAGGTGGCACTAGAGAGCCTATAAATTCTTGTTTTTTAAATATCTCACAATGCAGGTTACTTAGGAAGATGGTTTCTTCGGCTTGGATGTGAATTTCAATCAATCAATTTGTCATTCAGTCATGAAATGTTTACGTTCGTTGAAGGTTTACGTCACGTGTAAATTCCTAATTATTTAAGAGTGTTAACCTGAAATGTACGGCAATGAACCCTGAGATATATGATATGATAAATTTGCTTGATCGGTACCGCTACCTACATATGGAATTCAAAATTATACGGCCCATTAAACTGTAAGTCACCAGTTCTCATTCAAAAGATAATAAGACAAAGTACCTTTAAACATGATTTAAATGAAAATTTTTCAAAAATGTTTGTATGTAAACTTAAGCTACAGTTGCCAATTTTTTAAAAAAATGAAAATAAACTTACGGCATTGTCGCTGGAAATTGGGTCGACCAAATTTTAAGATGAGAGCGGTACCGAAAATCTAGAAAAAAAAAGTTAAGTAAATTAATCCTTGATGTCATCGACCAAAAGTTTGGGGTCACTATCGTAAAGCATGGAAAAGTGATTTGTTGATATCTTTGTCATCTTTCATTCAATTTTACCACACATATTTGTTAAAATTTACATACTAAATCTTAACGTAAAACTGCCGTTGTCGTTGAATACGTTAAATTAAAAACATCAAACGTGAATTTAGTAAATTATGTTTGAAATGAGCCGAATATAAATTAAATTTAAGCCGGGGCCCGTGGCGTAGTTGGTCACACGTTCGCTTCATATGCGGATGGTCATGGATTTGATTCCCAGCCCCGGCACTTGCAATTTTTCGTCAGTTGCTTTTTCCCCGAGAGCAACTGACACTGACCCTCTTCTGAGCCCCATGGCTCAAACGGACCCGGATACCTGGACATCAGCGAACTTGCTACTCATAATGGATCCCCAATCGGACTGGAAAGGAACAACGGCCATCCATCATCATCCTTGTGCTCGTCATTCTACTAGGTATAAAGTAGAAAAGTGAAAGCAGCAGAAAGGCAACCAGTTCAATAAAGTAGAATAGAATCTAGGCGCTGGCGCTGTACAAAATGTAAGTGCAGCTGTCAATTGAAATTGCTCACGTAGTGCCCCATGGACAATAGAGCTGTAAATTAGGTTAAGTGATTAAGAATAAAAAATAAATAAATTAAATTTAACTATAGAAGACGAAGATATTTACAAATCACTTTTCCATGTTTTGCGAAAGTGACCCCAAACTTTTGACCGATGACATCAAGAGTTAATGTACTCAATAACTTTTTTTTCTAGATTTTCTAGCCAAATTTGGCAAAAATCACTTGAAAGCTAATAGAAAATAGGTTATATTGCCGCTCTTATCTTAAAATTTGGTCGACCCAGTTTCCAGCAACACTGCCGTAAGTTTATTTTCATTTTTAGAAAATTTGGCAACTTTGGATCAAGTTTACATACAAATATTTTCGAAAAAGTTTCACCTAAAGCATGTTTAAAGTTACTTTGACTTATTATCTTTTGAATGAGACCTAGGGTTTTGGAATCGGACGCAAATAGGCGAAGATATGGGCCTAAAAAATGACATGCTTTTGAGGGGGTGATCCCAAACTTTTGATCGGGAGTGAACGTATGGCGAATTTCCAAAATTAACGGCCCATGGTCGTAAGTACTTGGCCTACGCAACAACTTTTCCGAAAATTCCATTTTTCTAAGTGATTAGAATCCTGCGATATATGAGATCATCTGTAAGTCCTTCACCTACCCAACAACTTTGCCGGAGATATTATCATTCTAGGTACTCAGGATCCTGAGATACATACTATAAAATTTGCACGATTAGTTGCGCCATCTATGTGTAAAATTTTCAAACAAACGGTCCATCATTAGTAAACACTTGACTCAATTAACAACTTAGAAGACACCAAATTTCTATGTGGTCAAGATCTTGTTATATATGCGATCATATACTTAATACTTAATGCTTACTAGCGCTACCTATGTGTGAAGTTCCGAATCAAACGAACCAGCATTTGTCAGTCCTTGAGCAACACAACAACTTTGCCGAAGATATCATCATTCTAGGTGATCAGGATCCTGAGATATTTTAATATAAAATTTGCACGCTCAGAAGCGCCATCTATATGTGAAATTTTCAAACAAACGGTCCATCTTTAGTAAACACTTTACCTTATAAACAAATTTGCTGAAGACACCAAATTTCTAAGTGATCAGGATCTTGATATATATGTGCTCAAATACTTGATGCTTACATGCTCACTAGTGTCACCTATATATGAAATTCCGAATTAAACGGCCCAGCATCTGTAAGTCCTTGACCCATCCAATAACTTTTGCTGAAGGCACCGATCTTCTTATAAATAGGATCATGAGATACAGAAGATCAAATTTGGGGTCCAAATGGACTCCAGGTTTCCGAAATGGACCATCAGGACCACCAGTTTTCTGTAGAGGGTTAAAGCAGTACCAGTTTGATATAGTAGAATTAGAATAGAATAAATTAAGGCGCTGTACAAACTGTAAGTTTGTCAATTGTAATCGCTCTCGTAGTGTCCCAGTGGACGAAAGAGCTGTAAATTACGTTAAGTGGTTAGGAACAAGAAAAAAAAACGAATTCAAAATATAAAACTAGTTCATTAATGAAATTTCCAAAAAAAAAATTAAGAAATTTAAAAGCAAACTCTTCAAACCCGTACTTAAAGAAAGGATTCAGTCTTCATTGCTAAATTCTCACTCTTTACTCTTCACTCTTCACCTTACAGTGCTTACTCATAGCTATTCACTTTTTATTCCTTATTTCTCACTCCTCACTTCTTCATTACCTATTCCTTCCAGTACACTACGCATTGCTCACTTATAACTCTTCACTGCTCACTTCTCACAGCTTCTCGCTTCTCACTCTTCATTCTGATGCTGCACACGGTAGTGGAAGACACTTTTTCGTAGGTGCGTCTGGAGCAGAACAACCGTCAAACGTTGCCTGTTGACGTGATTTTAAATTAGACTTTTTCAAACACGTGACGCTGGGGTAGAAATCATTCCTTTAAGTGAATCTCATTCCAATATGAAAAAATGCAAATGATTCTTCTTTTCAGAGGATCTTCCATGAACTCATCACTCCTTGCTGGAATTGCACCATGAATTTATGCTGAAGATTTCCTGCTTAAATTGTTTCAGGAATTTCTGCCAGGATTCTTCCAGGGGTTGCTCCAAATTCTATCGGAAATTCTTGCTGTGATTCATCCAGGAATTTCTGCTGGTGTGGATTTTTATAAGAATCAGATATTTCATTACGAATTCTTTCAGGCATTCCTCTTCGGGAACTTCTTCTGGAATTCCTCCAGTAATCATTGCTGGTATTACCCCTGCACTTCTTCTCAAGATTTTTCTAACAGAAACTCCTGAGGGATCTATCTAGAAATGTCTAGGTGTGTCGTTTCCTACTTCGTGGATTCAAGCAGGAATTTATCTGGGGATTTTTTGAGCTATTCCTCTTAAGATTTCTTCAGAAGTTCCTGCTGGCGTTTCTCCAGAAATTCTTGTTGTGATTCCTCCTAGAATTTCTGTTGGTATGCTTCCAAAAATTTCTACTAGTGTTCCTCCAAGAATTCCTGCGGAAATTTTTCCAGGAATTCTTCCAGAAATTTTAATAAGAACCCCTTGAGATAATCCCTTCTAGTAATATTCCATGAATTTATCAAGGAGTTCATCAAGAGATTTTCTTAATGATATTTTTGAAAATTTCCTCTAAGGATTACATCAGGAATTCCTGCTGGCGTCCTTTCAGAATTTCTACCGAGGATAAAACCTGGGAAACAAGTTATCTAGGAATTCCCATGATATTTTGGTGTATAGAATTCTTGTATAAATTTTCCAAGGATTTCTGTTGAAATTACTTTAGGATTTCTGCCACAGGAATGTTGGACATTGTTGGTATTGCTTCAGAAATTTCTACTATATTTTTTTTTCTCCAGAATTCCGTTGATTTATCCAGAATTTTGCTGGAAATTTCCCTGGAATTCATGCTAGAACTTCATAAGTCATTTATGCTAGGATTCTTGTAAGATTTGCTCCATCTATTCCTCTAGAGTTCGTTTCAAGAATTCCTTTGTGGATTTCTCTACGCATACCATTTGGAATCATAGCAGAGTTTTCTTCAGAGATGTTAATAGGAATTTCCCAAATTGTTCTTCTAGAAACTTCTCCATGCGATTATCCAAGAATTTTTCTATTGGTTTCTACAGAAATAATTTACGGCATTCTTTCAGATATTCCACGGGTAATTTCTCCGGTACTTCTTCCAGGGATTTCTACAGAAATTTAATCCCACAGAGATTTCATTACCGTTTTTTACAAGATTTCTTCACGGGTTACTTTAGGAAATGTGCTTATTGTTATGATAAACGTGCTCTTACGTTACTAACGTAACTGTTTCCAGTATTTAGTTTGTGAAAAATTCCTAAAAAAATCAAAATTATTAAATTATTAGAAATCTCTTTTTTATTTTCTCAAGAAATCTCTGGAAGAGTTCTTGACAAATCTCTAGAGAAATATCTAAAGTTGAATTCCGAAGTTAAAGGACATTTCTAATGAACTCGAAGGATGGTTTTTTGAAAAAAAAAATCCTAGAGAAGTACCTAAGAACTCTTGAAAAGGAGAGACGAACCAGCCAAGGGCTGAAAGTCTCTTAAATAAAGACAAATCAATCAACTCTTGAAAAAACCTCTGGGAAAATTCCTAAAAGATTCTCTTATGGTGTTTATTGAAGAATTTCTGGGCGACTTTTTGAAGGAATTATTAGAAAAATAATTTGTGTAGAAATGTCTATACAAAAATCGATAGGAAAATTTTGAAAAGATTTCTTGTGGAAATTTCTGGCTCTTATTTCTGGAGAAATAACCCGAAAAAAAATCCGTGGAGAAATTCTTGGAAAGGAAGACTTGAAGACCTGCATAAATTTCCGTGGAAGTTCATAGAGCATATCCCAGAATGATTTCTCAAGAAATCCCTGTATGAATTTCTGCATAACTCATTGTAGGAGTTCTTCTTGGAACCACCGAAAGAAATCATGCAATTATCTCTGCAGGATCCCATAAGGAAATTTCTTAAACTGTTTCTTTGAGAATTGCTAGTGAAATTCTTGGGGAACGTCCAATAATTACGTCATGGTTTGAGGGGCAATGGGGTTTCAGCAAACCATACCAGTGACGACCCACAAAAAAAATGTCAGAGGTATCATACAAAAAGTGTGACAGCGTGTGGAAGAGGGCTGAAAACGGGACATTTTTGCGTATGAATCCATGATGAAGTTGCAAGAAGAGTTTCTGAAGGAATTTCCGACATAAAATCGTTAGAACAATTTTAGAAGGAATCCTTGGAAAAAATCTAAAAGAATTCTTGGAAGCTTTTCTGCAGGAATTGATGGAAAGTTTTCCATCTCAGAGAAATTTCTTAAGGATTTTTTAAAGAAAAATCTAGGGATCTCAGAAGATTCTTTTTTTTTCAAAAATTCTTGGAGGAATTTCTAAAAGAATTCCTCGAGAAAATATAAAAAAAGTTGAGGGAAAAATTGAAGAAGTTTTAAATTCTATGCTAGATTTTCTTAAAGAATCCCTGGAATTGAAAAAAGGAATCAGTAGAATATGTATGTTCAGAAATGAATTCCTGGAGGATTTACAGAAGGAGTTCATGCAACTATTTTGGGAGCATTCGATGAACCAAGATGCAAAGAAGTTCTTGGAGAAATTTCTGCAGAAATCTATGGAGGATTTACTGGAGTAAACTATGGGAGAATTTCTGGAGAAAGGCTTTCCTGAACAATCAATGGAAATTTATCTATTATAATTACTCGATAAATCCCTTAACGAATTTCTGAACGAAGTCTTGATTTTTTTTCAGTAGGAATTCTTGGAGAAATTTCCTTAGTGACTCATGGACGACTTTTCAGATGAATTGGGAATAGTTTCTGACAGAAAAGAACCCGTAAAAGATTTTTTGAAAAAACAACCTAGAGAATTTCCTAAAGGAACTTCTGGTAGATTTTAGCCACTATTATCGTTGGTGCAATGAAAACAACTACTGTTTCAGATTTGTCCCGACGTTTCGACTCTGTTTCTTTATTGGAGGCTGGAATTTTAGAGTAGTTTTGGTTGATTTACATTCTGATTAGTCGTGATTTTTTTCGTTAAGTTCCATGCACCAATAAAAATCCCATTACAGTATCCCTTTGAGGAAGACTCGAAACACAGTCGAAACGTCAGGACAAATCAAAAACAGTCGTTTGGATTCCCCAAGACTGCAGCGCCGATAAAAGCAGCTAAAATTTCTCATATCAGTCGAACTCTCTTAAGTACCTTCTGGTAGATTAGGATACTATTAGTAAGGAATCCAGACAATATTGTTTAATAGAGTATTTGGAAAATAATTTTGGAGGAAACTTTATACTAAATTCAGAAGAAATTACTTAGAAATCTCTTAAACAATTTCTGAAGGAGTCTTTGGGGTAGTTTCTGAAGCAATCAATGCAACATTTTCTGAAAACAAAAAAAAAAATAAATGAAAAATTTCTGTAGAACTACTCAGTGAAGTTCCAAAACATCCTCAGAGTAATTTTTAAAGTAATCCCTGAAGAAAATCACCAAATGCATCCTTGTGTAGATTCCGTGAAAGAATTCCTGGGGAACTTGTGGAAGAATTTCTAGAATATTTTCAAAGGAATCGCTGCAGGTATAGGTATTGGAGTTATCAAAGTTGTTTTTTTTAAGATTTGCCGAAGAAATCTTTGAAGTACACTCCCGTTCAAAAGTTTGGGGTCACCCCCTCAAAAACATGTCATTTTTTTAGGCCCATATCTTCGCCAATTTTCGTCCGATTTCAAAACCCTAGGTTTCATTCAAAAGATAATAAGTCAAAGAAACTTTGAACATGATTTAAAAGAAACTTTTTCAAAAAATTTTGTATGTAAACTTAACCTAAAGTTGCCAAATTTTCTGAAAAAATGAATATAAACTTACGGCAGTGTCGCTGGAAGTTCGGTCGACCAAATTTTAAGATGAGAGCGGTAATATGACCCATTTTCTATTAGCTTTCAACTGCTTTTTACAGAACTTAGCTAAAAAATCTTGAAAAAAAGTTATTAAGTAAATTACTCCTTGATGTCATCGACCAAAAGTTTGGGGTCACTTTCGTAAAACATGGTACATGGCCCTGTATTAGAGTGTTAAAGAGCCCCGGGACCAATTTAAAATAAAAAAATGAAGTAGGAATGTCTTAAATTCCTGAAATCCTGGAGTAGTTTCTGAATCAGTTCTTCTAACACTTTTTGAAGAAATTCCTGGAGAGCCATTTGATGAATTTCTGAATGATTTTATAGATGATTTTCTGACAAGCCGGAATATTTTGTGATGGGCTTTTCCAAGGAATTTCTATACAAATTTAGATCGAACAGCTTGAGTTGTTTCTGATGCAATATACATTTGAGCGCTACTGTACATCATTCGATACTAAACCCTTGCGCTTTATCCCTACTGGACCTGAACCGGTATGACCCCTTTTGCAAAAAGTTGCCATACAAACGAACGAACGACCTCACACTGAAATATAACGGCCAATGAATGACAGCGATAGTGGAAGGCGATGGCGACGACAAGTGGAAAGTGGAGTATAATATCCGATATCACACCTGTTAGAATGTGTTCTGTTCATCTATGTACCTAGTTCTTTTATGGAGTAGAACGACGACGATGGAACGGTGCTGCGGTGCTTGGAGCTTACTTGACAATGCAATGTGCTGGTGACAGTTCACACTTTTTTCTTTCTATCTTTGAATGAGCTAGTTAGGTCTTCGAAGAAGGACACCGGTCAGGTGGATCCATTCACCTTCTGGATTTTGAGGTGGCAAAATCACGGACTAGCTTTAGAATTTATTGGGCGAAAACTGGTAGTGACAATGTATTCATCAAAAATACAGGTGATACAGCTTTTCATCTTTCTCCACTCAGACTTACGTATGTTGGTCAGCGCTTTTAAAAGTTTTTTCCAAAGATTTATTAAGTATTTCCTAGAATATTGCTACAAGGATAACATCAGGAATTTCTTTAGTTTTTACTCCAGATATATCCCCAAGGTTTCTCAAAAGAATTCCTTCGGGGTTTTCTGCAGAAATCTCTCCAAGGGGTCTTTCAGATGATCCTCCAACGATTTCTTCAGAAATCCCTCCAATGATTTCTTACAGATTATCTTCAAGTATTCTTCAGAGAACTCTTGCATGAATTCATTCGCCTCGTCCCGGATTTTCTTCTTTTTTTTTTAGAAATTCTTATAAAAATTCCTTCAGGTATTTCTCCACGAAATCCTTCAGAAATTTTTACAAAAGTTCCTTCACAAGTTCTACCAGTATTCTTCCGGAAATATCTCCAAGAATTGTTTCGGAAACTTGCTTTAGTTTTTTAGTATTTTTTTGAGGAGATTCGTACAGATATTCGTCCAGTTCGCTTAGTTAATCACTTAAAACTCTTTCGGAATTTCGCCAAGGATTCTTTCAAATATTTTTCAACGATTGTTTTGGAATATCCTTCAATGATTAAGTTAGCATTTTTTTAAGGTTTGCTTCAGGATGCCGTCCAAAAAATTCTATACTTATTCTTTCGAGATCTCCTTCAGAAATTTTTCTGAGGAATCGAGAGCTCTTCCATAGATTTATTTTAGAATTTGTCTTAAGAATTCCTACTTATAGGAAGTTTTGAAAGATTTTTTAATGAGTTTCCGCAAATATTCCTTAAAGAATTCCTTCAAAAGCTGCTTCAGTAGTTCTTACAAGTGTTCCCACAGAGACACATCAAAGGATTATCTCTAAGACTTTCTTGAGAAATTAATTCAAAGATTCCTTCAGGCAAAAAAAAATGTCGAAATGCGCTCATTTGATTACATGCTACCGCCAAGTAGTGGTGAAATTGCACACCATACTTTCCACTATGAGTAAACATATATGAATTGGGTTACACGTTCCAACGTAACAAATAAAGCTTTCCTCATATCAAAGAACTAAACTCAACGTCGCATGATCCGACAAAAACTATGTATGGATTCTCAAGAACAGCTTCAGGCTTAATACATCATTATCCTTTCTACGAAATCACCCGTGGAAAGAACCACCACACCGCACCGATGCTGCGCTGTACCAACATGGTAGGTAAACTGCTGTCATGGGAAAACTCTGGCACCGTTCTCTACTCATGAATGAATGGAATGGAATCGACAGGTAACCTCTCACAATTGAATGAAACGCTTCATCAGGCCTATAAATAGCTTGTTCATGCTTTCCGACTACGTTCCCCCCTTTTTTATCTGTGGTGATACAGTGAATGAACACTACCAAGCGCCCGATCGTATGTGGCAGTTTTAGAGAGGTGCCTAGCACTTCTAGACAGGATGTATTTCACCAGGCGTCGCACTCCTCCAAACTCCAAACGTCACCCATCGCCATCATTCTCCGCGGCAGGACGTACCACCCTGAGGAGCTGAAATCCTTTCATGGGGCGTTGGAGTCGTTTTTCTGCCATACACTGATAAGCATGGGTACCGTGAAAAAGGATGACATTGTAAGGTTGCTTTACGTTATTTAACTCCAAAAGTTAGAATTTACAAATACTGGCACTCACATCAGTGTTTGTGGCTTAAAAAACTTGCTATGAACTTTAGAAGAAAGTACGACGAAACTACCGAAGGAATTGCTGAACACTATTCTTAAAAAATACCGAAGAATTTCTCAAAGAAATTATTGGATTCCTTATAAAAAATGCTTCAGAAACTTCCGGGGAAATAAATAAAATAAAAAAAAAAATAAATATTAAGAAATTATCAAAAGAATCGCAATCAACTTAGTGAAGAAATTCTCAAAGCAATTACAATTACAATGTCAGAGGTATTACCGCTGGCATTCCAAAGAAACTCCCAACAATAAAACTACCGAATAAAATCCGCGAATAAAAATCTCGAGGAACTTTTAAGTGGTTTAAGCAATACCCAGAAGAAATACCGAGAAAAATTCCATCTTACACTTTGGACAGCGCCTAAATGTATTGTATTCTAATACTACTACATATACCGAACTGGTTGCCTTTGTGCTGCTGTCACTTTTCAACCCTGTCCATGGTAGAATGATAAGCACGATTATATTGATGTGTGGCTCTTGTTCCTTTTCTAGTCCGATTAAGGGTCCATTATGAGTTGCCGTCCGCCGATACATATTGAATTGTCCGGGTTCGTTAGAGCTATTAGCTCAGAAAAAGGATTGTTCCAGCCGTCCTTGTGGGAAGGGGGGGGGGTGGAGCAGCTGACGAAAAATGGCAAGTGTCGGGACTAGGATCGAACCCATGACCATGAAGTTAACGTGTAACGTGTAAAATTTTGTTATTTGATTAGATTTTTTGGAACTCTTGTGCAAATTCCTTTTATACTTTCTTTGAGCATACTTTCGATTGGCAATGACTGAGAATTTCTTGGGAAGTTACTCTGGAAACTTCTTGGTTGATTCACTTAGGAGACAATTATTTCAGAATTTTCGACGACAAAAGCTTCGGATCCTTTCGGAAATTTCTCAATCATCTTATGAACTTGCTTCAGTTATTGTTCAGTAACTTGTTTGAGATTTTTTTTAACATGGTTTTAAATTTCTTCAGCAAATCTTGTGGCAGTTTTTTTTATGGAACCATCTGACCATTTTTTTTTTTGAAAATTCTCTAAATCACTCTTTTGTAAATTGTTTTCATAATTCGCATGGAAACTATTCAAACAATATCTTCGAGAAGCTTTTAGATATTTCTGCAGCAGTTTCCTTAGGAATATCTCAGCCATTCTTTTGCAATTTGCTTCTAAAATTGATTAGTTTGCATGTTTCCCTACTGTTTCGCAAACTTCAATTAATATTTTGCAAACTACACCCAGTTCTTTTTTTTTTGCATGTGTTGTTTTTCTTATATACCTCAGTCAACTTTTATCAAATTCACACCAGGAAAAAAAAGAAAAGATATCTTGATCTCTCCTTTCTCTAACTGTGTCTAGAAACATATTTTTGAAAAATAGGGGAAAGTGGGATTTTATTTTTGGGCATTTTTTTTTTATTATCGTACAAATTGGGCCGAAGGGTCTCAGATTTTCATGAAACTTTTACCACAGGCAGGGCCTATGGGTATATATGAACAAAAAAAAATGAGAAAAATTCAGGGTCGCCTATTTTTCCGGAAAACTCAGGTGGATTTTTTTTGTTTTTCCCTGACACTACTTACTTTGAAAAATCATAACTCAAGAATGAAGCATCGTTGAAACAAAGTTTTTTATGACAACGAAAGCAAATTTTCTCAGGAATTCAAAAAACAAAAAAATATCAAGTGGAAAAAGCTTTCCAAAAAATTTTCTACCGTTGAGAAAATTCATATAGAAAAGCCGAAAAACAATGCCCAAACTCACGGAAAATTTTCAAAAAAATATTTTTGAGAAGGTAATTTAATAAGCTTTGATCGCTGAAATTTTTGGACTGTACTTTTTTTTTCGTTACTGAGTTATGGCCAATTTTGTGAAAATGACCATGTAAGCCTATATTATATGGTCATTTTTCACAAAATTTACCACAACTCAGGAACAAAAATTAAGTGCTTTCCAAAAATTTCAGCGATCAAAGTTTATGAAATTACCTTCTCAAAAATATTTTTTAGAAAATTTTCCACGAGTTCTAACATAGTTTTTCTGGCTTTTCATTATGAATTTTCTCAACGGTGGAAAATTTTGTGGAAAACTTTTTCCAGTTCATATTTTGTTTTTGATTTCTGAGAAAATTTTGCTTTCATTTAAAAAAAAATCGATGCTTTGTTCTTGAGTTATGATTTTTCAAAGTAAATAGTCTCAGCCTGAGTTTTCCAGGAAAATAGGTGACCCTGAGTTTTTCTCAATTTTTTTGTTCATATATCCATGAGCCCTGCCTGTGGAAAAAACTTCATGAAAATCTGGGACCATTCGGCCCAATCCCGAACGGTAATAAAAAACCCCTTTTCCTTATTTCATTATTTTCGATGATAAATAACAAGGCATTCAAAGTGGTAACAGCAACTGTACAATATTTGCTTGATACTCCAGCATAAATATTGACGAAACTAATGCATATTCGTCGATTTTTAGCGATTTGAAAGGTTGGTTCGTAAAACGGAAGTGGGGTAACATCCCGGGTAGAGGTGGAACATTGACGATTAAATCTTGATATTGGTTTGATTGATATAAGGGGTAAAAGATCTGGGAATAATATCTAAAATATGTTGCTGGAACATCTGAACAATATCAAAATTTGATATTTCAATATCAAACTAATAGCTCGCTGCAATTGGTTAGATCTTACAAGATCTAAATATGATATGATGATGATGTTCCAGGAGTAAATTTAAGATATTATTTTTAGATCTTTTATCTCTTATATCACTATATTCCTCTTGCTCCGTTGTTAAAAAAAAAATCAAAATTCAAAATAAGGGAAATTATGTGTTTCAGCAATTTTGTTATCTTCGTCATCGTTCTATAAAAGCTGTAGAATTCAGAGTTGGCCTCAAATATGTCCCAACCCAGATGGATTGTACGACCACGTTTCAGAAAATTTGGCTGGAAAACACCTCCCATGACGAAGAGAACAAATCTGCCGATAATATCCTACGTCATCCTACCTGCTTTAGAAGTTGCTGTCGTTTTTTTTAGGGATTTCTTCAAAATTTCATCCAGAGACATATAGCCTGTTTTTTTTTTGTTACGAAGATTCCACCCTGAATTCTTTTTGAGATTTCTCCCAAAGTTTCGATTGTAACTCTTCGGGATTTTGTTGTGGATTTGTCCAGGAATTCGTGCTGTTATACCTCCAGAAGTTTTCATAACACTCCTTCCGGAACTCCTGCTGGGTTTCCTCCAAAAATTGTTGCTGGTATTCCTGCACAACTTTCTCCAGGATTTTTTAAAGAACGCCTCTTGGGATGTACCCTAAAACTTCTGAAGGGATTTCGCCAATAGTTCCTCAAAGAATTGCTTCGAAAATTCATCCAGGAGTTTATTATAGGATTTCCCTAGTGACTCTACCAAAATTTCCCTTTGAAATTCCTTCAGAAATTCCTGCAGGGATTTCTCCAGAAATTCTACTGTGGATTCATCCAAGGATATCTCCAGGGATCCGTCTAGGGATGCTTTATGAAGTACTGTGGATGCAGTGCTGGATTTACAAATGTGGGGGCCCGGGGCCACAGTGTTGTGGGGGCCCCCAACATATTTTTTTTTTTCATTGTAGAGAAATCCAGAAAATTTGAAAAATTCTTCCAAAAATTAGGGTTGTTATTGGAGAAATTAATCTAGCTGAATTCTCGTAACTAGAAAAAAGGCAATCTAAGCATAACAAAGATCCAGATATGAAAATTTAGTCTGTAGACGATAGTAAAACAAATTTTATCAAGTAAATAACGCTTTATCCGAGAGTGTTCATAGCATTAGATTCCATTGATCAAGTCGATTCATGAGAAAGTCCTTTAAGAAATTTTTAAATAGATTTTATAGGAGACATTTTCGAAAAATTTCAAATAAAATTTATTGCGCTATCTTTGCAAAAGCTCTAAATAGAATTTCTTGCGGAATCATTGATGAAATCTATAGAGTTGCTAACCAATTATCAGGTTTCTTATTTGTGGAACTTAAGCATAAGCATTTCTAACGCGACTTCGAGAGGAGTTTCTGGTGAACGCTCAAAATAATTGTTAAGCACTCTTTGTGAAACTTCAAGAGGCAAAAATCCGAATGAAGAAATTTCATTCGAAATCCATAATGAATTCCTGCTGGAATTTCTTTTTTTATCTAGTTCGTTTATTTATGGCTCAATCGCGTGTAACGCTTCACGGAGCCGAAATTCATTTTTTGTATATAATTACATACAACTTATTGCTTTCTTAAGTATGTTAGTACTGGGAGGAGGCCAGGGTACTCGTGGCTGCTCGAGGTTAGCGGGTCACATCATTTTGAGGAAAGGCATGGTGAGGATAAGGTTTCAGGGTTCGTTGTAGCACATCCGGGAGGTATCTTAGTTTCTTGGTTTCGGTATCGCCTCTAGTGGTGGCATGGGCTTGTCACGGATTCTCATCTGCCGGATGGCCAGGAACAAAACACAAAAGGACAAAACACAGAGAAAAAAAAAACTGAAGTGAAAAAAAACACAGGGAGATTAAACCTTTATACAACACATGCGAAGAAACTCATAAATGGACCGCATATAGATTAGATCGCGGGTTCCCAACACATCTCTTACTGGAACAAAGCGTTGTCTACCTCGGGCCTCAAGGGTATCCAATAGTAGCGCTCTGGAGGCGTCATTATCCGGGCATTGCCAAACTACGTGGTCGATGTCGTCATAACCGGAACCGCACTTAGTACAAACATTGCTCAACGCGAGGTTTATCCTGTGTAAATGCGCGTCTAGCGAGTAATGGTTGGACATAAGTCTTGACATCACACGAATGAAATTTCGACTTACATCCAAACCATGCCACCACGCTCGCAAAGAAACATTAGGAATAATGGAATGTAACCACCGTCCCAGCTGGCCATCTCGCCAATCATTTTGCCAACTTTGAAGACAACTCTGACGAACAAATTGGAAAAATTCATCATGTGCGATTCTTCTATCATAGATCTCGCCTTCCTGAGCGCCCACCTTTGCGAGAGAGTCCGCCTTCTCATTGCCATAAATTGAGCAATGTGAGGGGACCCATACAAAGGTTATCTTGTAGGATCTTTCGACCAGGCACCGGAGTGCCTCAATCGAACTAAGGCTATCCGAGAAGATGAAAAAATGGTCTACGGGCATGTTGGAAATCATCCCCAAAGCGAAGTTGATTGCTGCCAGCTCAGCAACATAAACCGAACAAGGTTCCTGAAGTTTGCGGAAGGCAGTGGAGTTTTCGTTGAAGACACCGAAGCCAGTGGATCCATTAATGCGAGACCCATCTGTGAAAAATCTCTTGCAGGAATTGACATTTTGGTACTTTTCATTAAAAATGCGAGGAATAGATATACACCGAAGTTGATCTGGTATTCCAAGAATAGCTTCTTTCATGGACAGATCGTATTTAACAGAGGAACTGTCATTGGTGAAGTGTACACGAGGAGGATTATAACCTGCGAGGCTTATATCAGATGACATGTAGAAAAGATAGATTCTCATGAATTTTGACTGAGTGTTCAGATTGAGCATTTCTTCGAAGTTTTCGATAACAAGTGTGTTGCTCACTCCACACTTGATAAGTAACCTTAGCGAGAGCTCCCAGAAGCGGTTCTGGAGAGGTTTCACCCCTGCCAGGACCTCTAGGCTCGCATTATGCGTTGAGTGCATACAGCCGAGGGCAATACGCAGACAACGGTACTGAATTCGTTCCAACTTTATTAGGTGGCAGTTTGCTGCAGAGAGGAAACAGAAAGAGCCATACTCGAGAACAGAGAGAATAGTCGTTTTGTAAAGTTTTATGAGGTCTTCCGGGTGAGCACCCCACCACGTTCCGGTAATTGTGCGTAGAAAATTAATCCTTTGTTGACATTTTTGCACCAAATACTTAATTTGGGTACCCCAAGTGCCTTTTGAATCAAACCAGACCCCAAGGTATTTCGAAGTCAAAGACTGGTCGATTTCTATTCCCAAAAGATTGAGTTTCAGTTGGGCTGGGTTCCGCTTTCTAGAAAACACAACCAATTGAGTTTTTTGCGGAGCAAACTCGATCCCCAAATCTCTTGCCCAAACGGACAGATTATTAAGGGAATTTTGCAATGACTGCAAAGTTTGCAAGAAAACTGAAGCCAATTGCTCCTTTTCCGCAAAGGCCAGTTGAATATCTGTTGAAAGCAACGCCAGACAGTCGTTTGTTCCTTTGCCCTTGCGAAACCCGAATTGTGTATTTGAAAGCAAGTTATTCGATTCAACCCAATGGTCGAGTCGCGATAGGATCATTTTTTCCAACAATTTCCTTAAACATGATAACATAGCAATTGGGCGGTATGAATTATGATCAGACGCTGGTTTACCAGGCTTTTGAATAGCTATTACTTTGATCTGTCTCCATTCTGGCGGAACAATGTTGTTCTCCATGAATGAGTTGAACAGGTCTAGTAATCGTCTTTTCGCGATATCTGGGAGATTCTTAAGAAGGCTGAACTTTATCATATCGCGTCCCGGTGCGGAATTGTTAGATGAAAGAAGGGCTATAGAAAATTCCAGCATAGTGAAGGGTCTGTCCAGAGGACCTTCTCTTGGAGAAGTTTCCCAAGAGGACGATCTAGCTGGAACTGAGTCAGGACAGACCTTTTTTGCGAAATTGAATATCCAACGATTGGAGTATTCGTCACTCTCATTAGAAGAGGAGTGGTTGCGCATGTTGCGAGCCACTCTCCAAAGCGTTGTCATTGAAGTTTCTCTTGAGAGACCCTCAATGAAATGTCGCCAATAACTACGCTTTTTCGCTTTTAGTAGGTTCTTCGGTTTTTTCTCAAGTTTAGCGTACTCTTGATAAAGCTCTGAGGTACCCTGTCTACGAAAAGCTTTGAAGGCATCAGATTTTTTAAGATACAATTGAGTGCAATCATCATCCCAGCCTAGTGTGGCCGGTCTTCTTTTGAAGGTTGCACTTGGAACACGTCGTTTTTGTGATTCTAATGCACTCTTATATATCAGTTCAGACAGGAATCGATAATCATCCAAAGGTGGGAGGGGATTGAATGATTCAACTCCAAAAGATACCGCTGTTGCATATTTTTGCCAACCGATATTCCTAGTGAGGTCAAAAGGAACCTGAATTGGTTGGTCTGACCTTTCACTATTATGCTTTATGGTGGTTACAATGGGCAAGTGATCACTACCATGAGGATCCTCGATTACCTTCCACAAGCAATCGAATGATAGTGAACTTGATCCCAGAGAAAGGTCAAGCCGACTTTCTTTGCCGTCGGATGCAATACGTGTCACTTCACCTGTATTTAAAACGTTCAAATTGAAATCGTCGCACAAATCGTAGAAAATGGCCGCTCTGTTATCGTCATATGGTTCGCCCCACCCAGTACCATGTGAGTTCATATCACCCAGAATTAGAACTGGATGTGATAGTGCAGAAACTGCATTCCAAAGATGACGGCGGCTAATTGAAATTCTTGGAGGAATGTAAACGGAAGCTACGCAAAGATCTTTACCTTTTACGTTTATTTGGCAAGCGACAATTTCTACTCCAGGTTGAGTCGGGATTGGAATTCTATAGAATGAGTAGCATTTTTTGATCCCCAAGAGTACTCCCCCATAATGGTCATCTCGATCCTGGCGTATAATGTTAAAATCGTGGAAGTTGAGTTCATCTTCAGAAGAAAGCCATGAAACAGGTCTAATTTAGGTTTTAAACTACAGGGGATAGACAAAATGATCGGGACAGGCAAAATTTTCACTTTTCAAAAAGTGTTCAACTAGCTGTAACTTTTTGTAAAGTTTATCAAATATTCTCAAATTTTTACTGTAAGTTCATCAACTAGTTGTGTATGAGTGGTCAAAATTTGGGAAACATCGGGCCATTTTCTATGAAGTTATAAAGAATCTTGAAAAAGGTAAAATTATCCGACAGTCAACTTTGAGCTATTATATCTCCGGATTAAATAAACCGATTGCAATGAAATTTTGACCATGCATGACTTATATAATGAACTCAAGAAAACTTTCGACTTAACTTGAAATTTTCAACAAGAGAAAAAATTATAGCGATTTTATTTTTTCACGATTTTTTAGCAAATTGGTCTATTTTTAATATGTATTCCATTACTTTTTCAAATTGTTGGCGGCTATGTTGTTACTTTCCTTTAAACCACGTTTATATATAAGTCAATTAGAGGGAAATTAAATGAACTATAATTTGCATCTTGAATTTTGAAACGATGTTGAAGTTTTTGATAATTTGGTGTTTTATTAGAAAAATAATCTTATCTTATTATTTTCTTCCGTGTAATGAATTTCAAGTTTGGTTAACGGTTTCTCATAGCTCATTATATAAGTCATAAATGGTCAAAATTTCATTGCATTCGGTTCATTGAATCCGGAGATATAACAGCTCAAATTTGGCTATCGGATAATTTTACCTTTTCCAAGAATTGTTATAACTTCGTGGAGAATGGCCTGATCTTTCCCAAATTTTGACCACTCATACACAACTAGTTGATGAACTTACAGTAAAAGTTTGAGAATATTTGATGCACTTTACGAAAAATTACAGCTAGTTGAACATTTTTTGAAAAGCGAAAATTTTGCCTGTCCCGATCATTTTGTCTATCCCCTGTATGACAGTTCCACTGTAGCACAGTGATCATATCTTGAACCTCACTTGATAAATTATCCATCGAAAGATATGATCGCAGCAAGGAGGGGCTATGAAATAGTCAGATTCCGAAGATACTCTTCTACTGCTGGGAGAAAAATGTCAAGTATGCCTCTGAAGGAGTCAGAAAGACCGAGGGCATCATATAAGCGATCCACAAGAGCCCTGAAAGTAAGCAGTCCTCGTTTGGGCTTGGAGGGTTTAGTTGGAGTTCGAGGAGCTTTTGTAGCTTTTTTCTTGCTACCTTGTTGAAGGCTTCTTTTTGAAGTGTATTTAACAGTTGGAGGCGGGGTCACTAGGTCTTTACTACAGCATGGAACTGAGCAATCAGGGACCTGTTTCTTCGGAATTTTAAAATTTACTCCGCCTCCTTTCGTATTAGGCAAACTTTTGAGGGTAGATTTTAAAAAGACCTTTCGGCGCAGTCCTGGGGAAGATGATGACTTCCTTTTTCCAGGTGCGTGTACCTCCGAAGAAGATCCACCGTCATGAGTTTCGTCATCGTCCTGATCATCAGAAGACAACTATTGAAAGGGATTTCCAACTGGGACAGCTGATTCAGACACGGAATCTGGTGTTTTAAAAGATTTCACCATCTCCGCATAGGTCTGTTTGGAGCGCCTAATGATAGAGCGACTCTCATTTCGAGTGCGCCTTTTGTAAGCTGGGCAAACGTGCAAGTCGTGCGGATCTCCGCCACAGTAGCTGCATTTTTCCGCTAAGTCCTCCAAATGAGCTTGGTTGCATTTGCCACAACGGGGCTTGTTGTCGCAAAAACTATCACTGTGACCAAACTGCTTGCATTTGGTACAATTAAAAACCTTCGGCCTAAAAAGACGCACTGGGTAAAAACCACCATCGATTACAACAAATTCCGGGAGGACGGAACCTGGAAAAGTCACTCGAAAAAACGCTGAAGGCGAGTACACCTTGTTATTTCCTTCCATGGAAACCGTAGATAAGCGTTTACAGTCTAGGATAGCCACATCAGGAATTGACCTATTTTTGAATCGACCAAAGCCGGTCTTGATGTCCTCACATGTCAGCATTTCGTCGAGGATCTTCCCCTCCACCTCCACTTCTCGTGCTGGCACATAGACGGCGTATTCAACAGTAAACGCTTCGTGTTGAGCAATTTCATTTGCTGCTTTGTAGCTAGGTGCGGTAACACGCAGCTTGAATGCTTTCACTTGGTGAATAACGGTCCCAGGATACTTACGCGTCAGCTCTCGAGAAATCGAAAGCATATTCAATGGTTTGCATTTGCGCCGGAAATAGACAACCCAAGGCCCAGGCGAAGATGGCTGATAAAACCTCGTACGAGCAATGATATCATTGGGAGGCGTTTCGCCTCCATTAGATTCGTCCATGCGGTAAAATAATTCAACCGCGGAAGTTCAATTTGATTTACAAAGGGAAAATACAAGCAATAACAACAACGGCCCAAGAGTGATCTTTATTTGGACTCACACTCTATACGCCGCCGAAGAAAAAAAAAATAATATAAAAAAAAAACGTGGATTTATTAGAGTACACTTTTTGGTTCACCCTATTGGGAGAGAGACAGAACCGAAATGAACAACAACCTTGAAATCAAAATTCGGTTCGAAACGCAAAGGCAATTCAAAGGGGTGTGGAGATAATGGAAAGATTGCTACTTATCCTTTATTGTTCGTGTTGACTGTAGCAGCAGACCGTCCGCACTGTATGTAGGTAGAAGCCAAAACGGGTTGACTTCTGCTTGAATGCTTTTGATGCGAACAAAATAGAACGCCGTTTATACTGATGGCGATCTTTTAATCACTGTGGCACAATGCTAAATATTTAGCTCGCTTCCTTCGCAAGCGCAATCGCCTAAGCACAATTTGCACTACTGAAACACTGCTTAATAACCGGGCCAAAAAACCCACACGGTTGGTGGGGAAAAGATCGAAATTAATCACTGCAAAAGTGCCGTGCGATGAGACCGGGAAACTTGTCGACCGACTCGTAGAAGCGCCAAGCAAGGAATGCTGCTGGAATTTCTGTTTTATATTGAATAAAATTATAAGCAAAATTTCGTAATAATCTTTGGCGGACGAGTTTTTAGCCAATTTAAACAAAAAGTGTTTGCAAACCTTTTAATATTTCAGGATCTTTAAGGAATTCTCCCAAAATATCTACTGCAATTTTCATAAAGAACCTATGGATTTGTTAAGAGTTCGCCTTAAATTACACATTCAAGCCAGGAAGAAACATTCGTCATGAATTTAATCATATTAAAGAAAATCGGACTAGATCTTTGCAAAAAATTCCGCCTAAAATTCTTGCTAGTACTTCAAAAAAACAATTCTAGGAATCGATTTGAATAATTTATAAGTTTGGTAAGCGGAATCAAACTCTGAAACTCTGAGAATGTGTCTTTATTCTGATAGAAACACTTGCAAATATTCAAAGAACTATGTAGGAAATCTTTAAAAGCAATACCAATAATTTTCGACAGAAAATTACACGAATTTTCAGCAGAAACTTTTTGACTGTCTATTCCATAGAGTTCAAGACTTCATCCAGAATTCAGGTGCAGATGATCATTCCGAACCATAAACATCTTAACAACATTTAGAAGAAGTTTGAAATTTTATAAAAAGGCAGATAGGGTATTGGTTCCCTTATTAAGCATGTGGCTCCCATTTTAATCCCACGAAAAACAAAGGATTGAAGCGCTGTTTGTTTTGTTTCTTATTTTTGTATTTTTTGTTAGAAGTGAGCACCCATGAAAACAAAAAGAACGGAGTCAATCGGTGCCGTAATAGCTTGTTTTCGAATAGGATGAAAATGGGTGCATGAGATTACTGATGGCACACATACCCTATCTGCACACCTAGAAAATATCATGTAATTTTAAGTGTCCTGAACCTGACATATACGAGCATCTTCAAAAACACAAATTTAGAGGTTATAACATGTAAATTTACGTCTTTCAAGACACCCCAAAATAAAACTTATTTTTTCTTAGCGTCTAGCAATCGCTAAAACCGATTTGACAGATAAAACATAGAAAAGTAAAATATTGTCATGCATGGGATTCGAACTCCGGATCTGCTGATCGTGAGCCACATCTCTTACCTCTCGGATATTTCTCCGAGTTGGAAGGTGGCTGATGAACGTGATACTGATTCTACGTTTCTGGTGAAACGGATTTGTTAACCAACCAGCACTTACATGATGCGCGTAAAATTGAGTCCAATTTGTGATTCAGTCTTGAAAACATTTACGTTTTATGGCGATTCCGTTTCGTGGAAATTTCAGAATTTCTAAGTGTGTGCTTCTTTCTAATTTGAAGCACAATGTTTCACAATATTCACAATATCTTGAGAGTAGAAGTACTTGTGATAAAAATAAAATCATGATGTTTCTAGCATTACTTTTTTTTCGCTCCCCATTTGAAGCTAGATTTTGTGGGGGCCCCTAAAATGTGGGGACCCGGGGCCATGGCCCCCCTGGCCCCCCTTAAATCCGGCCCTGTGTGGATGCCTTCAGTTACAGAAAACTTGAAATTATGAGGCATAGCTGCGCAGATGCAATGCAAGATAGGGCACAGTGAGATATGTTAACCTTTTTTGGCATATACCAGATGCCAGAAACAAACTGAAAACTTATAACTTAAAGACCTGAATGATGCTTATTGACAAATTAGGAGATAAATTTATAAAAAAAATCTCCGTATTCGTCAGACCGGATGGGTATCTATTCCGCTGAATTTGGCTTAGTTGGTTAAAGCGACGGTCTAGCGAATACGGAGTCGTGGCTTCGTATCCCACCAGATCGCATTCTAGAGTTTGTTCCGCAACGGGAGGCTCAAGTTACCTGACCTTCAGTAGAGCCACAGCTCACAAGTCCCAGTTCAGGTAAAACAACTAAATCTGAATCTCTGTAACGCAGCTCAGCAATTGCTTTTTCAGACAATTTCTGAGTGGGGGACGGATATCACCGGTCCGCATACCGAGTATCCGCCGGCAACGGCAATTGAGTTTCGGATGGGTCCCGACAAATGGTGGCGATATTGGCGATGGGTAAATACCCCGTCCAAGAGTTGGTGTCTACTGCCTATTAGGAGTTCGTAGTCGCCAAACTAAACGTGGTTATTCTTCTGTAGCTGTTATGTGCTTCCGCGGTGGTCGATCGAGTAGTTCACGCAGATGCTGGACTGTATGACGACCGTGCTGACAGGGTGAAGGCCGGTGGCAATAGCTGGTGACTTCGACGCCTGAGCCATGGAATGGGGAAGGCGTTTCACTAACCAGTGGGGTCAGATCCTGCTAGAGACACTGGCTATGCTGGATGTCGACCTGGCTAATGTCGGTACAAAAAGTACATCTAATCGGAATGTGTCGATTATCGACGTTACTTTTTGTAGCCCTGGCATAACAAGAATTTCAAACTAGAGGGAATACGATGGCTAGATTCACAGCGATCACCTGGCGGCTCGCTATAGTATCGACTACAACAACAGCAGTTAGCGGGTAGAGGACGAGGCGGCTAGGCCAAGACCAAGCCCTACCAGGTTGGTTTAGACGGTGACTTTTGCTGGTAGCAGCGCTCTCTCGTGTGCGTGCGATGTGACCATGGCTAGGCGAGTCCACCCTAGAAATGGGAGGCCACCGGCTTACTGGTGGACCGAAGCGATTGCGGATGCAGCGAGCACGATTAGAGGAAGAGCGAAACGAACGGCGGGTGGTGTTCGCCGCTGCAAAAGCCGCGCTTAAGACCGAGATAAGAGCAAACAAAAAGGCCTGCTTTGAGGGTCTCTGTTGAAGTGCCAATGCGAACCCGTGGGGTGACGCCTACAGGATCGTTATGGTCAAGACGAGAGGTGTGATGGCTCCTACAGAGCAATCTCCAGAGATGTTGGAGGGGATCATCGAAGGGCTTTTTCTGCGTCATGATCCTAGTCCTTGGCCTCTTTTCGTAGGACAGCCGGGGATGGGGGCTGGCGATGAGGAGAGGGTCACCGATGTGGAACTTGCGGGGATAGCTAAGTCCTTAGCGTAGATAAGGCCCCAGGTCCGGACGGAGTCCCGAACCTGGCCTTAAAAGTAGCTATTGCAGAGGCTCCCGAGATGTTAAGGTCTGCTATGCAGAAATGCCTGAACGAGGAAGTTTTCCCAGAAACTTGGGAGAGGTAGAGCCTGGTACTATTGCCAAAGGCGGGGAAACCACCCAGGAGACCCGTCGGCATATAGACCAAAGTGCTTGATAGATACGGTGGGGAAGGTGCTCGAAAAGATCATCCTCAATAGAATGTTGAGGTTAACCGATGGCGAAAATGGTCTTTCGAGTAACCAGAACGGCTTCCGGAAGGGGAGGTCCACCGTAGACGCTACCCAAGCAACATACATGTTATGTATTAGTTACGACAGCGCAAGTTTTGGTTGTATAGAAGTTTATTTGACGTTATTTCAACAAAATGTTAGAATTACGTTAAATTAACTTCTATACAACCAAAACCTGCGCTGTCGTAACTCTTGTATAACATGTGTGTTGATTGGGTATCTCGTCGGTTACAAAAACCGCCGAGAAAGCACTCGAGCCTAAGAGGAGGGGAATTCGTTTCTGTGCGGTAGTGACTCAGGATGCAAGGAATGCGTTTAATAGCGCCAGCTGGTCTGCTATCGTCAATGCGCTGTTGCGTCTGGGGATACCTGTACAAGATTCTCGAAAGTTACTTTCAGAATCGAGTACTAGTTTACGACACGGAGGTGGGTCGGAAGTGCTTTCACATAACTTCAGGGGTCCCGCAAGGTACTATCCTGGGTCCGGTGTTATGGAATGTTATGTACGACGAGGTGTCGGATTTACCGACGACATTACGCTCGAAGTCTACGGTTAAACGATCGAGGAGGTGAAGTTGACTACCAACTACTAAATCAAGGTTGTAGAAGCGTGGATGAGATCTAGGAAACTGGAGTTGGTTCACCAGAAAACTGAAGTGATAGTTGTGAACAACCGAAAGTCGGAGCAGCAAGCGGTGATTAGTAGTGTAGTGTAGGCGATAGCACCGATAGCACTATCACTTCGAAGTGCTCCGTCAAGCACTTGGGTGTGATGATCGACGATAAGCTTACCTTCAGTTGCCACGTTGATTACGCCTGCAAACACACCTATAGTGGGACTGTCCCGGAGGATGTCCAATAGCTCTGCGGTGTATGCCAGAAAACATAAGCTAGTGTCGCTAGTGTCTAGTGTCGCTACGTCCATGCTAAAGTACGGGCCACGGCGTTAAGTATCGAAAGCTACCGTGGTAAGCTGGAAAGTACTTACAGGCTGATGTGTCTGAGGGTTGCAAGCGCATATCGTATTGTGCCACACGATGCACTCTGCGCCATAACTGGTATGGTGCCTATCGGCATCCTTATCGGAGAGGACATAGAGTGCTTCGAAATGCGGCTTCGTGGCCGTGTGGCTAGTGTCACAAAGCATTTAGTCGCATCGTGCCAAGGAGCGCGGGTTTGATTTCCGCCGCAGCTGTTAGGAAATGTTTTCGGTTGTGCCACTGGGCGTTGCATGCTAGTCCGTGGTCTAGTGTCGTGCTTTCTTCAAAGAGCGAATAGCTCACTGGAAGCATTAAACGTGCCCGTGTTTTTAAGAGGCATACGCAGGACTGCCAGATTGGCCTCCATGGTCAAATGGCAGCGCGCGTGGGACAGTTCCACCAAAGGAAAGTGCCAACCACAGGTTGATCCCACGGGTGGATAGTTGGGTTAACAGGCGCCATAGGGAAGAAACAGTCCACCTGACCCAGGTCCTTTTGGACCATGGTTGTATGCGACAGTATCGTTCCGGTCATGCGGGTTCTTCCGAATATCCGGTTTGTGCTAGTTTAGAGGAAACAGCGGAACACGTTTTGTTCGTGTGCCCGCGTTTTCGCCCAATGCGTGATCGCATGCTTGCCACATGCGGGGAGGACACAACTCCGGACAATTTAGTCCAGAGGATGTGTAGGGATGAGTTTGGCTGGAACGCCGTTTCAACGCCTATCACCCATATCGTCTGGGAGCTACAGAGGAGGTGGCGCGTGGACTAGAAGAATGGCTAGTTTAGATGCGGTACAAGAAGTGGTCCAGGGGCTCGGCTTCGTAGGTCATACCGGTGCTCTGCGGTCGAAGTCGACCCTTACAGCGATTAAGTGGCCGCGGAGAGTAATCCTGGTGGCGTTGACGTCGTGGAGTCGGTCTACTGGGTTGAATACGAGCCCGCGGTTTTAAAGGGGTCCCTGGCAAGGTCGGAGAAGTGGAGGCCCCATGTCGGCACGTCCTTCTGTGTGCTGGCTGACAGGATCACTCGGGATATGGCTAAGCGACAGTATGCTACCTTAGCAGACTCCCCGAAGCAAGTCATCGATGTTCGTTGCTGCAGACTACGCAGCTAACCTTGAGGGTGCCATACACAGGGAAAAATTTCTACTCAGTGGCTGAGTTGGTTTGAGTAAGGCCAACTCAGTCATTGAGTAGAATTTTTTCTCGGTGTATGCGCTAGTCCCTCTCTGAAGCAACGCCTTCTGGGCGGTTCCGGAGGGTTTGGCGACCATAGGAATATTGTTTAGTGGGGAGTAGTGTGCGGTAGTTCGGCAGCAGCAAAGTTTCGTGCGCTCGCTTTGCTAGATTTTTGCGATTTTTTTTCTCTGCGAGGCACCGACGACGGGACGCCAAGCAGTCAGCAGTGTGCGGTAGTTCGGCAGCAGCAAAGTTTCGCGCGCTGGCTTTGCTGGATTTTTACGATTTTTTTTTTTCTCTTCTCTCTGCGGGGCTCCGACGACGGGACGAGTGTGCGCGCGCCGTGGTTGAGTCGGTTCTGAATTTTTCGCTTCCCTTCGGCGCTAGTTTCCAATACACTTTTAGTTGATAATAAATATTTTCTTTCATTTTTTGCATTTACACAGAGTGAAAAATGTTAGTTCGGGTTCGCCGGTCGAGAAAAAATCCGGGCGCCGACAAGTGAGTCGCGTTCAGTGTATTTCTGTGTGGAATAGACTAAAGGTTTCTGCTCCCTAGTGGAGTGGAGACGCGCGATAGAATTTTCTTTTTGGCTAGTTCTTGCGTCGAAAAGTGGTCGGTTGTTAACGGCGGTTTGTGTATATTGATCCATTGTCAAATCATATCACCAACCATAGGTGACTCCCGGACTGACAATGTACCTTACCCTACTAACAAAAAATTCCTTCCTGAGACAAACGTGGAGATGCAGCGAGTCGCGGTCTTTATAACAGCGTTTGTCTTACTAACATTCCCTTTCATCCTCGATGACCGTAAGGACGTGGCCGGCGCCGTTATTGACCTTATTAAAGTTGAGAGCTCTCGACCTGTGTACATTGAGAATAGTAAGCTAGTCCCAAGCCCTATTCATTGGTTCCTTGTGCAATTTCGATTGCTCTGGTCAATCACGGAGTAGCAACTACGAATTGTGGGGTCATCTATGCTCATGCTCATGCTCATGCTCATAGGAATATTGTTTAGTGGGTCAAAAAGATAGTATTCCTGGCTTTCACTTTTCTTATAGAAAACGGTCCTTGATCTGCTTCAATGAATGCAGAGAGTTAAAACCGAAAATACAAATTTCTTGTATTATAAACACGTAAGGTACACCGGGGCAAGTGGAAACAGCGGGTTAACATGATGTTATCCAATGATGGTGAACAGCTTGAATGTCATGACACATAGTTTTTGATTCAAACAATCTTTTGACGAAGGAAAAATTTCTAGGATGTATTGGAAACTATTTCAAAACTTCGCGTTTCATCTTGCCCCGGTGTACCTCACGACTAATTGCGACAAATTAAAATTACCGCTACCACTGTTTGAGAAGCATGGTAGTGCGAGTGTTAGGGATTTTTATGGGAAACTTCTCCATCATTCGTTTAAGTATTTTATCAAAGAGGACAATGATTAATGTCACTCCGCTTAGCGGTATAGAACAACCGCAATGATTGCGGTTGTTCGGTGGTGTTTCAGTTGGTTTTAAAATCCTTTCCACTCTAGTGGTAGCGGTGGCGGTAACGGCAGCAGCGTGGCAACGCAGCGTGAGTTCAATCATGCGGTTATGCTTCATTCACACTTGATCCTCGGCAACAGGCAGCAGGCCGACAGGAGATGCCTCTCTAACCGGAACGACCAAGGCGCGCGCGTGCAAAGTCAATTGAGTGGAACATAATTCGCCATAAAGTTGAGCACGTGTTTGCGGTAAATCAGCTTAATTATGACACTAATTCCCTCCGCCACCGCCGCCGCCCGTCATCGTCGCGCTTGGCGCAAGATGACATTAGTGTCACCGCCATGCCACACCATACACTACCCGCCATAAATATGGAATCGCATCTTCTAGTATTGCAACACCCCAATTGAATATTGCAGCACCCCAAAAAGTTTGGCATCACCTGAAAACTTTATGGTTTGCTAAACTATATCTCAAAAACCGTATCCTCTGCAAAGTTTAGACCTTCGGCAAAGTTGTTCAGCAGGTTTATGACCTTCAAATGGTGAAATGTTTGATACGTAATTCCGCCGCTATGTGGCGCTAGTGTGCATTTACAATGAAGTACTTTGACATGGTTTATCTCATGATTCTGACCACCTAGAATGTTCGTGTCTTCAGCAATGTTGATCAGAAGGGTTATGGCTATCAAATGGTTGTAAGTTTAGTGCGTAATTCCGCCGCTATGTGGCGCTAGTGTGCATTTAAAACAACGTACTTTGACATGGTTTATCTCATGATTCTGACCACCTAGAATGTTCGTGTCTTCAGTAATGTTAATCAGAAGGTCTATGGCTATCAAATGGTGGTAATTTTAGTGCGTAATTCCGTCGCTATGTGGCGCTAGTGTGCATTTACAATAATGAACTTTTACATGGTTTATCTCATGATTCTGACCACCTAGAATGTTCGTGTTTTCAGCAGTGTTGATCAGAAAGATTATGGCTATCAAATGATGGTAAGTTTAGTGCGTAGTTCCGCCGCTATGTGGCGCTAGTGTGCATTTAAAACAACGTACTTTGACATGGTTTATCTCATGATTCTGACCACCTAGAATGTTCGTGTCTTCAGCAATGTTGATCAGAAGGGTTATGGCTATCAAATGGTGGTAAGTTTAGTGCGTAATTCCGCCGCTATGTGGCGCTAGTGTGCATTTAAAACAACGTATTTTGACATGGTTTATCTCATGATTCTGACCACCTAGAATGTTCGTGTCTTCAGTAATGTTAATCAGAAGGTCTATGGCTATCAAATGATGGTAATTTTAGTGCGTAATTCCGCCACTATGTGGCGCTAGTTTGCATTTACAACAAAGTACTTTGACATGGTTTATCTCATGATTTTGACCACCTAGAATGTTCGTGTTTTCAGCAATGTTGATCAGAAGGATTATGGCTATCAAATGGTGGTAAGTTTAGTGCGTAATTCCGCCGCTATGTGGCGCTAGTGTGCATTTAAACAACGTACTTTGACATGGTTTATCTCATGATTCTGACCACCTAGAATGTTCGTGTCTTCAGTAATGTTAATCAGAAGGTCTATGGCTATCAAACGGTGGTAACTTTAGTGCGTAATTCCACCGCTATGTGGCGCTAGTGTGCATTTACAATGAAGTACTTTGACATGGTTTATCTCATGATTCTCACCACCTAGAATGTTCGTGTCTTCAGCAATGTTGATCAGAAGGGTTATGGCTATCAAGTGGTTGTAAGTTTAGTGCGTAATTCCGCCGCTATGTGGCGCTAGTGTGCATATAAAACAACGTACTTTGACATGGTTTATCGCATGATTCTGACCACCTAGAATGTTCGTGTCTTCAGTAATGTTAATCAGAAGGTCTATGGCTATCAAATGGTGGTAATTTTAGTGCGTAATTCCGCCGCTATGTGGCGCTAGTGTGCATTTACAATAAAGTACTTTGACATGGTTTATCTCATGATTTTGACCACCTAGAATGTTCGTGTTTTCAGCAATGTTGATCAGAAAGATTTTGGCTATCAAATGGTGGTAAGTTTAGTGCGTAATTCCGCCGCTATGTGGCGCTAGTGTGCATTTAAAACAACGTACTTTGACATGGTTTATCTAATGATTCTGACCACCTAGAATGTTCGTGTCTTCAGTAATGTTAATCAGAAGGTCTATGGCTATCAAATGGTGGTAATTTTAGTGCTTATTTCCGCCGCTATGTGGCGCTAGTGTGCGTTTACAACGAAGTACTTTGACATGGTTTATCTCAAGATTCTGACCACCAAGAAAGTTCGCGTCTTCAGCAATGTTGATCAAAAGGTCTATGGCTATCAAATGGTGGTTAGTTTAGTGCGTATTTCCACCACTATGTGGCGTCAGTGTGCATTTAAAACGAAGTACTTTAACATGGTTTATCTCATGATTCTGACCACCTAGAAAGATTTTGTCTTCAGCAAAGTTGGTGATGCCAGTATTCATTTAAAACGAAGTACTTTGACATGGTTTATTTCAAGATTCTGACCACCTAGAAAGTTCGTGTCTACAGCAATGTTTGTCAGAAGGTCTATTGCTATCAAATGGTGGTAAGTTTGGTGCGTAATTTCGCCGCTAGGTGGCACCAGTGCGCATTTACAATGAAGTACTTTAACATGGTTTATCTCATGATTCTGACCACGTAGAAAGTTCGTGTCTTCAGACAAGTTTGTCAGGCGGTCTATGGCTATCAAATGGTGATAAGTTTAGTGCGTAATTCCGCCACTATGTGGCGCCAGTGTGCATTTACAACAAAGTACTTCGAAATGGTTTATCTCATGATTCTGACCACCTAGACCTACCTGTGCGCCGACTATATTTTGCTCGGCGGCAGCATGATGGCCATTTTTGGCCGGCGACGGCGGCGACACGCCGGTGGCAGCTTTCGGCGGCGTGAATCGGCGTGACCAAAATTTGACCATAATGTTACATTGGCAAAGCAAACAAGTTATCATTACGCTCTAGAATTTGTAGTCTGAGCTATTTCATGACCATTGATGACATACAATATTGATTGAATGAATACATTTTGTAAGTCCTGTTCAGATCCGTTGCTGCGACCAGTGATTAGACCTATTGTGACAATACCCACATCCTTAGTGTAGTTCATGTTGCAATACTACATTGCAATTAAAGGCAATACAATTTTGCTACAATTTTTGTTTCATTTATTTAGAGGGAAGGAATCTCGTTTCTACAGGGAGGAATCTTAGAAGGAATTCCAGGAGGAACCTTGAAAGAAACTGGAGAAATCCGTGAAGAAAATTCTGGGCTTATCTCTGCGGGAACTGCTGTATGAAATCCTGAAGGAATTACTGCAGAAATCTCTGGTGGTTCAAAAGTCTGTCTTGGAGAGATCATTGCAGAAACTTCTAAAGGAATCCATGATTGAAATTTACGAGGAATTTCAGGATTCCATAAATGAATTCAAGAAGAAATTCTAAGGGTTATACAGCAGAAATCCTCGAAGGAATTCCAGCGAGAATTTCGAAAGGAATTCGAGAAGGAATCCTTTAAGCAAGGATTTCTAGGAGGAATCAACGAAAAATAGCCAGGAGAAATTCCGAACGATTTTCCAGCAAGAAACCTCAAAGAATTCCAGTGGGAGTTTAGAAGAAAATTAGAAAAAGAGTCCCCAAAGGAATTCTAAAAGGAATCAACGAAAATTACCTTAGAGGTATTTCTGGAGGAATTCCAGGAGAAATCCCAGAGAGAATTCTAGGAGGAACCTAAGAAGGAATTTTAAGAGGAAACCCCGCAGGAATTCCAGAAAGAATCTTCGAAGGAATCTCCGAAGAAATTACAGGAGAAATTTATGCAGAGATCCCAGGAGGAGCCACCGAAAGAACTTCGGAAGAAATCTTCGAAGGAATTTCGAGCGGAATCCTCAAAGGTTTTTTAAGAGGAAACCCCCAAGAGGAATTTCCATAGGAAGTCAGAAGGAATCCCCGAAGAAATTCAAGAAGGAATCCTCGAAGGAACTCTAGGAAGAATCCACGAATTCTAGAAAGAATTTCCGAAGGAATTCTTGGAGAAATCACCGAATAAATTCAAGAAGGAAACCCTGAAGGAATTCCAGGGGGGATTCCATAAAGAATTTAAGGAATTCCAGGAGGAATTTCCGCAAAAAATAAAAGAGAAATCACCACAGGAATTCCAAGAGGAAACTTCAAAGTTATTCCAAGAGGAGTTCCCGTGTTAATTTTAGGAGGAATCCCCGACGGAATATCAGGAGGAATACCCGAAGAAATATCAGGAGGAACCTTTGAAGGAAGTCCAAGGAATCCACGAAGGAATTCCAAGACAAATCCCCGAAGGAACTCTAAGAGGATACCCCGAAGGAATTCCCGGTGGAATCCACGACGGAATATCAAGAGGAATCCCCGAAAGAATTTCAGGAGGAATCCAGAAGGAAGTCCAGGAGGAATCCCCAAAGAAATTCCAGAAAGGATTTTTCAAAGTAATTCGTGAAGGAATCCTCAAAAGACTTCTAGGAGGAACCATCGAAAAAAAAAAATTAGATGAATCCTCGAAGAAATATCATGAGGAACCCGTGGATAAAATTGAAAATGAATCTTCGAAGGAATTTTAGGGGGAATCCCCAAAGGCATTTCAGGAGGAATCCCCGCAGGAATTTCAAGAGCAAATTCCGAAAATAATGCTGCGTGAATCCCAAAGGAATCCCAGCAATTATCCACAAAAAATTTTCAGCAGGACTCCAGTGGGAACTTCCAAGGGAATTCGGGTAAGGATCTCCAAAGGATTTCAATAACGGATCAACGAAAAATATCCTCTGAAAGAGTTCCAGGAGAAATTCGTGAGGGAATTCTAGGAGGAATCACCGAAGGAATTCCAAGAGGAGTCCCCGAATGAGTTCCAAAAGAAATTCCCCAAGGAATTCCAGTAGGAAACCCCGAATCAATTCTAGGTGGAATCCCCGGAGGAATTCAATGAGAAATTTCTGGAGCAATCTCCGAAGAAATTCGAAGAGGAATCACAACAGAAATTCCATGAGGAAACTCCAAAGGAAACCCAGGAAGAACCTTCGAAGTAATTGCTGGAGGAGTTCCCGTAGAAATTCCAGGGGGAATCCCCGTCGGAATGTCAGGAGGAATCCCCGAAGAAATTTCAAGAGGAATCTTTGAAGAAAGTTCAGCAGGAATTTCTGAAAGAACTCGCGGATCAATCCCCGAAATAATTCCAGGAGAAATCCCAAAAAAAAAACTCTAGGAGGAGACCCCGAAGGAATTCCAAAAGAAATCTCCGAAAGAATTCAAGGAGAAATCTCCGAAGGAATCCCTGAAGGAAGCCCTGAATGAATACTTCGACGGAATTCCAGGAGGATATCCTGAAGAAATTTCAAGAGAAATCTCTGACGAAATTACAGGAGAAATCCCTGCAGGAATCCCAGGGGGAAGAGGAAACCCAATAGGAAGTTCAGAAGAAATCTCCGAGGAAACTCTAGGAGAAATCCCCGAAGAAATTCCAGGAGGACTCCTGGAGGAATTCTATGAGGAATTCCTGGAGGAAATCAAGAAGGAATCTCCGTAAAAATTCTAAAAGAAACCATCGAAGAAATTCCAGGAGGACACCCCGAAGGAATTTTAAGAGAAATCCACGACAGCGTATCAGGAGAAATCCCCGAAAGAATTTTAAGAAGAATCCTTGAAAGAATGCAACATTGATTTTGTTTGTGCACTGATCGCCGGCGCGAAAAATAAAAACCGGCGGCGTGATAAACTGCGTCGTATGGTGATCAGAATCATGATATAAACCATGTCAAAGTACTTTGTTTTAAATGCACACTGGCGCCACATAGCGATGGATTTACGCACTAAACTTACCACCATTTGATAGCCATAGACCTTCTGATCAACATTGCGAAGACAAGAACATTCTGAGTGGTTAGAATCATGAGATAAACCTTGTCAAAGTATTTCGTTGTAAATGCACACTGGTGCCTCATAGCGACGGAATTACGCAGTAAACTTACTACTATTTGATAGCCATAGACCGGCTGACCAACTTTGCTGAAGGCAAGAACTTTCTTGGTGGTCAGAATCATGAGATAAACCATGTCAAAGTACTTCGTTTTGAATGCACACTAGCGCCACATAGCGGCGGAATTACGCACTAAACTTACCACCATTTGATAGCCATAGACCGTCTGATCAACATTGCTGAATACACTAACTTTCTAGGTGGTCAGAATCATGAGATAAACCATGTCAAAGTACAGTATTGTTCCGATTTTATCACGCCCCTTTTCAAAAATGCTGTTGGATATTCTACAAAATCTATACGCATATTTTATATTTTCAACGTTGCAAAACGCGCCTTCAACATTCATTTAAAGAAAAGGGGAAGCACGTGCTCTCAAATGTAACAGCAAATGAATGAAAAATAATGGACTGACGCGCGGAGGCCGTGATAAAATCGGAACATTACTGTACTTCGTTTTAAATGCACATTAGCGCCACATAGCGGAGGAATTGCGCACTAAACTTACCACCATTTGATAGCCATAGACCGTCTGATCAACATTGCTGAAGACACTAACTTTCTAGGTGGTCAGAATCATGAGATAAACCATGTTAAAGTACTTCGTTTTAAATGCACACTAGCGCCACATAGCGGCGGAATTACGCACTAAACTTACTACCATTTGATAGCCATTGGTCTTCTGGTCAACTTTGCTGAAGGTCTAAACTATGCAGGGGATACGGTTTTTGAGGTACAGTTCAGAAAGTGATGAAGTCTTCAGGTGATGCCAAACTTTCTGGGGGTGCTGCAATATTCAACTGGGGTGTTGCAATACTAGGCGATGCGATTCCATATTTATGGCGGGTAGTGTATGTCGACCTCGGCAGAGAGCTGCTTGTTGCAACTTTAGAGGGCTGCCGGCTTCGCCGCCGTCATATTCATTTTTGTGTTCGCTTGAAAGCTCTAAACGTCATATTGCCATGAAAGCATTGCTGCATAAACTGGCTGCATGCATGTTGGTAGAGTAGAGTGGGCAAAAAGTTTCCCAGGAGTGAATGTGATTTTGGCCATCTGTACCACCATGGGTGCTCACCCCGAGCAGAGGGGAATATCAAACTAATAACTATAAAATCACATAATCTGTTTTTATATCTTGTTTTGTTATTATTAACTTATCAAGGCATAAGTTTTCCATAACATGTTTTGTTTGACAATCTTATTTTGTTATGATCAAGCTATTGATATACACCCATAAAATAATATTTTAATCATATGTTTTGTTATGGAACAAATTTTGTTATTATACTATTGAGAGTGTACAAATATTTAATAAACAATAGCACAACAATAACAAGTTTTGAAATTGAAACTACATCATTCAAGATTTTGTTTACAACCCATTGTTTACAGCATACCGTGTGTATGATTCAATTAGTTGCTCTAATTAGGACTGAACGAGCATTTCAGTTTATTATTTTGTAAACACTTCGATAATTATTACCTGTTTTATGTTCCTTTTTTAGTATTTAGTTACGTAAACTGTAGTGCATAATTGGTCGGACGAACGCCGATTTTCATACAAAACGGCCATGTTTGAGATGCTGTAACTATGGTTTACTTTGATGGATTGAGCTGAATTTTTGACACGGAACTTGTTAAGAATAGTATGTATAACAGTTAGCAGATATCGCAATATTTTTTGTTTTTTGAACCACTCTTCACCGCTTATCTGCTCAACAGATGATCGAGAGAGAACATGAGTAACACTCTCACTGCACTATAGGTAGAAACTCTGTACTATATAGAATTTACATTTGAACAACCGAGTTAGTAGAAAATATATCGTTACCGGGATCAGTCGCGTTGGTTATTGAAAAGCACACGTTTTCTTATTATAAGGAAGAAATGTGACCTGTGACTCACGACGGCGCGGACAGAAAGTGATTATCGCAAGAATAACCACCACTGTGAATTTATCACCAGAAACGATTCCGGTGATCGCTATCGAAGAAAATTTTTACATCTGGTCCTTCGAACCGGATGCGTCACGAGAACAAAGACGCGGTCGGTAGTGCACGTGAAATTGTGTGAAACAATAGATCAGATCTAATGACGCCGTTTGAAGTGGAGCCTGTTCAACGTTGCTGATGAGTCGTGTTGGGGATTACCGTTGGTGCTGCTGTTGCTGTTGTCCATGGAATCAGGTTGCTGCCGCTGCTGAGGGCCGTATATCGGCTGTCATTGGTTATCGCTGCTAGTCATCGTTTAGAAAAGCCGAAATCCAAGATAAGTACACAGAAAGCAGGTTTGTCAGAGGTGTGTTCTGGAAGCATGTGGCAGAGCCGCCGATGGTGCATGTAATACAAAGAGTGCCATTGCACTCCATTGTGTACTCTATTGAAACGATCAAATAAAAATTCTAAATGCATGGCGTGCGTTTTTATTTCGATGGAAATGAAGGTTATTAGTCCGCTGAGTTGAGTTGTTTCTATATGGTTGATTGGTCAAAATACTGGTGCGATTCTGTCTCTGTCAATCGGTGGGTTCGTTACGATATTCGGTAAATCGGTCGCGCGGTTCGTTATATGCTGGGGTTGAAGATCAAGTGCAGTGCAAGTGAGTGAAAATGCCGAGCCTTCGAGAGCTGAGTAAGCAGGAGCGGCAGCTGCGTCAAATGTTGGGAGTTCTGCAGGATTTTGCACGGAAGCATGACGGACCACGAGACAGCGGATCAGTTCAAGCTAGAATGCAGAAGTTAGATGAAGTTTATGAAGAGTTCCGGCAAGTCCGCATGAAAACGGAGATCCTGATGGAAGATGCAGTTGAAGAGGAAGATTTCGCCGACACGGATGAAACCGAAGCAGCGCGTTTGAAGAGGTTGAGTGAGCAAGAGAAACAACGAGATCAAGAAAACGAGCGAATCATGAAAGATTTCATCGATGACTACTTTTCCATTAAGCAGTCTCTCCAAGGGTTCCTTTCCATGTCACAAGCAAGTTCATCGATGATTCCAACAGTTCCTGTCCACACTCAACAGCCTGCCTTAATTGGCATGCGTGTTAAGCTACCCGAGTTGAAGTTGCCTTCCTTCAGTGGCGATCTGAGGGATTGGATTACGTTCCGTGATTCGTTCAAGAACTTGATTTCCGACAACACTCAATTGACTGATATCGACAAGTTTACATACTTGCGTTCGTCGGTGTCGGGTGATGCATTGCAAGAGATTGCATCCATTGATTTAACTGCTGCGAATTACTCCATTGCCTGGAAGTCGTTAGAATCCAGATATGAAAATCGAAAGCTCCTTGTTAAGTCCCATTTGGACGCCCTAATGGCCGTTAGCCCCATGAAAAAGGAGAGCTTTGAAGCTCTGAATTCCGTCATAAGTGAATTTGACAAGCACCTGCAAATGCTTGACAAAATAGGGCAGCAAACTGCAAATTGGAGCACCATCTTGGCTCACATTTTGCTGAACAAGCTAGATCCAACCACAATACGATTATGGGAAACGGAGCACCGATCCAAGGAGGTTCCGGAATATAAACAACTGATGGAATTCTTGAAGAATCATTGCATGGTGTTGCAATCAGTGTCCAACAAAGTCCTTCCTTGCATTCACGAGACCAAGAAAGCCTCAAAGTCCTTTGCTAGTCACGCTGGCATCCAGGGTAGCGCCAACAGCTGCCCTTTTTGTGGGGAACCTCAACATCCAGTTTTCCAGTGCAAGAAGTTCAGGGCCATGAAAGTAGACGAGCGGAGGAGCGCTGTAACAGCCAAGCGATTGTGTTTCAATTGTCTATCACGGGGGCACATGTCCAAATTCTGCACACGGAGTTCCTGTAAAATTTGCGGTCAACGGCATCATTCCTTATTGCACGTAAGTCCAACTAAATCCCCTACCAATCAATCCGAGCCGCAATCGAACAAACGACCGCAGAACCCACCGAACACACATACAACACAGACACCACCTCCACAACCACTAGTTGAAACTACAACCTCTCCTGCTCCTCAGCAACCCTTCAACCATCCCACCAGTCAATCTTTCCCATCAATCGCTTCTACAAGTGCCCATAGCATGCCACCTCGTACAGACAACCTAGCTAGTCAAAATGTTGTACTTTCTGCTAATGATAGCAACACGTCACGATGTATTCTGTTAGCAACGGCCATTGTGATTCTTGAAGATACATGTGGAAATTTCACATACGCGCGAGCCTTGCTCGACAGCGGCTCACAGTTGTGTTTTATTACTGAGAATCTTTCTCAGAAACTCAAGTTCAAAAGATCTCGTGAGATGCTGTCAATAAGTGGAATCGGTCAGACAACCCGGAAATGTAAACAGTCTGTTGTAGCCCGAATTCGTTCCCGTGTCTCGCACTACGTTCAGGAAGAAACCTTCTACGTTCTGCCGCAAGTGACGTTAAATCTACCAGCATCAAGGATCAACACCAGGAACCTACATCTGCCAACTGATGCTGTACTTGCGGATCCAGCGTTCAACGAGCCTGCCGCCGTCGATATGATCATCGGTGCCAGCCTCTTTTTCGACATATTATCGACGGAAAGCCTGCAGCTCGGTGACAGCGGACCAACAATGCGAAACACAACATTTGGATGGGTCATTTGTGGAAGAATTTCAGAAGAAATTGATGTTCTTCGACCAGCTGTAGCCAACATTTCAATGGAGCGTATCGATCAGCTGCTTACAAGGTTCTGGGATTTGGAGGAGTGCCACACGAGCAGTGTGCTTTCACTCGAAGAGTCGACTTGTGAAAGCATCTTCGACCGTACAACCATTCGTGATAGTGCAGGAAGCTTTATTGTAACCTTGCCCAAGAAAGAACTCCTGATCAATAAATTAGGAGATTCCCGCTCAACAGCCACCCGAAGATTCTTCGCATTAGAGAGACGTCTAGACGCGAATCCAGCACTTAAACAAATGTATGCTGAATTCATCGCAGAATATGTTCGACTGGGGCATATGAAAGAAGTGGACAATTTTGAAGCTATTCCTCATGATCGTCATTACTACATCCCTCATCATTGTATCATCAAGCCTGAAAGTACAACTACTAAACTGCGCGTAGTTTTTGACGCATCCTGTCAAACGAGTACTGGGATCTCTCTCAATGAAGCATTAATGGTCGGGCCTACGGTGCAAGACGACCTCACTTCCATAGTTCTTCGGTTTAGACTACATAGGTACGCGATCGTTGCAGACATAGAAAAAATGTATCGCATGGTGTTGGTACGGCCCGAAGATCAAAATCTGCAGCTGATAATTTGGAGAGATCGCCGTGATAGCCCACTACGGGTATTCAAACTCTGTACTGTAACCTACGGGACAGCATCCGCTCCGTACCTTGCTACTAAAACCCTGAAAAGGCTTGCCGAGCTAGACGGAGCCAATTTTCCATCTGCTGCCAAAGTACTCAGCAAAGACTTCTACGTAGACGATATGATGTCAGGAGTAGAAACCGTCGAGGAAGGCATCCAGCTCTGCGAGAGTATGCAGCAACTATTGCGAGGAGGTGGATTCACTCTTCGTAAATGGAGTTCCAATTCTTCAGAAATTCTGCAACATGTGCCTGCAGAGTACAGAGACGACCGTACAGCATTTGAGCTGGATGATTCAAGCGCCACTATCAAGACCCTTGGGCTCATCTGGGAGCCAAAGTCGGATAACTTCAAATTCAAGGTTCCCACGTGGAATCTCTCCGATATTTGTAAGCGATCTGTGATCTCCGACTTGGCCCGTATCTTCGATCCAATTGGGTTGATTGGACCTATTATTATTTCTGCCCGAGTCTTCGTCCAGAGCCTCTGGAAGCAGAAGGTTTCCTGGGACGAACCGCTTTCCGAAAGGGATCAATCCCAGTGGCGAGATTTCCAGCAAGGTTTGGCACAGCTAGACGAGCTAACAATACCTCGATGGGTCGGATTCCGATCCGACTGTGTTGCAGTTCAATTGCATGGGTTTTGCGATGCATCAAAAGTGGCCTACGGTGCTTGTATCTACGTGCGCGTAACTCACGTCGACGGCAGTATTTCCGCTCATCTGCTAACATCCAAGGCGAGAGTTGCCCCTCTCGAACAACAAAGGAAGAAGCGGAAGCTGATGACTATCCCACGTTTGGAATTGTCCTCCGCATTACTCTTAGCCCATCTCTATGACAAGGTTGCCATGGCCGTAAAACTACCTTTTGTGAAGCCATATTTTTGGACGGATTCGGAAATTGTCCAATACTGGTTAGCATCATCACCATCTCGCTGGCAAATGTTTGTGGCTAACAGGGTCTCAGAGATCCAACATTTGACTAGAGTTGGTTGCTGGAATCACATTGCGGGTAGTGAAAATCCAGCAGATGTTCTCTCCCGTGGAACAACTTCCCTTCAGCTACAAAGCCATGACGTCTGGTGGCATGGGCCTAAGTGGCTGACTCAGCATGAACAAGTTTGGCCTGTGTCACAAAAGTCCCTCCACAACCAGCTGGATCCAACGTTACTAGAAGAAAATTCGTCTACGGCCGCTGTCGTCAATGTCCTACCTCCCAACGATCTGTTTCGACTGAAATCTTCGTTGGACAATCTGGTGACCGTTACAGCGTGGATGCTCAGATTCAAACACAACTGCTTACAGAAAGAACAAGCAAGGAGACGCACTGGTGTACAAATATATGAAGAGAGACAGGAGGCTCTTCTGCAGCTGGTGAAACTGGCACAATCTGAGTGCTTCAGGCAGGAAATCAACGACCTTCGACGAAGTCATCAAGTCAAGTCTACGTCACGTCTCAATGCCCTGCACCCACGGTTAATAGAAGGAATACTCCGAGTTGGCGGCCGGTTACAAAATGCCAGTATCTCTTCTAGCAGAAAGCATCCAATAATTTTGGACAAGAATCATCCATTCACCACGTTGGTTATGCTCCATTATCATCACAAACTACTCCATGCTGGTCCCCAACTACTGGTCTCTGCAGTTCGCGAACGTTTTTGGCCACTCTCTGCTCGGAGCTTGGCCCGCAGAATCGTGCATAGTTGTGTGAGATGTTTCCGATGTCGTCCATCGAACCAAGAGCAGCTCATGGCTGATTTACCACCAGAGCGCGTAACGCCCGCTCCACCGTTTCTACGAGTTGGCGTAGATTTTTGCGGTCCCTTTATGGTTAACTACCCACAACGTAAGAAGCCCCCCGTTAAATACTTCGCCGCCATCTTTGTGTGTTTAGTCACAAAGGCGGTGCATATTGAAGCAGTAGCTGATTTGACAACGGATGCATTTCTTGCCGCCCTCCGACGATTTGTTGCCCGAAGGGGGAAACCTGAGGTCATTATGAGCGACAATGCTACCAATTTTGTTGGCGCTAGGAGGCAACTTGATGAAATGCGACGTATGCTTCTATCACGAGAGGTCCAAAATAAGGTGATCACAGAAATTTCCAAGGATGATGTCAGGTTTCAGTTCATTCCGGCGAACTCTCCTAATTTTGGCGGCCTCTGGGAGGCCGCTGTCAAATCAATGAAACACCATTTGAAACGGTCGATCGGAGTGAGAACCTTGTATCCAGATGAACTTCAAACTGTATTTGCTCAAATAGAAGCTTGTTTAAATTCACGCCCTCTAACCCCATTGAGCAATGACGTAGACGACCTAGAGGCCTTAACTCCGGGACACTTTATCATCCACCGTCCGATGAACGCTCTGCCGGAGTCAGAAGTATCAGCCGATGTTCCCGAACATCAATTGTCCAGATGGCAGCGTGCTCAACGGTTCATACAGAGTATTTGGTCAAGATGGTCCACACAATATTTGTCAACGTTGCACAATCGTACCAAGTGGACGCGGCAACACGGTAACCTGGCAGTCGGTACCCTGGTGCTCATAAAGGAAGATCATCTTCCTCCATTGAAATGGTTACTCGGACGAGTCATCCAAACTCATGTTGGAGTCGATGGTAATGTGCGAGTAGTATCGGTACGCACGATCAATGGTATCTTCACCAGAGCCATCTCGAAAATTTGCCCTTTGCCTGTTCGAAGCGATGACTAACTAGCCACCGGAGGTTGGTGCGGTCGCCTGCGGGAGCCAACCGGCTCCCGCGTGCCAGTTAAGTTTATGTTTTTAAATGTTAGATCAAAAAGTCAAGGAATGTTTTGTTATCATAGCTACTCCAACATGGGCGCTGCGGACCGCGCGCTTCCAGCGGTGATCGTCACTAGAGGTCGAGGATCCACGCTACCACGTCGTACTTCCTGTCTCGGCAATCCAGCATTCGTCGCAGAGGACATCTACATCGGCGCAGGAGCGCCCGCGGAGGCGCGCAAGCCTCCGCGCCAGGGAAGTGTTCGTAACATTGTTTTATACTGGTAAAAAATCGCCTCTCATATTTTCCAGCTGGACTTAGAGGCCGTAGCGTCAGCCGAGGTCGAGACAAAGGTATCCCAATCGAACATCGGTCTGGAAAATGAGGACAAGCCCTGGCAAAGGCCAAAAGTCGTTGGTTCATGGATCATGTTCAAGCGAGAGCCCACGGCCTGCAAGCAGTTCGGGGAAGCAACTGATGACTATTTTGTGCATGTTTCTGTGATAGTTATCTTTACGATTTTGTTGTGTTTTTTCATTATTAGTTAGTAAGCAAATAGTTAAACTATTCGTTGAAATTTGATATTTCAAGGCGGCCAGTGATGTTAAGAATAGTATGTATAACAGTTAGCAGATATCGCAATATTTTTTGTTTTTTGAACCACTCTTCACCGCTTATCTGCTCAACAGATGATCGAGAGAGAACATGAGTAACACTCTCACTGCACTATAGGTAGAAACTCTGTACTATATAGAATTTACATTTGAACAACCGAGTTAGTAGAAAATATATCGTTACCGGGATCAGTCGCGTTGGTTATTGAAAAGCACACGTTTTCTTATTATAAGGAAGAAATGTGACCTGTGACTCACGACGGCGCGGACAGAAAGTGATTATCGCAAGAATAACCACCACTGTGAATTTATCACCAGAAACGATTCCGGTGATCGCTATCGAAGAAGTTTTTTACAGAACTACTAATATGCAGAATTTTACGTGTACAAAGTACGAAATGTTTTCATTCACGTGACAAGGCGTTGAAAAATGTGCAAAAGTGATCGGACAGCGGTATCTCTTTGATTTACACGCGTGCCGCTGTCCGAACTTTTACTATGTGACATTAAACTAATCATAACTAATTTTGCTTTCGGATTGTTATCAATAACTTTCAAATAACAGCATTTGTTATTGAAATATTTCCCAAATTCATTGTTATTATGTTGTTATCGAACTAACAAAACATGTTATTAAATTGGTCTTCCAGGAACATTTTTTTGTTATGATTTATGTTATTTTGCCGCTTATGACAGCTATGTTTATAACATAATTTGTTATGTTAATAACATGAAAATAACTTATTTCATTACTCAGTTATTTTGCCAAAATAACACCTTTTTTTATGCTGTTGTTATTCCCTTCTGCTCGGGACTGCTCAGGACTGAAATTCTATTGAATGTAACCATCCCAATGCAACAATCAGGGCTTTATTGAGGTTTTAATGGAGATCAATCGCCTAGTTTTGGCCTTCATGAACGTGACAAGTGGAATAACCTGATTTTCGAACAATTGATTATAAATGGATAAATGTTTGCGAACATCTAATTTATCGTTAAACCGAGAGAGTTCCAGGCCTGGAAAAAGTCACCCACCTACGCAAACTTCAAGGTAACATACAAAAAACCGTAAAATTTCTAAAACCACGACACCCTACGACGAAGCCCTGTATACTTCAGCCAAAGGATTTGAATGCCGGCTCTTGTTCGGGTTGATGTGCCTTGACTTTCACCATTCAACAGCAAGTGTGGTGCTCGCGCTGGGTATAAACCCTTAGTTTCTAGCTGTAACATCACCGGTCCGTACGGATTCAAACGACCCATCCTGGAGCGCCATCACCAGATTACCTACGTCCGTATGGCCCGTTGCCGACGAGTTCATATCCTCGTACACAACACATATGCTTTTTATGCTCTGATTTACGCCTCTTCACATCCTGCGTCTGGTGTGTGTGTGTGTGTGTGTGTGTGTGTGTGTGTATGTGTGTGTGTGCGTGCACGCCGTTTTTGTTCAACTCATGGGGTGACAGTTTTGTGACCGTAACAATTTTTCATAATGCTCTAGTGTAGTCACCATGAAAGCCTGTTGCTTTGCCTGCTAACATGGGTGCCACTGGCAGCAGCTTTTCATTCGAGATAAAAAAGACGTTGAAAGCTTATTGTGTACTAGTTTATTTTTCAGCAAATCTGGGATGACGGGCTGTCCTTGAAAGTAATAGTTTTAAAGTGGATGAAAAGCAATTTTGGAATTTAGAATTCGAAAATGTGGAGCTTATGAAAAACACCGTACCTCTAAGGATTCTTCATTGCTATAGTTATTATCTCTTTATTATGGGGATTATTTCCTGAAAACCCCCTTGGGGTATTATGAAGTTGATTTTGTATCAAAATCGTTATTACTGCTTAGCCCGAGTTTCGTTAGGAATTGTTGAAAATTTTTCCAACGTACAGCGATTAGCCAACCCAAGGCAGCAAATCTCTTCAATAAAGATAATAATAATATTTGGAGGCAGCTATCCACTGAGAACTCTGGACACTTGGGATGATTTTTGGCTTATCACAAAAGCAATTAGATATTCTCTTTCATCCAACGTTTCGATGTGTATTACTTCTTCTTTAGGGAATTATAAATTCGAGACAAGACAATTAATTCTTGGATTTATCTAGATAATCCTTTATGGATTCCTGCCAATATTTCCTAAATGAACTTCTCTTATGTTTTCTCCAGGCATTCCTGGAGAATCCGTCTAAGGATTCCTCTAGAAATTTCTACTATGATACCTCTCAGAACTCTTCTTGGGATTTCTCTTGAGATTTCCCGAGAGATTTCTTCAGGAATTCTTGGTGAGATTAGTCAAGACAATCTTCCTGGGATTCTCCCAGAAGTTTCTCTGGCGATTCCTCCAGGAAATTTTTCAGAGATTTAAGCCAGAGATTCCTTGAGAATGAACTTGTTTTGACCTACTTCCAGAAATTCCTTGCTTCTCTTGCAATTCCTTCACGGATTCCTCCTGGGATTTCACTAGAGATTTCTCTAGTAAAACATCGTAGAGTTTCTCTAGAAATTCCAACTATGCTATCTCCCGAAATCCTTTTTGGAAATCCTCTAGAGATTTCTATTTCAGCTGGGATTCCTAGAGGTAAACCAAGAGGAGTTCCTGGAGGAGTCCCGTGAGAAACTGATTAGGGTATCCGAGGAAACACTCTTGGAGGAATTACCGAAGGGACTTCTGGAAAAATCTCTGGAAAAATCTCAGGAAGAATTCTAAGAAGGATTCTGTGATGTATCATTATTGAAATTTCAGTAGAAATCTTAGGAATAATTGCGGGAGGAAACCATACAGGAATATCTAGAGAAACTCCATCAGGAATGCCTGGAGGAAACCAAAGAAAAAATCCTTGAAGAAATACCTGGAGGAATACCTAGAGAAGTCCCTGTCAGACCCAGTAGAGGTATCCTAGAGGAATCAATACAGGAGGCCCTGAAGGAATCACAGGAAGAATTTATAAAAGCAACTCAGGATGACGTCCCGGAAGAATCTCAGCAAGAATGCTAGGAATAATTCCTATAGTAATCACTAGAAGAATTCCTGGAGGAACTATATTTAGAATTTCTGAAGAAGGAATGGCTACAAAACGGCAAGTGAAGTCGTTTGAGTAATTTTTGGAGAAAGGCCAAGAGGAGTTTCTGCAAGAATTACATGAGGAATTCATTGGCGTAGCTAGGGGGGGTTCCAGGGGTGCCTGGCACCCCCTAGAATGAATTTGGCACCCCCTAGAATTTTTCCTTGATAGTAGCTTAAAATTAAAACTTCACACGATAATTCAAACATTTATTAATGGCGCATTTGAACAAAACTAAAGCTACAAATGAAATGACTTCATTAATTATTTTACGTATTAGCGTTTTGGACTAATATTCTATAATTAAAACACTAAAAAATATGTTTTTGCTGATCTATTACTTTAGGACCCTTCAAATAGGATTATCTTGAGAAGCTTTATGAAATGTGTATCAGTTTTTCGGTTCTAACAATGGTCTGGGTGATTTATTTTAACCATTGACCCTAAAACCGCACCGCACTCGCGCTGTATAAGACGAGCATGGTTTTTGTATCAGCAATATCATTAGAAATTTGTTCTGAAATTTCAACGGCAACTCATCTGAATTTCCTTCCACAATTTTTTTTTTTCGATTTCTTTACAAACTTCTTTGGCAATTTCATGGTAATTTCTTTTGTAGTTATTTATAATTTCAGTATATTTATAATTATTGCTTCTTTCGGAAATTTCTTAGGGAATTCCTATGGCTGCATCATCGATGATTTTTTCGGTGATTCCTCTGAGAATTACTTCGGTGTTCAGCACTTTCTTTGAACATTTCTTTTGTTAATTGTGTGGAAAATCTTACAGTAATTCCTGTCTGATCTTCGGCAATTTCATTGGAAGCTTTTTCGGTAATTCCTCTGAAAATTCCCTAGGCAGTTAATTTAGAAATTTCTTAAACGATTATTTTTGAAATTCCATGGGAATTTCTTTCACAATTTCTTTTGTATATTCTTTGGAGATTTTTTCGGCTATTTTTTTTTTTTGTGAATTTCTTCGAACATTCCTTTGCAAATCCTCTGACAGTTCCTCTGGGAATTCAAAAAATCACAATTTAGAACGGAATTGTAATTTCCAAAACAATAGTCGAAAAATTTTAAAATTGAGATTGCGAATCAATTTGCAAAGACATTCTCGAAGGGATTCTCAATTTAAAAAAACAACTAAGAAATTCCCAAAGAAATTGCTGAATACATTTCCATCAAAATATCATAAGAAGTTTCCAAAACATTGGCAACTGTTTTAGAAATTTCTTAGGTAATTTTGATAGGAATTTATTCCGCATTTCTTTTGGGAATATCCCAAGAACTCTTAGAAGAACGATTAAAGGCACTCCTGAAGAAATTATGGAAGCTTTTCGAAAAAAAATGGGAGCTGAACCAATGCTAAATTAAATTGCCGAAATATATTCCAAAGGAAATTCCGAAGAAATTTCCATGAAACTTTCCACAAGTATCAAAAACATTTTTTTTCTCAAAGGGATTCTCAGAAAATATGCCGCAAAAATTTTGGAATAAATTTCCAAAGAAATTACCGAACAATTTTCCAAATACCATGCCAGCAAAATTCTTAATGGAATTGTTGGCAAAATCATCAAAAAAATTTGTGATGGAATTGCAGAGGGAACAAATTCTGAAGGGATGCTCGAAATAATTTTGAAAGAATTGCCGAAAATGTTTTCAAAGAAATTCTTGAGCGATATCTATAAAAAAAAACCCGATTTAATCCACCTATGGTGAACAGAACCCTTCTTACACTTATTAATACTATTGTTGCATTATTTGTATTTAACATATTTATTTTGTGTGATGGACCAAAAGTTCTAGAAAATATTGTGGATTTGGCATCTAGTGGATTGGTTTCCAAAATAGCATCATGGACCATGGACTAAACTACCAGAAATGCCAGACACCTTCTAAAATCTTGAATGAAATTTAAAAAAATCTGGAATATTGTATCTTTTGTTAATTGCCAAAAGATCTTGAATCGATTAACAAATGGATAAGCAAATCAGCGAGATACACTGTGTCTAATATCTCTTAATCAGTCGAATAAATTAGCTCCGAAGTACTTGGTATTCATGGTTATGGTGTAAAAAGGACAAAAATTTTATATCTACTATGCTAATCAGTTTTGAAATTAGCTAGTTATTTTGGCTGTCCAGTTCTTGCATTTTTTCCACAATACATAAATTCAAAGCTTTCATTTAACATATTGTTAGTTTCCATAGAATTCCTGTTTATTTGTAATTTGTTATTTATAATTTTATTGAAAACAATAACCTGCTAGTATACACTTTATATGAGGTCAGCATTATTGATTAAACAATAATTTCCCATAGACTGGTCAAAAGCTCATGCAAGATAAACGAATATAATAATAAAAAAAAGGAATTTATTGAAATACTCTTCGAAAGATATCTCAGTAACCAAATGTCCAATCCAAATAAAATTTCAGGGCCTTTTACAAGGATACTGTAGCTTTCATTTGGTGCTAAGAGAACCCAAATCGGTTGACAGACGGCTGAGATATTTATTATGATACACTTAGTCAAAAATCTCTCAAAAGGTTAACCTGTATTACTCCCAAGTACTCTTTGAAAGATATCTCGAAAACCAAATGTCCACTCTTAATAAAATTGTATAGGGTTCTACTAGGATGTTATAGCTTTCATTTGGAGCCAGGAGAACCGAAATCGGTTGACAGACGGTTGAGATATTTATTATGATACACTTGGTCAAAAATCTCAAAAAATTTAGTTGAATAAATCCTAAGTACACTTCGAAAGATATCTCTGTCACCAAATGTCCAATCCTAATAAAATTTCTGAGCAATCTACTAGGATGTTGTAGCTTTCATTTGGTGCCAAGAGAACCCAAATCGATTGACACACGGCTGAGATATTTAGTATGATACACTTTTTTTAAAAATCTCAAAAAGTTTAGTTGTATAACTCCTAAGTACTCTTCGAAAGATATCTCGGTAACCAAATGTCCAATCGAAATAAAATTTCAGAGCGTTAAACTACGATGTTGTAGCTTTCATTTGCTGCCAAAAGAACTCAAATCGGTTGACAGACGGCTGAGATATTCATCAATATGCTAAATGTCAAAAATCTCTCAAAAAGCTAACCTATATTACTTTAAAGTACTCTTCGAAAGATATCTCGGTAACCAAATGTCCAATCAAAATAAAATTTCTGGGCGATCTACTAGGATGCTGTAGCTTTCATTTGGTGCCAAGAGAACCCAAATCGATTGATAAATGGCCGAAATATTTATTATGATACACTTGTTCAAAAATCTTAAAAAGTTTAGATGTATGACTCATGAGCACTCTTTGAGAGATATCTCGGTAACCAAACGTCCAATCGAAAAAAAAATCAATAGCGTTCTACTAGGATGTAGTAGCTTTCATTTGCTTCCAAGAGAACTCAAATCGGTTGACAGACGGCTGAGAAACGTGCGTGACTTTTTTTTTGTAACGCACATACACACACACACACATACACACATACACACATACACACACACACACATACAGACATTTGCTCAGTTCGTCGAGCTGAGTTCATTGGTATATGAGACTCGGCCCTCCGGGCCTCGGATCGAAAGTCGGTTTTTCGAGCGATATTTATACCCTTCTTATGGGTGTAAGAAGGGTAAAACTTGCCGAAGAAATATCCAAAGCATTACCGAAAAAGTTCCCAAAGCAGTAAAAGAGCCGTAGCGTGGTCCCATGGCACCCTTGGCAAGCGTCCAGGTTGGCGCCCCACGACAACTAAACATTGTTAATTTGTCTAAATATGTAGTTGTTTTTTTATTCAAATTTTCTTCAAAAGTTATATGTTGGTGTTTCGAAAAAACGTATTCCCACAGACAAACAGACGTAACACTCTGATAATTCACATCGTACACCGATTTAACGGTCTTTTTCAAAATTTGATAGTTGGCCAACTGCCCAACCGTGGCGCTCGCATCGTTTTTGTTCGAGTTTGACGTTTGCTCACTACCGCCACCTAGTTGGTGGTCGGCCAAACATAGGCCTTTTAGCATTGGGCGAATATGTTTTCGTGACTATGATTTGAATCGAAAAATGTTCGAAGTGTTACGTCTGTTTGTCTGTGGTATTCCCTTCGATTTTGTTTCAATTTTCTTATAGTTTTTTTCATTCGTGTAGTTTCTGTAGGATTTTCAATTGGAGTTACCCAAAAAATATTCGAAATCTTTTTCTCTTATGCAAGTATTAGTACAAACACATTTTGCATTTCAAGAATCTCACTGAGACCAGCTCAATAATTAGAAATAATATTTCAGATTCATAATATAAATAAATTATGCATATTTTTTTACTGGGAATCTTACAGTATTTTTTAAAATTTTTGTTTGTTTTGTACTCAATTGAGCTTCACTGGTGTTCAGGAAAACTTAAACGAACTATTTTACCAATTTTCGGCGATTAGTAAAATTGGTTTTACCTGACTTTTTCCATAAAAATTACCAAAGGTTTCTTCTGAAGTTAAATCAAAATATTTCTCAGAAGATCTGTGAGAAAGTTTTCAGTAATCATTGGACAAACCATGGATATGGAAGAATACCAGGAGAAATTCCTGAAGGAATCTCTACAGAGGTTTTTGTTCTCTGGAAGAATTCCTGCTGGAATCATTGGATTAAATTATGCAAGAATCTCTAAAGGAGTTTCAGCAAAAATATCCAGAGGAATACTGGATGAAAATCCTGGAGAAATTTCAGCAAGAATTTCCAATGGGAGTAACTCTTCCTTAATTCGTGGAGCAGTTTATGAAGAAATGCCTGATGGAATGCCTGTAAGAATTTGTAAAGAACATCTGAAAGAGTTTAAGAAAGAACACATGTACTTGGAAGAATTTTAAATCACTAAAAATCACTAAAAAAGTTTCTTAAGTATTTTTTTGAGAATTAGAAAAAAACTCCTTAAAAGGTTTCATGAGGAAATCCCTGGAGAAAGTTTCGAAGGAATCCAAGAAGGCTTTCAAAAAAGCATTGAAGACATTTTGGATGGAATCAAAGGCAGATTTTCTTATGGAATATCTGGAGAAATTTCTGAATGAATTCCAAATTTACGGTTTTCTGGAGGAGTTTATAAGGGAATTCATGAAGAATCCTTTTCTCGGAATTCTAGCAGAAATATATGGAGCATTTCTTAGTAAGCATGAAACAATTTCGGAACAGAATAGTTTCTAAGCGATGTGATAAATTTCTTGTTTTTAAAGAAATTATAGATGACTTTCAGAAGAAAACTTTAGTCTAATTTCTAAAGAAAGTCATAGAAGATTTTCTAGAAAAATCCCTGGAAGAATTTCTAAAGGGATTCTTCGGAAATATATATGTCGCACGCTCCACGACCAACTGCGCCGATGACGCAAGGTAGGGTACAAGGTAGTGTATCCTACCTTGCGTCATCGGCGCAGTTGGTCGTGGAGCGTGCGACCGTGCCGAGCTCTCGACGCATACTGAATTAGACACCAGCAAACATACTGCTTGGTGGCCAGGTATGTGGAGTGCGAGAGTAAGTCTCGGCTTCAAATAAAAATAATACGCTTTCACTTGTAGTTGTTGGGCACAAACGAGGCTGTGTTGTGGATTGACATCTAAGCCGAAAGAGAGATGGTTCTTGAAAAAGTGAATGTTCATGGTGAGGGCTCGGGTTCAGTTTGGATTTCTATTCCGCAGAATTATCACCTGTTCTGTGGCTTAGTTGGTTAAAGCACCGGTCTAGCGAATATGGGGTCGTGGGTTCGAATCCCACCAGAACGCGATTTTTTTCAAAAAATCATCCCTCAATTTGTCAATTAGCAACATTCTGTGTCTTCTAACTACAAGTTTTTCTAACGGATTCTCTGCAAGGGTTTCCTTAGGAATTTATGACGGAATTATTGAGAAAATCTATTGAAGTGTTCCTAGGCACCTAATCCTTAAAGATACTTTTGCAGGTATCTCTAGGAGAATTCCTAAGAAATTTCTGAAAATTCTTGGAAATATTTCGGGACAAATCCTTTGAATAATTTCTGAATAAACTCCTAGACAACTGCCTGAAAGCCACCCTGGAAGAATTTCTGATAGAATTTAGAAATTCCTTTGAGAAATTTTAAGAAAATCTGCAGAAGAATTTTTTATTGTTTTTTTTTAAAGGATCCCTGAATGAGTTTCTGAGAATTTTTTAGAGGAATTCTAGAAGAATTGTTCAAAGAAATCCCAAGAGAAAATTACTGCAATATTTTTTAAAAGATTTTCTGAATGAAATAATTTCTGGAATATAAAATTTTATTTGGGGGAATAGGAATAAAAAAAATGCAATGGTATTTTTTTGGGGTGAAAATGACGCAAAAAAATCTGCTAGATTTGCAAGAGACTAAGCGCAAACAGACATTTACTGGAAATAACAGTTTTATGAACTGAAAGAGCATCGTCTGATTTGTTTTTCATTGAAAATACTTTTTAAACACTGAAAAATATTCCATTAAACAAATGCGAAGAAAATCCTAGAACGTAACCTCAAGACCACACACGTAACCACAACTCTCTGTGTCAAGACTTTTCCCAGTGCGAATGTTTTGGAATTAACAGAAATAAACTTTCACTAATCTGCCGAAAGCTTATTGATTATGTTTTGCTCAATACAAAATACTAAAATAGCTTCTCAAAACAAAAAAGTATTCAAATTCCCATGTAACATAAAAATTCAAAATAATCTAGAGAGATCTGACTTTTTGAAGAATACGGAAGAACATAAAAACATATGATCATTCTAAAATATTGTTAATGATGAAATCTTGATAACAGTCAATAAAACAATGGCATACTCCTGTTTCCTTCAAGCTTTAGGTTCTTTCGGCGCCACTTTGAGGCTGGTGCCCTTGGCGGGAACAACCTGGCCAACCGTACGCAACGGCGCTGAGCAGTAATCGGAAATCGGAAAGGTTTGCCAGATAATTTAATGAAATTCCAATGAATTTTTCGAAACAAGTAACATTAGAATTGCCGGATGTATTCTGAAAGAATCTGCTGTAGGAATTCCTTAAACAATTACTGAAGAAATCTTGAAGAAAATGCCGAAGTAAACTGAATTCAAACATTAAAAAAAATCGACGAATTTCCTAAAAAAAAATAGATGGAAATTCCGAAGATATTTGCGAAGTAATTTGCGAGGAAGTTGCTAGAGTCATTGTCGAATGAATTACCAAAAAAAAAAACAGCTGACGTAATTGAATAATGCTTGAGAGATTCTTAAAAAATCCGAATGATTTGTTGATGAAATTGAAAAAAAAAAATCCAAACAAACTTCTAATGGGATTGCCACAAAAGTTTCCATGGTAATTAATTACCAATAAAAATTATCACAGGATGTGTCGAAAGGTATGTTGTAAAAAAAAATCAAACATATTGCCGAAGAAAGTCTCAAATAAATTGCCGAAGGGAGTCCAAATAAAATGCATAAGAAATTTTCCAATTTCAAAGAATTTACTGAGAAAATTCCAAAATGTATCTAAATTGGCATACAAATGGTAATACAATTTCCAAATAAATTGCCGGGAATATTCCCTGAGGAATTTTCGAGAGAATGTTTTGCCGAAAACAAAAAATAGACTCGATTATCTGGTCGAGTTTTGGAACTTCCCAAAACATGTGCCTTGCTAACAGAATGTTGTTAGAAGCAGAAATTGTGACACTGGTTACTAATCAAAGTTTTACAAACGTGAAAATTTCAGCTTCATACAGTGTGGAGCGGACCTGGTGTGGTGGTTAGAACACTTGACTATCACGCCGAGGACCTGGGATCGAATCCCACTCCCGACATACTCACAAAAATGTGGGTTCTTCCTTCGGAAGGGAAGTAAAAACGTGGGTCCCGAGATGAACTAGCCTAGGGTTAAAAATCTCGTTAATACAGACAAAAAAAAGCTTCATACAGCATTTCATTTACCAGATACAGGGGATAGACAAAATGATTGGGATAGGTAAAATTTTCATTTTTCAAAAAATGTCCAATTAGCTGTAACTTTTCGAAAAGTGCATCAAATATTCTCAAATTTTGACTATAAGTTGATCAACTAATTATGTATCAGTGGACAAAATTTGAAAAAGATCGGGCTATACTGCAAGAAGTTATAGGCATTTTAGAAAAAAGGTAGAATTATCCGATAGCCAACTTTGAGCTGTTATATCTCCGGATTCAATGAACCGAATGCAATGAAATTTTGTCCATTTATGACTTATATAATTAGCTCTGAAAAACGTTTGACACAACTTGAAATTATTAACAGGAGAAAAAGTTATAGCGATTTAATTAATTTTATGATTTTTTAGTAAATTGGTCTATTTTTAATATGCATCCCATTACTTTTTCAATGAATTGTCGCCTATGTTGTTACTTTCCTTTAAAACATATCTGTATTCAAGACAATCAGAGGGAATTTAAATGAACTATAATTAGCATCTTGATTTTTGAAACGATGTTGAAATTCAAGAAAATTTGGTGTTTTATAAGAAAAATAATCTAATCGTTATAATTTTTTCCGTGTTAAGAATTTTAAGTTATGTCAAAATTTTTTCAAAGCTCATTATATAAGTCATAAACGGTCAAAATTTCATTGCATTCTGTTCATTGAACCCGGAGATATAACAGCTCAAATTTGACTATCGGATAATTCTACCTTTTTCTAAAATGCCTATAACTTCGTGCAGTATAGCCCGATCTTTTTCAAATTTTGTCCACTGATACACAAATAATTGATCAACTTACTGTAAAAATTTGAGAATATTCGATGCACTTTCCGAAAAGTTACAGCTATTTGAAATTGTTTTGAGAAGGGAAAATTTTGCCTGTCCCGATCATTTTGTCTATCCCCTGTACATGTTTGTGAAGCTCAACAACGCGACTCAGGATTGATTTGAAATTGGTGTCTTTTACAAAAAGTTTGTAATTTAGCTCAAGAATAATGCGTTGATGTCACCAACATGATTTGACGCAGTCGCGCACATCTATTTACGATTGCGATTAAATTTACGGGTTATATTATTATAGAAGGAAATTGAGAGTAGGTCGGTATTTCCTTTTACAAAAAAAAAAACAAAAGCAAACTGGAAGCTTCTGAAACTGGCACCCCCTAGGCACCCCCTAGGAAAAAATCCTAGATACGCCAATGGAGGAATTTTTGGAGGAATTTCTGGAGGAATCTGGATAGAATTTCTGGAGCCATTTCTGGATGAGTTCTACATTATAAAGGATTTTTGTATGCAGAATAATTTAAATGAAAAAAACAACTTCTAAGACTTCTGCACAAACATAACTTCCAATTGATCATCTAGAGTAATTGTCGGTGGAACTCCGAAATGAATTACTAATGCAACACTCTCGAGGTCCCGGTTGATCTTCTAGAGGAATTTCCGGTGGAACAGTAGGATGAATTAGAGAATTCGTTAGGCATTTCTAATGGAGCTCCAGGTGGAATTCCCAGAGGAACTCCTCGGTAGAACTCCTAAATATAGGGAACCCCGATGGACTTCAAGGGAATTTCAATTGGTACTCATAGCGGAATACCTAGGAGCTCCGAAGAACCACCTGTAATAATTTCAGGAGGAACTGCTAAAGGAAATCCCGCTGAAACCTCTGGTGGCCTCAAATGATCATGTAGAGTAATTCCCGATGGAACTCTTGGGCAAACTCATGGTGGAACTCCTAGAGTTATTCCCAATGGAATTTCTATATAAATTCCAAGTGGAGATCCTGATAGAATTCTTGGTTGAACCCCTTCTCGGTAGAACACCCTAAAGGACCCAGTTAATCTTCTAGAGGAATTTCCGTGGAACCCCTGGAGAAAAGCTCCCTATCGAAGTCCTGGAGAAGGATCCTTCTAAAGTGATCCCCGGTGGAGCACCTGAAAAAATTCCCATTAGAACTTCTTTAGGAATTCTTGGTGAAACTTCCAGAAGAATTCTCAGTAGGGGAGACTGAGGAGACTTGATCCCTGGGGAGACTTGTTCCCCCCATATTTTCTCGGAATTAAAAACATTTTTTTCTAGCCTAATTTTTCCAAAACTACTCCTGGACAAACGACTATGTTTTGGCTACAAGTGATTTCGATCGTACATTGTATTATTTTTTAACGGCTAATGGTTTGTTTTCAGTCCTTCAGAAATCTTTAAGGCGATTCCGAAAATTCTCAATAACTTTGCGAAAATTGAACCAAATCGTGTCAAAATTTTACAACACATAGTTTAAATAAACTACTTTCAAACTTCTTTATCCAAATAAGGCTGTTGATAACATATTTTAATTATTTCAGCTTAGTATACACAACAGTGACATGGGGAGACTTGATCCCTCGAGGATTACACACACATTCTTTTTCTCTTTTCTTGGCGTTACGTCCTCATTGGGACAAAGCCTGCTTCTCAGCTTAGTGTTCTATGAGCACTACCACAGTTATTAACTGAGAGCTTCCTCTGCCAATGACCATTTTGCATGCGTATATCGTGTGGCAGGCACGAAGATACTCTATGCCCAAGGAAGTCAAGGACATTTCCTTTACGAAAAGATCCTGGACCGACCGGGAATCGAACCCGTCACCCTCAGCATAGTCGTGCTGAATACCCGTGCGTTTACCGCCTCGGCTATATGGGCCCTATACACACATTATACATGTGAAAAAAAAAAATCTATTCGGAAGCCTCTATTTACTTGGAATTGTAGTCTATTCAACGATAAAATGTGTCAGAGATTTATAACTTTAGTACAAACCAAGAAAAGCGGGATCAAGTCTCCCCATTTTGAAAATTCGGCATATCCTTAAAAAATTAAGGAAATCTTACAATTTCAAACACTCCATATTCAACGAAAATACAACAAAATTCGAAAAGAAAATGAATAGGAAGACTCTGGAATTATTTTCCCTTTGAATAAACCATGTGCTCAAAGGGGGATCAAGTGTCACCCATTTTTGAAAAATACATCATAAGACATGCCTCCATAAAAACACAGTTTTGAAAACTTTAACAACAATTTCAAGGCATTCTGTTGTGTATTAACTTGCAATAGATGTTTACCTGCCATTTTGTACGGAAATCAAATCTAGTTTTGTGTTTTTTCTTAAAGTTTCAGGTAAATTAAGAAAAAGGGATCAAGTCTCCCCCGATTTATTTCAGAAGAGAAATTGTATTTCAAAGTTTTGTTGACGGAAGGTGTGTAATCCAAAGGAATTTTCAACAAATGTCGGTAGAATTGTTGTAAAGTCGGTATTATGTAGCTGCCGATAGACATTTTTTCTAGTTAAAATTGCTATAAAACTAGCAATTTATTGGAAAAAACTTATGTTCCCTAATGTTACACCACTGACAATCTTTTCATGCAGATACATAATTGCAATGTTCCGGGCGCGAATTTCGAATGCCAAACATTTTCCACGTGTACGAAACCATTAAATTTCTTCGCGCTTCTACTCCGGCACGTTTTTGGAGAGTCAAAGAGCAGTGCTTCGCCCACATATAATCTACTTTCCATAACATTCTTCAGCAATAGCTCTCAACCAGAAGCTCTCCGGCTGACCGTTGCTTACATCTCATAAAATTAATCTAACGAGCTTAAAACTCTTTCACCCAGCAACAATGTACTACCAACCGCACAGCCACCCAGGTTGAGTGTGCTTACTTACCTACAGCAGTCAGTAGCTACGCTAAACCACCACCGAGGAAGAACACGGGACGTCCCGTCCATCAGTAACTCCGCTCCATCTCGGTCGCCATCGCCAGTCAGCTATGTAGTTGGTCTGGCCATGGCTAGGCCACATCAGCACCGGAGCACCTAACAGGATTAGTGATTACATTAGAGTGCTGGAGGAGTAGCAGCTCCTGAGTTGGAGTAGGGTAATAAACCGGTTGGTGAGAAAATATCCATCATTCCGATGTAATTTTTCCCGTGGTTGAATAATCCTATTTTAATCACCACATGTAGTCATGGGTGATGGATGTGACGTTGAGGAATTCCATCATTATGCGCAAAAAAAACTGTCTGTAAAGTGCAGCGAGCTCGTGGTTCATCCTTCACCGCCACACACCGTTCTCCTGCACACTGCCGAAGATCATCCTTAGCACGCGTCGCTCGAAAACTCCGACTGCTTGCAGGTCCTCCTCGAGCATGGTCCACGTCTCGTGTCCGTAAAGGACCACCGGTCTTATTAGCGTTTTGTACATGGTGCATTTGGTGCGTTGGTGAATCTTTTTCGACCGCAGTTTCTTCTAGAGCCCGTAGTAGGCCCTACTTCCGCTGATGATGCGCCTCCGAATTTCACGGCTCACGTTGTTGTCAGCCGTCAGTAAGGATCCGAGGTAGACGAATTCCTCCACCACCTCGAAAGTATCCCCGTCTATCGTAACATTACTACCCAGATGGATCCGGTCGTGTTCGGTTCCGCCTACCAGCATGTACTTTGTTTTTGAGGCATTCATCACCAGTCCGACCTTTGCTGCTTCGCGTTTCAGGCGGGTGTACAGCTCTGTCACCCGGAGGACCTACAAGCACTCGGAGTTTTCGAGCGACGCGTGACCGAGGATGGAGAACGGCAGCCACGAACCGTGCATTATGGAGAAATATTGTTGATTCAGTTTTATCTTAAATTTGATGTTATACTAAATAAATGAAAATATGAAATGTTAGCTTGTGTTAACATTAGCATTTTTGTTATAATATTTTTACCAAAGATAACAGATGTTTAACCTAGAACAAAATTTAACTGAACTTAACTTAAAAACTGTAAAAACCAAATGCGTTGCCCGACTGGAAAATTATATCACTTCTATTATTGTGTTATGATGTTATAATATTTTTCTATAACTAATCATGTTATAAACTAGATGCAGAATGATGTTTAAATAACGAAAATTGTAACAAAAAGTGCACTGGTCCAATCAAGATTATAACCTATTTTGTTATAATCATATCAAAATTATAACAAAATATGATATGAATTTTAACCCTCAGGATTACTTGACATAATTTTGTAAATGAATAAATAAATAAAAAAAATAAATAAATAAAAATAACAGAACGTGACATAATTGAGTTAAAGTATTTTGAAAACACCGAGGATGTTGAACATGATTATATCGTAATCTATATACAGTGTTGGACAAAACAATAAGACCACCGGTCCTATTTCATACAAAATGACCAAGTTTGATGATATGGTATTTGGATTCTAGCAAACCGATTTCGCTGAAATTTTGGAAGCCGACATGGAATTACGGGAGTTTTAATTTGTAACCAATTGATTGTATTCTGTTCACTACTTGCAAAGTTACGGATATACGGTGCGACAAAACAATAACACCAGATTTTTATGATGGTTATATGTGGCCAATTCAATAAAAATGTTCCCAAGTTTAAAAGGCATCCTTAATTTGGGTACATGCTTATCAATCATGAATCATCAGATACCCTCATATATCCTTTGGTAATGGTGATCTGGTCCCATTATTATGTCGTTTCGTATATCCGTTACTTTGGATGTAATGAACAGAACTCAATCAATTAAATACAAAATTGATTGATTGATTGATTTGTCTTTATTAGAGAGACTTTCAGCCCTTGGCTGGTTCGTCTCTTTCCTGAGAATTAAATACAAAATAAAATTCACGTAGCTTCATGGCGACTGTCAAAATTTTAGCCAAATCAGTTCACTAGAAAGGGGCTGTCCATAAACCACGTGGTCATGAGGGGGGGTTCAGCCGATGACCATTTTGTATGGACAAATAATTTTTTTTTTTGTATGGACTAATGACCACGGGGGGGGTTTGAAAAGTCCCAAAAAAATGACCACGTGGTTTATGGACAGCCCCAAACCGAGCATCACATCGTCATTTTGTATGAAAAAGGGCTGGTGGCTTGGCTGGTGGTCTTATTGTTTTGTCCGACACTGTATATATAAATGAATTTCTATCTGTCTGTCTGTCTGTCTGACCGTTATGGATTCGAAAACTACTGGACCGATCGGTGTGAAATCTTGTATGTGGGTATTTTTGGGGCCGGGGAAGGTTCTTAGCTTGGTGCGGGACCTCTCCGGTTTCTGGAACGGGGGCCTCCCAAACAGATGAATTTGCAGGGGAGCCCTTCCCTATGGAGCTATACGTCAAAAACACAGTAGGCAGGCAGTACGACGTTTGCCGGGACAGCTAGTGAGTTATAAATATCATGATTTATTGCGCTAGCGAGTCTTAGAAATTCTAAACTGCTGTATCAGATTAACAAGACCACTTAGAAGAGTTTCGTCTTCGGCAAAGTTGATCAGGACATCAACAAATGTCCGATTGTGAACTAGATAATTCTAGGTTTATCCGCAAGGTGGCGCTAATGAGTCTCAAAAGTTATCAACTGTTGTATCTCGAAAATCAAACCCCATAGAAGAATTTCGTCTTCGGCAATGGTGATCATGATCATCAATAGTTAATAGTATAATAAACTAGTTGATTCTACGTTTATCCGCAGGCCTTGTACATTTTACTTGGAATTTCATTCTCGACAATGTTGGTCAGGATATCAAAAGCAATCCGATGATAAATGATTCGATAGCCACCACTACTGAGTATTAGAAACTGTATACATCTGTATCTCAAAATTTAGATTACATAGATAAATTTCATCTCAGGAATAGTTGATCAAGACTTCCAGATCATGAACTTATTCATTATTATTGGTGGTATGTAGTTCCATTCAAAATATATTGATGATTATCTAATAAAAAAATAGGCATTTTCAACCAACATTTCCTTAAATTCCAAAAACAACACGTCTTTTGTTTCATATGTTTTGGAATGCAGTTATTTTTTTAAAATGCTGCCAAGAGATATATTTAGTTTTGCCCTAAACTGTAATATCAACATTCGAATAATCTGTGATTTTCAGAGAAAAAGCCAGTAACTCTTGAACCAAAAGCGATAACAACAACCTCTGCACACGAAAAGTTATATCGGTTTGACATTTTACCCACATAGAGGAAAATAAGTCAAGTTTACAATACCACACAAAAATAGTTAAATGTGTTCTTCTTTAATCTTAAATGGCTTTAACATATCATATCAGAGATATCTTGAGAACAGAAGTAGAAAATCTTCGGATTTCGAAATTAAAATTTAATGACATTGATATAAAATTTTTTTCGAGAAAGATCCAAAAAGTGTCAATCTGTGATAACTTTTTTCAACGTTTAAAATGTATCTTTGTTTTAATAATTTGTAAATCATATAGGGTAATTGTTCCCTTCGTTGTGGTAGTACCTAATGTTGCGGTAGTGGAAATTGAGCACTTTTTCGACTGAAATGTTACCAAAAGGCATTTTTAATAGATAAATTATGCTTAAATTATGAGATTGCACCATTCGTGTGCTTAAGATTTGCCCAAAAACCTATTAAAAAAAAAAAATATTTTCCTTAAATTTTTTGCTGCTGTGTTCCTATTGTTGCAGTAGCGTTCCTAATGTTGCGGTATCCCATATGATTTCAATGGGATACCGCAACAATAGGAACCAAAATTAAATTTTACCTCCATAATAGGAACAGTGTGCCTAATGTTGTGGTAAGCGAATTATGATCGAAAACAGAGAGAAACGATAGTTTTTATATTTTTCCAAGCAAATTTGGATAGAAAACTACCAACTAACGTTTTGCAACCCTTCATTAGATGGTACGATCATTGTTTTTAAAATGAATTTACCTTAATACCACAACGATGGGCACACTTTCCCTACTGTTGATAAACGTTCAAAATTTCATTCAATTCGGTTCACTGGTTTCCGAGGTATGACACACATAAAGGTATGACAAAAAATGTTGTCTAAAAATAGTGTTTTACGAGAACGGTTCTTACTTCGCGAAAGATTAATAAATCGAGCTAAAATTTGTACCAATGATGAACATATAACATGCATGAGCATGAGCATTAATGACCGCATAATTCGTAGTTGCTACTCCGTGATTGACCAGAGCAATCGAAATTGTACAAGGAACCAATGAATAGGGTTTGGGAGTAGCTTACTATTCTCAATGTACACAGTTCGAGAGCTCTCAACTTTATTAACGGCGCCGGCCACGTCCTTACGGTCATCGAGGAAGGGAGGGAATGTTAGTAAGACAAATGTTGTTAAAAAGGACCGCGAATCGCCGCGTCTCCACGTTTGTCTCAGGAAGGATTTTTTTGTTAGTAGGGTAGGGTACGTTGTCGGTCTGGAAGTCACCTATGGTTGGTGATATGATTTGACAATGGATCAATAAACACTAACTTTCGCGCACAATCGACCACTTTTCTATACGAATCATATCTAATAAAAGAAATCCTGTCGCGCGTCTCCACCCCATCAGGGAGCAGAAACTTTTAGACCATTCCACGCAGGGATGAACTGAACGCAACAAAGGACACATCAGTAAACCAAAGCATATGCATTCACAACATGGTACATTGTAAACCCTAAACACCCACGCATCTAATGTTTTCGGTTTCGCGAGACAATTGCGAACACGAACGATTATGCTGCGATACTCACTCCATACAGGAGCGATGCGTGCACAGCAAAGAACTACACGATACTCTCGACCATTTTTCCTCACTTAAACAATCTAGAAAGAAAATCTTATCGCGTGTCTCCACCCCAATATGAAATAGAAGTCTTTAGTTCAATCCACACAGGAATGAACTGAACGCGACGCTTAGTTTAGGAATGAAAGTATCGTAGGATCATAATTCACTTTGGTTAAATAACTTTTGAATTTGGATTATACCGTGAAGACTGTTGCACTATTGATCGCTTCTCGCGGAGAGCAAACAATGGATCATCTATGTCAGATGATCGGTCAATGTTTCTTTTCAGATCGTAATCTAGTTTGCAAAAAAAAAAGTCAGTACCTTTACTTGGAGTGATGGGCTATAAAAAGTGCGCTTCAGAAAATACAAAAAAAGTCTACTACTATCTTAGTTATGTTATTTTACTACGAATATTCACAATTAAATAATAGCATAAAACGAGCTCACCCATTTATGTGTCTCCATCGCTGGTTGGCTGTGTATCTCGACGTCGAACAAAGCACAAAAGCAAGCGCGCACTAATTTGGATGATTAGTTACAAAGCTACCGCACAACTCCGATCTTAGGCTACCATACGACCGAACCACTCCCAACGGAACTAATTTCGTCTCCAACCCACGCGTGCCATATACAAACTGTATATGTAATGCCCTACGCGCGTCGATCGGGTGGCTTTACGAAACTGATTCGACTCAAGTTGGAGAAGCGCGGAGGCATCACTGATACAGAATGATAAAATACGAAAAAAAAAAGATAACGAACACATGCGCGCCGACCGGATGGCTTTGGGGCCATTGATAAACCACGTAGACTTTTTGGGGGGAGGGGCCAAAGTCTACGCTCCATACAAATTTCAAAATTTGTTTATGGACGAAAGTCTACAAGGGGGGAGGGGGTGTCTGAGATGACCAAAACATGGTCTACGTGGTTTATGAACAGCCCCTTTACGAAACTCGTCGGAGCCCAGCAAAGCGAAGAAAGAAAAAAATCTCAATAATTAAACAAAGCCAGCGCGCGCGAATGTGGCTTTGCTGTTCCCGAACTACCGCACACTACTCTGTACCAATGATGAACATATAGGGTAAAAAATATAATTTGGACATGCACGGCGATGTATGTCTTGTTCCGGAGAGCTAATAAAAGTGGATTCTTCTCAATATCGATTATTCGATCAAACAGACCCTATTCTGATGACTTACGTTGAAAATATGCTTTACAATTAAAAATTTACTTCAAAATTATCGAAAATGTTAATTGTTTCACTAAAACTACTCTAATGCACAGGTATGCAAGATTACATACACTTCACAGTCAAATACAATTTTCACGTCAAAATCGTTGAATTAATAATTGTAAGAAATTTGAAAAACTTATTGCAATAAAAATGTTTAATAAAGAAGAATTAGGCAGCCAATCTCTTAAAATTCATCTAGAACGCATAAAATAGATGGTGTCCAAAATACATTACAAGTTTTCTACTGTAAATATATTTTGGCCATCTGACGAACTACATGGGGATGCTGTGCGATTGCATACTTGGAGGCATATTCTGTGGGTCTGGCGATATTTCCTCGATTTTAACCCGGGAGCGGTCGCGTCGTGTACTGAGTACACGCACCATGAAAAATGCACGCATGTGGTACACAGCGTGAGCGCGGCGTCGCCTCAGGTAGTCAAAGACGCGACTGCTCGAGGGTTAACAAAAAACTGCAATAGATTTCAAAATGCTACTTCCATGATTTAGCAGTATGTATTCAGGGCTTAACATTGAGATACAATTATTGCCCTGTCCAAATTATATATACCTGAGAGTGTCCAAAACATATATTCGGTGTCCAAAATGCAATTCTAACAGGCGATTGGAAATTATGATTTTCTTAGCTTGAAATGTTTTGGTTAAGGTTTTTGTCACCAGCAATGCAAAGTACAATCATACTACAAGCGTATTAGTAACTTTGCAAAATAATTACATAATTGCTTTCTGAGGAAGCTTGGGGACGATTTTTCTGACGTTGACCTCTGCCTGTCCAAAATACATGAATTACCCTAGAGGTTGACAAACATTCAAAATTTGAGAATTTCTGATGCACTCTATAAAAAGTTACAGCATGTTGGACTTTTTTGTGAGATAAAAAAGTTGCCTATGTTAGCTACCCCCTGTATGATATTCGTGCAGCTCATGCATCTATTCTTAAAATAATCTCACACAGTCACCCTTTTTGCAATCATCATCGATACAAATTGCTACAAATTAATCGGGGCTTCCAACAATCTAACCACATTTGAAAGCCACGGTTGCGGCGGCAGTAATCCACAACCCGCGTTCTAAAATAGAATTAACTCCGCTGGTTTATGGCGTTTTCCGCGTCGGAAGAGAAATTTGCAATTTTAATGTTCACTTTGGTTTTAATACTTCCTAGATGGAACCGAGGCGGCAGAGGTGCACCCGTCCGACAATTGCGCTTAAACAGTTTAACGGCCAACTCCTGAGGGCTTCGGGGAGTAGTTAGTACCCGGCGCAGCCATTACCACCAAGATGTAGTGCTACGGAATGCCATTCGCGTAAGGAATTGTTGTTCCCTCTTGCGTCATCATCAATGGACGAATAAGACTCCACCACCGGCGACGACGGCGAGGCACACCGTCTTGGAAGAAAAGGATAATTAAACGGATGCGGAGTAATGGCTTTTCCGGGGAATGAACATAACATAAAAATGATGTTTTTCCTTCTGCGGAATTGTGTCAACTTGTGCGTCATTTGCCAATTGGATCTCGAGCCGTTGGGTACGGTTCCATGTCATTAATCCTCCGAGATAATTATGTGCAGGTCGGTAAAGACGTGTGGGATAAACGTTGGGAGAGAGCAGTATAATTAAACTATTTAGTTTATCCTTCTATTTTTACAATTGAATTTATTCTACTGAACATGTATTAATTTACACATTTTTTCTCAATTTCCAGATGGATAAGATTGCACGCGCTATGTCATAAATACTGACCCATTAAGGTAAGTAAATACTTTATTACTTAATTGCCAGTTTAAATTGCATTTGAACGGCTCCGAGAATGCATAAAAATGCATTCAACAACACTTGAAAGCACGCCAACAAAAACCAGCAATGTGCATGTTCATGTGAAAAGCGACCACTCCTGCATTGATGCAATTAAGTCAAGTATGATATTCGTTGCAAACCAGTCAGTAGTGAGTGATGCAGTGGGAGGTGAGCTTCTGGAAATGGCGCTCGAAAAGATGTTTTCTGGCAAACTGAAAGCTGTCAGCTTCGGCTTCCAACCACGCGGATTTAGCCGGGATGTAAAAGCACAATGATGCACTCAACTGCAGCTGCAGCTGTATTGAAAACCAAGATGATGCGATGGCGAAGCGACGTAGTAGGGTCGATGGAAATTGAATCATCGTCAGTCAGCACTGAGGACGGAACTCATAAATATGTATCATCGATTGTTACGATGGAATCGCTGCTGCTGCTGCCGCAGCCGGTATCCAATATCAATCGCTGTCAGTTTACTTCCGAATTGTTTATGGGAAAATGGGGAAATGGCTTTTTAGAATCAGGCACGAAGGCACTGAGATTTGGTGGAATACAATGTCGGTATCTAATTTCCATTTTTTTTCAGAAAATGTAAAATACATTTTTTGAAACATTACCAAAATATACAAACCGCCATCACACTTACTTACTTTACCGGTCAGACTAAGGCTTGACTGTCCTCTGCTGTACGAAGGAGTCGTCTACATTCTACTCGTTCCATGGCTGTGTGTCTTTAGCTCCGCACTCTGCGAAGTGTCCGCAAATCGTCCTCCACTTGGTCGACCCACCTAGCTCGCTGAGCACCACGTCTTCTTGTACCGGGATGACTCTTGAGAACCACTTTAGTCGGGTTGCTATCCGACATCCGGATGACGTGACCCGCACACCGTAGCCTCCCGGTTTTCGCAGTATGGACGATGGTTGGTTCTCTCAGCAGCTGATGCAGCTCGTGGTTCATTCGCCTTCTCCAAGTCCCGTCTTCCATCTGCACTCCGCCGTAGATGGTACACTACATCTTCCGTTCGAAAACTCCAAGGGCGCGTTGGTCCTCTGCACGTAGGGTCCATGTTTCGTGCCCATAGGGGACGACCGGTCTAATCAGCGTTTTGTAGATAGTTGCCTTCGTGTTACGGCGAACTTTATTCGATCGTAGAGTTTTGCGGAGTCCAAAGTAAGCACGATTTCCTGCCACAATGCGCCTCTGAATTTCTCTGCTGGTGTCGTTGTCGGCGGTCACCAGTGAGCCCAAGTACATGAATTCTTCAACCGCTTCGAATTCATCACCGTCGATATAAATTAGGGGTGGCGGGCGCGGTGATTCCTCCCTGGAGCCCTTTGCCATCATGTACTTTGTCTTCGACACATTAATGACTAATCCGATTCGCCTGGCTTCACTTTTTAGTCGGATGTACGATTCCGCCATCGTCTCAAATTTACGAGCAATAATATCAATATCATCAGCGAAACCAAGCAGCTAAACGGACTTCGCGAAAATCGTTACACTCGTGTTTATCTCCACTCTACTTATTACAGCCTCTAAAGCAATGTTGAACAGCAAGCACGAAAGACCATCACCTTGCCGTAACCCTCTGCGAGATTCAAAGGGACTCGAGAGTGTCCCTGATACTCGAACTACACACATCACTCGATCCATCGTCGCCTTGATCAATCGCTTTATCCGGGAATCCGTATTCGTGCATAATCTGCCATAGCTGGTCTCGATCGATTGTACCATACGCCGAATTAAAATCAATGAACAAGTGATGTGTGGTGGGCACGTTGTATTCGCGACATTTCTTGTTGTTTTTTAGTAGGTTGGACACACGATACCGTCCATCCATTTCTCCGGTAATACTTCCTCCTCTCACCAGTGCTTCTCCACCATACTTAAGAAGATCTGCTCCAGCGGCGTTGTTGTTTTTCAACTGGCCAACCTCCTCCTCAATCTCTTGGAGGGCTGGAAATCTTGCGTCCTGCACACGTACTCCTAGATCCGTTACCACGCCACCTTCTTCCCAAGTAACAAAAAGTTCAGATAAAAGGGTACTTTATAAGCTAAGCAGCTTGTTCGAGGTTGCTCATCCCAAGTATCAAAATTAAATTTATAATGCTTTTGAAGTATTCTTCAACACCTGTTCTTTAAAACCATGCATAAACCAAATTGTTCTGCAAAACGACATCAACTCAACCATAAACCCGCCATAAGACCAAAGAGGCCCATCCTAAGATGCTCTTTGAGAGTTGTTTTTAAATATCTCTTAAAACTTGTTTGTACTTCCCAAGTTGTCCTCAAGGCGAATTGCTCTCTCCTTGTAGAATTCTTCAAGTGCACGATAAAACGATAATGAATTTGTAGGGGTTGTTGCTGATGCAGCTTTTATGTCGACAGAAAAGTTTGGTGCATTAAATTGAAATTAAAAATACAATGAAAATGTCACATTATTGTAATTGGGATTAGTTTATTACACAAATTGGAAATATTTCCGTGGTGTAACAAGGATGCCAAATGCCAAGCAAAATTCATCGTATATATGTTGCAAGATATTTCCAAAAATAGCAACGCGCTTCCATTATAACGCACTAATAAAATATTTAAAAATATTATTCCTGGTCATGCGAACATTGCTCATGAGTTTTCTCAACATGGCTTCCATTGAAATCTAGGCCGGTGGTCGGTCCATCATCGATGGTTTTAATCAACATCACCATAAGATCATCTTAAATTTCTTTCAACTCGTGCCAGAGCTAAAAGCATAACTCAAGGACACTAGGATTTATAACGTTCTCAATGCAGCCTGGTTGGCCTCCATCAAGAACGTCTTAAATTTATTTCATCTTATGCAAGGGTAAGAAGTATTACTCAAGAGTACTCAGGTTTATAACGTTCTTGAGTTAGGTTTATGCAAACTCCGTCAGAACGTCATAAATCATGTACGCCAAATTGTAGACAAATAATAAATTATCGCACGGCGGTGGATTTTGTGAATCTCGTCCGATGAATTTAATTATCAGCCCGGTACCGTTGCCAACCAGGCAGACCTTTTTCGATAACCGGCCTTGATGCGGTGCAGAGCCTCATTCCTCCGGTCAGCACTTCCAACAGGTAAGTAGTTGTTGATTTTGAAGATCGATAATTGGAACCCCGATTGCACGGGAATCGACGTCCTGGATGACCATACCCACCCCATTGCGGATGCTGCAACCGGAGGAACTTGGCACTGCACCGCGTCGCGGTTGGGTTTCCGGGTAGGTGTTCTTGATTGACAGCAATAATGGAACGTCGAGAATCAAAATCTGATGCTTGAGTTTTTTCTTGTATTTTTCATGTACCAAACTGTTCTCATGCGAGAACAGTTGCTCTTCACCAAAAACGGATGATTGAAGATAACTACAAGAACCTTATAAAACTGAAATAAAGTTCAACAGTTCTTGTTGTGTTTATGGTTTTATGAACTGAACCTCAAGTATTCTTGGAGGTGTTTTTAAAACCACATATTTGTTGGAATCCCAGCGCACGGTCTCACAAGCGAACAGACCGACCAAAAAACGTCCCGGGATATTCGTGATTCATAAAATTAATTACACTCTACGATTGCGTTATCGACAACATCTATTTACTAACAGTGAGTAGTACGGACTAATGATTAAAACAAAACAATCAACACAATTCAGCAATATGCTTCGTCGGTACTTATACACATACACCAAAGCGTTAATGATTAATCATAAATTTAATCATGATTAATGATTAATGATTAAGATTAATCAAAATCATTAATCATAATCACAAAAAAATCTCATTAAATCATTAACCATTAATCTTAATCACACTGTTTTTGCAATCTAATCATTAATCAGTAATCATAATCATAAGAAAAAAATATTAATCAATCATTAATCATTCATCACCAAAAATGATTCATCATACAAAATATATTATCCAATTTAAATTGGTTCAAATGCTGTTCTAAATAATATAATTTATGATTCTTTTTTTAAAAATCTCCCGGACAGAGTTACCTTTCACTTTTGAAATTTCAAAAACATGTTTAACAATAAATATATTTTAATCATTTCCAGTTTTTTGTGATTGATTAATCATGATTTTTAATCAATGAGCCATTTTTAATCATTAATCATGATCAATAATCACAGATAAATCCAATTTAATCATTAATCATAATCTTTAATCATCCTAAAAATCAAATTAATCATTAATCATAATCAATAATCACCAAAATTGAAATTTTAATCATCAATGATTAATCATGATTAAAATTTTTGTTAATCATGAACGCTCTGACATACACACTCAGACAAATCTCATCAGTCATCATCATTCATCGTCATTATAATTCTGGTACCAGGGGGCTGTCACTACTTTACTCCAACAATATTGACGAAGAATAGTTGTGCTCAGCTGAAACTCCGATAAGATCAACTAGAATATGCAATGTTTCGATAAAACTATCATAAAAACAAATAAAACCAAATAGAATTAAGATTGTTACTTGGGATTAGCCTAGAAGGCAAGCAGCTTCATTTTTAAGTAATTTTGGAACTTGAAAGTTCACATAAGCACGCTGGATAGCCTTCTAAGCAACTTTTGACAGAACTTTGACAAAATTCATGCAGAAACAAAAATGTGTTTTTCAGAATCACAACCCAGTTGGTGGGTTGGTGATTCATGTCTGGAAATAGCTTCTGATAATTATATTTTCACACATGTTGCTGATATGTATATTTGAACTGGATCCTCCTGCGTGATAGCCTGCCTACTTACCGCTATACAAATGGGTAAAACTAGCTGCCGACAGAAAATTGATTAAAGTCAGACTTTACCTGCTGTCCACTCAATCGCAACTGTAGTACTCATGGTAGTACTATGATAGAGCGTAGGGTTCTCACGCAGCGATTATCGGTTCGAATCCGATGGGTGGCATTTTTTTTTGCTCAAGCCTAGTATTTTTTCTTGATTTGATAAATTCTTATTTGTCTTTCATTCGTGTTTGCTTAAACAGTTGTTTTCTGTAAAAGAAATAAATTTAATCTTCATTGAAACACAATGCTACTGAACTGAACTTCTATGAACTTGAAAGTTCCGAGTAGCATCTTAAGCAGCTTTAAAGTTCCGCGAAGTTCAGATAAAGTTCCGATGGAACTTTCTGGCTGCTTAAGAGGCTAACAATGAGCCTTGCCGAAACTTGTAACCGAAGTTCCAGCAAGGCTCATCGTTAGCCTCTTAAGTAGCCAGAAAATTCCAATTTGGAACTTTATCTGAACTTCGCGGAACTTGAAAGTGCATATTGTCATGGGAAGCGGAACTTCCGGTTACTTGGGTTTGCTTGCAACGTAGCAATTGAGGTACTTATCGTAATGCTGCCGTCACTTCTTGACTACCTAAGGCTCGATCAAGAGAAGAATTCCATGATTGTCTCGGCACAAGTCGGCTTGCGGAACAAATCCTCTGCGCAAGCGGTTCAGTTTCTCGTAGAACTTTCGTGTGTCCTTAGCGAGGTACAGCTCTTCCTTCGCTTCGCGATCTCGTTCCTCCTGCTGGCGCTTCTTCCTCCGGAAGACTGAGTTCTACATGTTCCGCGCCTGTCTATAATGTGCCTCATTCGCCCTCGTACGATGTTACAACATTCTCGCCCATTATTCTCGTTTTCACATGCGCTGTCGTACCAGTCATTTCTGTGCTTCGGAGTCGCGAAGCCTAGTGCTGCAGCCGTGGTATTACCTATGGCGGTTCGCATATCCCTTCAGCTATCTTCAAGTGTAGCTGCGCCAAGCTGTTTTTCGTTGGCAATTACAAAACACGCATTCATCAATGATTTGTCCTTCTCGTGCTGTGGTTAACCCTACTGTGGCGCTCAGAATTTCGAATGGATTTAGTCTTATCTCACGAAAACCAATCAATAAGTCTCTTTCACTTATGCCAGTAGTTTCCATCAACGATTTAACAACAAATAAATTATCATTGGAAATCCCTAAATAGTTCATAGATTTTGTCTTGACTATCGCTCAAAATTCACTGTACACTCAATTCTGTTTTTACACGACTTTTTTTTTGCGGTTTTATTTCGCACTTTTTCTGCGCGATTTTCTCGAAGTTATGCGACTTTTTTGGTTTAATTTGGTTTATTTGACAACATCTTCGGCTGAATGCCGCACAGACTGATTAGCTAGACTTAATTCTACTTTTAAACATTAATTTATTTTTACTAAAATCAAACGAGTCACACACATCATTAAACAACCTACAACACCAATCAAATGGGCTGTGATATCCGTAATGCAAACGGTGAATGGGAATCCACAGCAATCTTGAATAACGAAGCCGGTGCGCTGGAGCGTGGTAGCGCAAGTTGCTAAGAAGACAGCTGCAATCGATTTTGCCGGTGACCACGTCGAAAACAGTCTTTTTATGCGATTTTGGTAATTTGCGGAGGACAAATCGCGTAAAAGGGTTCCTATGATTTTTTTTTTGCGCAAGTTCTCGAAGTTAAGCGAACTTTTATTTCCTCGAACATTCAGCTGCAAACTAGCCGCACTTGGTAGGTACACACTCCCAACGGATTTTTCGCTGAGTTGCATCAAAGATCCAGGTGAACTGATGACAGATGAAGTCGCTGTAGGTGGATGGAACGTTCTGATGGGTGGTCTTAGTGGCCTCATTTTCTACTAATGCATTACATTGTACCAAAACAGTCGCCACGAGCAATTTATCCGTGGCTGTACTCCGGTCCACCAGGCTTTGATTATTCTGTGGGTTATTGAACCGCAGGCTACTATCTGATAGCTTCGTTCCTGTAAGTGCAATGATAGAAAGAGATTTTCTTCCGGATCATTTGTAATAAAAAAGACTTACGTTTGAGATGCTGCGAATACCCAAAGTCTTGCATTGAACCGTCTGGTTGAAATGAACCTGCTGAGCTGTTGATGTTGTAATTTACAGATTCATCCGAGGATCAGCTTCGTCATACAGGAAGTAATAGACGAGTGCATCGATGAACTGAATTCATCGCGGTCCGAGAATTTTGACACTAGAGCGAGGACATTCCCAATCAGAATTGTTCAATTCTGATTGGAAATCGTTCACTTCTGATTGGAAGCGGCCCCGCTCTAGTGTCAAAATTCTCGGACCGCGATGAATTCAGTTCATCGGTGCACTCGTCTTTACCGATCTCCGTGTGATTCTAACGACAGAATTTTGTGTGGGACAATGTTAGGATATAAACACAAGCGAAATTTTTGGTTCTATGACCGACGGTCAAAAGGTCGAAAGGACAAAAGGTCGAAGGGTTAAAATGTCGAAATAAAAAAAATTAGGACAAGAGGATGAAAGGTCGAAATAAAAATATAACTAGAACAAAAATCGATGGGCCAAAAGGTCGAGAGGTGGTAATGAAAAAAACTGGGATAAAATGTCCAAAGGAAGAAGGTTGAAAAATCAAAAGCTCGAAGGCTGTAGTTAGTAATGGAACTGAAAGAACCAAGATTCGTTAGGTTCGAGAAGCGGATTTCAAATTTATGATAGCCCTTCATTTAAAAACTGTGGAAGTGCTAAAATAACACTAAATGATTCAGACCAAGTTGCAATAATAACTTCAAATAAGAAAGAAAACGATTAAAAGGTTTTAAGATTATTTTCGAAAAAAAAATTTCATTCGACCTGTCGACCTTTTCCACTTGTCATTTCGACCTTTTGTCCTAATTATTTTTTATTTCGACTTTTTGACCCTTCGACTTTTTGACCCTTCAACCTTTTAACCCTTCGACCTTTTGACCGTCGACATTTTGTCCTCCGACCTTTTGTCCTACAGTCATACAAATATTGTTTTGGAGCAAAGAATTCAATGCACTTTACTCAAAGTGATTTTCACATACACATATTATTTTCGTTTCCAACAACTGAGGAATTCCACGGAGTCATGTCAGTCGATCCTGAGCGACCATTTCAAAAATATCTGAAACTTTGCACAGTTTTTCAATTTCATATAAATCGCCATTTTTTGATTTTAAACCTTCATATTCACTCACGACTAACTTTTCAAAAGGGTGTATGCGAAAATAGTTCTAAAATATTCTAAAAGCTGTACAGCAAAAACGGATTGTTCGATTGTTATAAATTTTTCAGCAAAGTTAGATAACTAAATGATGATTCCTTAGAAAATATACACTGTAAAAAATTTCTTTTTCTACTTTGAAAAAATATGATATTTGTCACAAAAACTCAAATATCTCAAAACCCTATCTTTTTACCAACTTCAATTTTTTAGGGGAAATGGCCCATTATATCAGCTATCTACCATAAAATTTTGGTGATGGTAAACTGATAAACAAAAAAGTTATGACATTTCAAACATTTCACAATTTTTACATTTAGTAACAAAAAAAAATTTTTTTCTGTGTAAATTATTTCGAGAATTATATTTTGATGCTGATTTTATTGTAAAGGCTACCGCCTGAATTAAACAAGTTGTTTTCATGATACTTTAGTTTGATTATTCGTAATTACTATAGTATCTATTTGAAACTTAGACGCGATCCAGTGTTGTGATCAAAAATATTGAGATTGTCATACTTTTTATTGTACGTGACTGGTGAAAAAATCCCTTGATAGTGTTGAAAAGCTGTTGATTATAAGAAAAATGGAATTGAATTTATTTTTAAGACAAAAGCTGTATAATAAAAGTTTTTTATACGCGTATACGTCTAGTTTATCCGCAAAAAAAATCCCTCTTACACACTTATTTCTGAATTGCCTGTTCGGTACTTTTTTGACGAGATTATAACAGCAGTACGATCTCGGTAGTTTCGGTAATCGATTTTACTGAGGCTCAGTAAAACAACTGTCAAAATCGTATGGAAAAGGTAAACAATGCATTTTTGCTGAACGAGTTCGGTGCTCAGCAGTTTTAATCTCGTCAAAAAATTACCGAACTCGGTACACGGCGTGTGTATGGGAAAGGTTTATAACAAAAAATTGGGCATCGCCAAATTTTTCGCTATTCAAAAATAGAGACTTCCAGCTTTCATTTGCACGGTCCCTCAAAAAAATCCACCGAGGGATCTCGAACAACTTTTTCAGAATACTGTTTTTCCCCATACAAAATGAACGGTTCCAAATTAATCCCTATTTCTACTTAACAAACATACCCAATTTTTGTATGAAAAAGTTCCCCCGATGGAATATTTCGATGTTGGGCTTGAATGAAAGCTAGTAGCGTCAACTTTCACGTAACGTAAAAATTAGCGATGCCTATTTTTTTGTAATAAATTTCTTATACCAGACACACCGTGCGGTAATCAAAATTAAGTGTGTAGAGAACAGACTTTATGATCGGAAGAATGCGAGTAACTTCAACAACAACAAATGCATAAGAGGTACATACCACAGACCAGACAAACAGACGAAACGCCTAGAACAATTTTAGTGAAAATTCATCGCCCAGTTCACACTATCACCACCTGGTGGAAATGTTTCACGAAACACTGCGTTGTGCAATATCGTCATCAGAAGGCGCTAGTGTGAAACGTCAAACGCAAAGAAAAACGATGGGCGCTCTTCTTGTTATGAAAGCCACAACCAAGATTCAAAATGATCGTTGAAGGCGTGGTCAATGAAAATTTCGCCAGTGTTACGTTTGTTTGTCTGTATACATACCTGACAATGCTCACGAAAAAAACAAAAAAATACTACCGCTATGAATATTAAAAATTGTATAGTATTTTTTTTCTTCAGCCACCAACACCAAACAAGTAAGTTAAAATTAATAAGTGATTTTGTTTATTATAATCTAACGAACAAGATGAACAGTCGCTTTCTCAAAGGTCTTCAACTCAACGCTCTCTTGTAGACCGTTTGATGAAAAAAAATGTTCAAAAGAGTTACGAAATCTCACCGAAAGCACCATAGATAAACTGAAAGAGACTGGTTATGCCCAAATGTCCACATTGTGTACAAAATTACGCATTTGCACGTCCTGCCGTCTAGAATTTGACAAACGAGCCATCTGTATATCATCGGTAAAGCAGGGCGCAGGAAGTTCGAAAACGACAACAACTGAGAAATTGCCATCAGCGACATCTGTTTAAACAATTTAATTACGCCCCTTTTCAAAAATGCCCTGTAATATTCTTCAACATCTATACCCATTTCAATATTTTTAACGTTGCAAAACACGCTTTCAACATTCATCTTGAAGAAGAGGGAAAACACTTGTCCTCAAATGTAACAGCAAATTAATGAATAAACGACTAATGCGCGGAGGGCGTGATAAAATCGGAACATTACGGTACATAGTATATTATATTATATGTATATATAATATATAATAAAAACAACTTGTTTTACTCACGCAAGGCCATTAACAATAAAATCAGCATCAAACTTCAATTTCCGGCCGAAATAATTTACACTAAAAAAAATTATTACTAAATGTGAAAATTGTGAAATGTTTGAATTGTCATAACTTTTTTGTTTATTTTCATGGTAGATTGCTAATACAATGGACCGTTTTCTCTAAAAAATTACGTTGGTAAAAAGATAGGGTTTTGAGATATTTGAGTTTTTGTGACAAAAATGATATTTTTTAATGTTAAAAAAGATTTTTTTTCACAGTGTATATTTTCTTAGGAATCGCCATTTAGTTATCTAACTTTGCTGAACAATAAAATCAGCATCAAATCGCGATTCCCGGCCGAAATAATTTACACAGAAAAATTTTTTTTACTAAATGTAAAAATTGTGAAATTTTTGAAATGTTATAACTTTTTTGTTTATTAGTTTACCATCACCAAATTTTTATGGTAGATTGCTAATACAATGGACCGTTTTCCCTAAAAAATTCAAGTTGGTAAAAAGATAGGGTTTTGAGATATTTGAGTTTTTGTGACAAAAATGATGTTTTTCAATGATAAAATAGATTTTTTTCACAGTGTATATTTTCTTAGAAATCACCATTTAGCTATCTAACTTTGCTGAAAAATTCATAGCAATCGAACAATCCGTTTTTGCTGTGCATATTTTTGAATATTTTTGAACCATTTTCACATACACCCTTTTGAAAAGTTAGTCGTGGCTCTAAATAAAAATTTGATATCGAAAAATGGCGATTTAGATGGAACTGAAAAACTGTGCAAAGTTTCAGTTCAATAGAAAATCATGAATTAAAAATTTTCCTTAATTTTGATGCTGTTGCTTGGAATCGCTCAACTAGGGCATTGGATTTTCGACATATATGCCACATCGATGTAACCACATTATCCTGGCATCCCAATCCATCGGAACCGGGAATAAATGTAGATCTGGCGACTCCATTTTAGTTCGGTTGCAATGTTTTTTTTTATTATCGTACGGGTTTGGGCCCAATGGTCTCCGATTTTTATGAAACTTTTTCCACAGGCAGGGCTCATGAATATACAAACGAAAAAAAAAAAATGGAAAAAAATCTGGGGCGCCTATTTTCCCGGAAAACTCAGGTGGATTTTTTGTGCATCGTAGAAACAATTTTTTTTTTAGAAATAAAAAATAAGGCCGATGCAAATATTTAATTTGTTTTATGTCACCCCCCCCCCCCCCCTTCAAAAATCCCAAAATATTGAAGGGGCGAAAAAAAAAACATGGCGTGTCATGACTCAATTTTCAATAGAAATTTTTTTTGCAAGCATTTTTTTTCAATAGTTGAAAAATATTTTTTTCAATAGTTGATAAAAGTTTTAATTTTTCAATAGTTTTTTTTTTGTTTGTTCCTTATTTATTTTTGTCCCCCCCCTCGTACCCAATAAGAGGTCTCGGACATAAAAGAAAAATAATATTTGCATCGGCCTAAAAAAAAATATATTTTTGAGAAGACTATTCCATAAGCTTTAATCGTCAAAAATTTTAAAAATGTGCCATATAAAAAAAATAGAAATCAAAAAAAAATATAAAATACACAACGCACCAAAAAAAAATAAAATGTTCACAATTTTGTGAAAAATTACCATATATGTAATATATGCGTACATGGTCAGTTTTCACAAAATTGGCCATAACTCAGAAAAGAAAAAAAAAAGTGCATTCCAAAAATTTAAGCGATTAAAGCTTATGAAATTACTTTCTCAAACATGTTTTTTTTGAAAATTTTCCGCGAGTTCGGGCATAAATTTTTCGATTTTTTTACGAATTTTCTCAACTGTGGAATATTTTGTGGAAAACTTTTTCCAGTTCATATTTTTTTGGATTTCTGAGAAAATTTGCTTTCATTTTCGAAAAAAAAACTTTGTTTCTACGATGCTTCGTTCTTGAGTTATGATTTTTCAAAGTATGTAGTGTCAGGGGAAAACAAGAAATTTCCACCTGAGTTTTCCGGAAAAATAAGCGACCCTGAATTTTTCTCAAATTTGTTTTATTGATATATCCATGAGACCTGCCTGTGGAAAAAGTTTCATGAAAATCTGAGACACTTCGGCCCAAACCCGTACGATAATAAAAAAAATCCCTAGTGTTCCACCGCGCAAGACATTTTCAGACATAACCCAGCCAAATCAGTGCTTCATTCATATTTGAATGACCGTGCCGATGAAACTCATCAGCCACTATCTTATTCAGGTATTTAGCATTCAGTTGAACTTCCGTCACATCATCATTGCCTTATTTCTACGCTTTCAAGAAGGTGCGCCACATGGCAAACCAGATGTTATCAAGGTCTGACATTGAAATTCTCGCGACTAGCACAGTCTGTGGCGGTGATTACCGGGACCTCGGCACTCTCTAAATAATTATACATATGTAGGAGCTGTGGTGCTCTTGAAGGAACTGTAAGTCAGGGGAATCTTAGTGTGCAGCCGAAGGTAACTATTTTTCAGCTTCTAAAATAAATATGTATCTGGAAGCCGCTAAGACAGTCAGTATCAACGCACACTGGTCGAAAGCGTTTAGTGTATGACCATGTTCTAAATCTATGGAATCAAGTATGGAATGTTTAAAAAAGTCACAAGAAAAGTGCTGTATTAAATCCTGTAGGAAAAACACGGAAAATGAAAGAACGAGCAATATTGCTAAGCTCGTTCATTCATGGGGTTCTTAACCTCCTAGAATCTTTTTATGACTAATTTCAACGTTTTGGATGGATTATTGAACGACACTCTCGCAATGTACAAACAGCCCCGGATGGTGATGCTAAATGACAGAGCATGAAATTTGGTCTTGATTTTGGAACACCATTGCTACACGAACGAACGTGCACCAAATGAAAGGATTCCACCGAGCATGAAATCGGAACGCGCTCGGAAAAACATTCTCGCGCTCGTCTATCTATGGGATTCCGTCCACGGAAAGCCATCTGACGACGACAACGGCACGGCACGGTAGAAACGTGAGCTGCTAAAGTTTTTAGGCTAGTCACGCTGACGATATGCTGCTTTACGTTAGGTGCTAGCTCGATGCGATGTGGGTCGTCGATCTTGAAAGACAGAAGGTTGAACCATATGGCAGATGCGGTATGACACTTTTGGGAAGTGCTGTGTTAGTTTTGTGTTTGAGTGGGTACATCAGGGTGAATTGTTAAAGTTTAAAGAGATTTTTCACGTATGACTTCATTAAATTCTTGTACAAAAGAAATTCTTGAATACATACATATTGGTTTTGCACACCAACATTGAATTTCTTGATTAATTTATTCATTTTGTTCAGTAAATAAATTCACCTTCTCATATTTATGTTTTTCATTCAATATTAACATTTATTTTTCTCATTCCATTTCCATTCCATTTCCATTCCATTTCCATTCCATTTCCATTCCATTTCCATTCCATTTCCATTCCATTTCCATTCCATTTCCATTCCATTTCCATTCCATTTCCATTCCATTTCCATTCCATTTCCATTCCATTTCCATTCCATTTCCATTCCATTTCCATTCCATTTCCATTCCATTTCCATTCCATTTCCATTCCATTTCCATTCCATTTCCATTCCATTTCCATTCCATTTCCATTCCATTTCCATTCCATTTCCATTCCATTTCCATTCCATTTCCATTCCATTTCCATTCCATTTCCATTCCATTTCCATTCCATTTCCATTCCATTTCCATTCCATTTCCATTCCATTTCCATTCCATTTCCATTCCATTTCCATTCCATTTCCATTCCATTTCCATTCCATTTCCATTCCATTTCCATTCCATTTCCATTCCATTTCCATTCCATTTCCATTCCATTTCCATTCCATTTCCATTCCATTTCCATTCCATTTCCATTCCATTTCCATTCCATTTCCATTCCATTTCCATTCCATTTCCATTCCATTTCCATTCCATTTCCATTCCATTTCCATTCCATTTCCATTCCATTTCCATTCCATTTCCATTCCATTTCCATTCCATTTCCATTCCATTTCCATTCCATTTCCATTCCATTTCCATTCCATTTCCATTCCATTTCCATTCCATTTCCATTCCATTTCCATTCCATTTCCATTCCATTTCCATTCCATTTCCATTCCATTTCCATTCCATTTCCATTCCATTTCCATTCCATTTCCATTCCATTTCCATTCCATTTCCATTCCATTTCCATTCCATTTCCATTCCATTTCCATTCCATTTCCATTCCATTTCCATTCCATTTCCATTCCATTTCCATTCCATTTCCATTCCATTTCCATTCCATTTCCATTCCATTTCCATTCCATTTCCATTCCATTTCCATTCCATTTCCATTCCATTTCCATTCCATTTCCATTCCATTTCCATTCCATTTCCATTCCATTTCCATTCCATTTCCATTCCATTTCCATTCCATTTCCATTCCATTTCCATTCCATTTCCATTCCATTTCCATTCCATTTCCATTCCATTTCCATTCCATTTCCATTCCATTTCCATTCCATTTCCATTCCATTTCCATTCCATTTCCATTCCATTTCCATTCCATTTCCATTCCATTTCCATTCCATTTCCATTCCATTTCCATTCCATTTCCATTCCATTTCCATTCCATTTCCATTCCATTTCCATTCCATTTCCATTCCATTTCCATTCCATTTCCATTCCATTTCCATTCCATTTCCATTCCATTTCCATTCCATTTCCATTCCATTTCCATTCCATTTCCATTCCATTTCCATTCCATTTCCATTCCATTTCCATTCCATTTCCATTCCATTTCCATTCCATTTCCATTCCATTTCCATTCCATTTCCATTCCATTTCCATTCCATTTCCATTCCATTTCCATTCCATTTCCATTCCATTTCCATTCCATTTCCATTCCATTTCCATTCCATTTCCATTCCATTTCCATTCCATTTCCATTCCATTTCCATTCCATTTCCATTCCATTTCCATTCCATTTCCATTCCATTTCCATTCCATTTCCATTCCATTTCCATTCCATTTCCATTCCATTTCCATTCCATTTCCATTCCATTTCCATTCCATTTCCATTCCATTTCCATTCCATTTCCATTCCATTTCCATTCCATTTCCATTCCATTTCCATTCCATTTCCATTCCATTTCCATTCCATTTCCATTCCATTTCCATTCCATTTCCATTCCATTTCCATTCCATTTCCATTCCATTTCCATTCCATTTCCATTCCATTTCCATTCCATTTCCATTCCATTTCCATTCCATTTCCATTCCATTTCCATTCCATTTCCATTCCATTTCCATTCCATTTCCATTCCATTTCCATTCCATTTCCATTCCATTTCCATTCCATTTCCATTCCATTTCCATTCCATTTCCATTCCATTTCCATTCCATTTCCATTCCATTTCCATTCCATTTCCATTCCATTTCCATTCCATTTCCATTCCATTTCCATTCCATTTCCATTCCATTTCCATTCCATTTCCATTCCATTTCCATTCCATTTCCATTCCATTTCCATTCCATTTCCATTCCATTTCCATTCCATTTCCATTCCATTTCCATTCCATTTCCATTCCATTTCCATTCCATTTCCATTCCATTTCCATTCCATTTCCATTCCATTTCCATTCCATTTCCATTCCATTTCCATTCCATTTCCATTCCATTTCCATTCCATTTCCATTCCATTTCCATTCCATTTCCATTCCATTTCCATTCCATTTCCATTCCATTTCCATTCCATTTCCATTCCATTTCCATTCCATTTCCATTCCATTTCCATTCCATTTCCATTCCATTTCCATTCCATTTCCATTCCATTTCCATTCCATTTCCATTCCATTTCCATTCCATTTCCATTCCATTTCCATTCCATTTCCATTCCATTTCCATTCCATTTCCATTCCATTTCCATTCCATTTCCATTCCATTTCCATTCCATTTCCATTCCATTTCCATTCCATTTCCATTCCATTTCCATTCCATTTCCATTCCATTTCCATTCCATTTCCATTCCATTTCCATTCCATTTCCATTCCATTTCCATTCCATTTCCATTCCATTTCCATTCCATTTCCATTCCATTTCCATTCCATTTCCATTCCATTTCCATTCCATTTCCATTCCATTTCCATTCCATTTCCATTCCATTTCCATTCCATTTCCATTCCATTTCCATTCCATTTCCATTCCATTTCCATTCCATTTCCATTCCATTTCCATTCCATTTCCATTCCATTTCCATTCCATTTCCATTCCATTTCCATTCCATTTCCATTCCATTTCCATTCCATTTCCATTCCATTTCCATTCCATTTCCATTCCATTTCCATTCCATTTCCATTCCATTTCCATGTTCATTTTAGAACTGTTATAAATTTGGACCACCGCTGAAAACGACCTTACAAATGCTATGTATGCAGATGACTCCAAAGAATTGCTTGAAATATTGCAGACTGCACCCCAAATTGGACTGACACAATAGTGTGCACACACCTTTAAAGTGTGATTGCAGCGCAGGGCCATGTCGGATCGAGTTGAGGTCTACGGTGCACTTATTCCTTGTATATGGAGGAATAAGTGCACCGAAGTCGTCGAGACGATCCGAGGCAAATGTGCACTTTTATTACACTTTTTAGGTCCAAAAAAAAAGTGTGATAGTCCAATTTGTGATGTATCAGGTATCAGGTATCAGTAGGTCGGCTCTAAAGGCACGTTCTCCTTCATTTGGGAAATTTGTGCCATTGCCATAAACACGAGCCTATTCATCATTTACCTGAGGGAGAAGGGAAGGAAAAAAGGATGGGACAGGGAAAAGGACAGGTAACGGGATAGGGTCTTGATACACGCATAAGCGTACCACAATGGGTTCACATGGCGTCCTGAAAAGGACACTGTAATATCGCATAAGCGTACCACAATGGGTTCAAACAGCGCCCTGAAAAGGGTACTCTGATATCGCATAAAGCGTAAAGAAAGCCTTTAGCTCTTTACCACAGCGGGTCAAGAACAGCAGAATGTCCTGCAGATTCAGGTTTCTAAAGTCAGTTTCACTTAATAAGTATTTACCGAGTAATCGGAAACGCAATTGCACAAAAACTGGACAGTTATATATTAAATGATACGAAGTTCCATAATCGGATTCACAGCTATCACAGGCGAATGAATCAGCTTGCTGAATATTCGCCATGTGATAACTAAGTCGGCAGTGGCCAGTCAATGCTTTGACCAGAATGCTGCAATTCTGCTTTGACAGATTTGTAAGATACTTCGCCACCCTTGGTGATGGCTCAGTACAATACAATTTGGTTTGACGACATGACTCCAAACTATTCCAGTATTGTCTGTGTTGAGTAGCAGCCTAGGTGTCAATCTGAAGCTTTACCCAACACTTCGATATCGGAATAGCTGGCTCAGGGCCAATGAAGTCATGTGATGCTCCAGTGCGAGCTAACTCATCAGCCAAATCATTTCCAGCGATAGAAGAATGGCCAGGTACCCATACAAGGTGAACAGCGTTAGCTGAATTCAGCTCCTCGGTTTGAGTTCGACAAGCGATAACTATCTTCGACCTGGAGTTGGCCGAAGCAAGTGCTCTAATAGAAGCCTGGCTATCTGAACAGAAGTATATTACTTTGCCCATTACGTGCTGCTGAAATACGGAATGCACTCCGCACATAAGAGCAAAGATTTTGGCCTGAAAAACGGTACAGTGTCTACCAAGTGAGTAAGACTGATACAGCCTTAGCTCACGAGAATAAACATCAGCACCTGCTCGACCTTCGAGAAGGGAGCCCTTCAGTGTAACATACGATGCCGTCTGAAATAATTCTCTCCAGATAACCAGATGTCCACTCTTCCCGGGAAGGGAATTTCGTGGAAAATGTCCTATATGGAAAATTACAAGCAATTGTAAGATCACTTGGAGCAAGGACCACTTTACCCCAATTCACCAAAAGTGGAAACAACGAGGTGTGTGTTAAAGTGCGGTTCACAGGAGTTTCCTCTAGTAAACCGAGTACCCATAGACGGTAAGTGAAAAAAAGTGCTTCTTGTTTGAGATGAATGTGTAGTTGGGCAACGTCAAAGAGAACTTCGAGCGCTGCCGTAGGAGTTGAAGAGAACGCTCCAGACATTGCCATTAGGCACATCCTTTGGAGATGGCCTAATTTTGATTGGACCGTTCTCACTTCGCCCTTTTGCCACCACACAAGACATCCATACGCCAATATTGGACGAACAACAGTTGTGTAAACCCATTTGATATACTTGGGTTTAAGACCCCAAGTTGTACCAAAGGTTCGCCGGCATTGCCCGAAGGCCATACAAGCTTTCTTGATTCTGAACTCAACATGAGGTGTCCAGGAAAGCTTGGAATCAAGAATGACTCCAACGTACTTTACCTGTTCAGTCACATTGATTTCAGAATAAAAGAGACGTAGAGGTCGAACACCATTACGGTTTCGCCTTTCCGCGAAAAGAACAATAGATGTTTTACTCGGATATAAAGAAAGGCTATATTGGCGACACCAACCCTCAACTACCTGAAGAGCGTTTTGCATCAGGTCGAAAAGGGTGCTGATGCACATACCGACTAACAATGTTAGGTAGTCGTCGGCAAAACCATAAGAAGGAAAACCGCTATTATTGAGTTGCCTCAATAGCGTATCTGCTACGAGATTCCACAAAAGTGGTGATAAGACTCCCCCTTTGGGGCATTCACAAACACTCAATTTCCTAATCGCCGCTTGACGCAATGTCGCGAAGAGATGTCGGTTTTTGAGCATTTGGTGAATCCAATTGGAAATCATTGGAGATATACCATGACCCCGTGCGGCTTCCAATATGGCATCGAAAGACACGTTGTCAAAGGCACCCTCGATATCTAAGAAAACACCCAAGCAGGATTGCTTTTGAGCGAAAGCCTTCTCGATATCGTAAACAACTTTGTGTAAAAGAGTCACAGTGGACTTTCCAGATTGGTAGGCATGTTGGTTCACATGAAGAGGCACGTTGGTCAGATAAACATCACGGATGTGATGATCGACAATGCGTTCTAAGCATTTCAGAAGAAAAGAGGTCATACTGATAGGTCTGAAGCTCTTTGCTTCTTCATACGACGGACGACCCACTTTCGGAATAAACTTCACAGTAATATCCCGCCAGGATTTGGGAATATACCCTGTAGCAAAACTGCAAACAAGTAGTTGTTTCAAAACATGTTTGAAATGATCAAATCCCTTCTGAAGCAAAATAGGATAAATCCCATCTGCCCCGGGAGATTTGAAAGGAGCAAAGCTATGAAGTGCCCATTCAATCGATTCTAAAGTTATGATACTCCGAGCGGAAGCTAAAGAATCATAACTACAAGAAAAGACATCAGGTTCATCCGAAGATGTAATATCCACACATCCGGGGAAGTGTGTACTGAATAAACATTCCAAAACTTCCTCATCAGAGGAAGTGAAATCGCCATTTGGCAAACGAAGTTCGTTCACTTAAAAATCCTTAGATTTTGTTCAATCGACTGGCTTCACTCAGACTGGAAACATTTGTACAACGGTTTTTCCAGCCGGATCGTTCAGCAGACCGAAGAGCTTTCTGGTAAGCCTTGCGAGCCGACCTGAAAGCCTCCGATCCAGCCGAACGTCGTCTGTTCCAACTCTCTCTACATTGTTTCCTGAGCTTGGCCAGATCAGAGTTCCACCAAGGGGTTCCTCTTGTGGTCTTCACAGACCGCAGAGGGCAAGCTTCTTCAATAGTTTCCATGATGAACCCAAGTAACACACTTGTCATCGAAGAGTCACGGCGGCGCAGGTTTTTGTTGTGCAGAAGTCACTGTGACTTACTTTTAGCAAGTAAGTGTTTATTTGTTAGAAGTAAGTCACAGTGACTTCTGCGCAACAAAAACCTGCGCCGCCGTGACTCTTCATTGACAAGTGTGTTGCTTGGGAAGGCCGTTGCAGTATCAACGGCTTCATCTAAATCACTTGGATTGTCAATTGATGGTGAGTATCCATGAAATTTGGCGGCAACCAAATCGGTAAAGAGATCCCAGTTGGTTGACCGGGGTTTCCTGAAACGCAAAGTTTGCGAAGTAACATTCACATGTTCAAACAAGATGTAGCGATGGGCAGATAAAGATTCTTCATCTGACACATGCCAATTGGTCAGCTCGTGACTAATTCTGTTAGAGCAAAGAGTTATGTCTAACACTTCCTGTCTAGCAGATACCAAGAAGGTTGGGCGGTTGCCTATGTTAAGTAATCCAAGATCTGTACTGCTTAAGTATTCCATCAAACTAGAGCCTCTCAAATTGATGTCTGAGCTGCCCCAGATGATATGGTGAGCATTAGCATCACTACCAACAATTAGTGGAAGGCCTTTTGAAGTGCAGTATGCAATGACTTGCTTGAAAGCATCCGTAGGGGATGGTTCATCATGCGGTAAATAAACCGAACAATAAACGTATTTTCTGTTAAGGTTTCCAACAGATACATCGATTGTGATAGCACATACATCTCTAGTAATTAGCTCAGAGATGAGTGTAGCAACGATTGCGTTGTTGACAAGCACACATGCTCGAGGCATGACACGTGTGTTTTCCATTTCAATTTTACTGAAAGTAGCAAACACCGGATTCACAAGGTTTCCTAGATAGAAATTCCCCTTACGAAAGTAAGGTTCTTGGACTAACGCCACTTGGGCTGTACCATTTTGCATAAGTCTACAAAAATTGATCGTTGCTGTTCTTTTGTGCTGAAGATTGATCTGAGCTATTCTAACCGTAGCCACTACCCAAACTAGGCAAGATTAAACTCTTGTGGGCTTCGTGGCCGTGCGGTTAGCGGCGTCAGTCGTTTAGACGTATTGTGAGTGCCACGGAGTGAGGGTTCATTTCCCGCTTCAGCCGGAGGAAACTTTTCGTCAAACGAAAAATCCTCCACTGGTCCACTGGGTGTTCCGTGTTTGTCCGTTGCCTAATGTTAGTGAATGTTCAGTCTGTGCAACCTTTGGTTGAAGACGGTGTAGTGTCTTTTTAAATCACAGCACAAAAAAGAACAGCAACAATAAAGCCAGATCGGTATCGATTTGAGTGCGCCAAAGGCGAGGATGCACAGAATATACTGTGTTTAACGCATATTGCGAAACCATATAGGTGAAAATTTAAACTAATTAATAACATCTTCATAATCCCGCCCTTATTCAGTCTCAAGTATGAGATTGAAGAAGGGCAGCTGATTGTCTCGGAGAAACACAAGGTCCACCGCGCTATTGCTCCGGTTAGCACAGTAAGGGCAAATACTGTGGAGGGTGCCCTGGTACTCCACAGGCTCCGTTTGCGATTAGGTTTTTATAAGACCCCCCTAACCATTCATTCCTAGGCACGGTAAGCGTAAAGCCGCATAACACCTTGAATTAGGGGTCACCTGATTAGTGGACTCCTACCACTGGAACAGGCGGTCCGTAGTGCTATTCTTAGCCAGTTGAACCAACCGCTACCGACACTACACAGCTATCTAGGCTGATCGGGAAAGAAGTTAATATCAATGATCAACTTCATACGGGCCCGAAAAGCCGTGCAAATTGGACTGACACAATAGTGTGCACACACCTTCAAAGTGTGATTGCAGCGCAGGGCCACGTCGGATCGAGTTGAAGTCTTCGGTGCACTTATTCCTTGTAAATGGACGAATAAGTGCACCGAAGACGTCGAGACGATCCGAGACAAATGTGCACTTTTACCACACTTTTTAGGCGTTCCAAAAAAAAATGTGATATTACTCTGCACTTTTCACTGCAAAAAGAATTTTGTACAAAATTAATAAGCTTTCGTCAATTTCATCAACCGTATTATGTGCAAGCTCTCCGAAGTTCGTTGCCACTCCTTGTAAAATTTGATTAAATGTACTCACATAGCAAATAAGTGTTTCCTTCGCCCATTGCCATGTATTCTGTATTTATGACAAACTGAATTACAAACTTCAATCGAAAAACATCGGAAAATGCTTGCGCCTCCACTCCTTCAACTAACACGAATATGAGAGAATCACATCGTTGCATATCATCATCACATTGCATGGTTCCAGGTATTGACCCAGTAAGTAGCGGTAGGTTTACATTGACCGGCGGAAAAACTCCGGTGGAAATGGACAGCACCAGTTTCTGAAATTTGCTCACCGAAATGCCAACTTTTTAATTGACGACAACGCATGGGCGAAGTTACATCCGTGTATGCCTTTTTGGTACACCAAATTGAGAGGGAAAGGCTACTGTCTCTCACTAATAACAGCATTTTTTGTCGGAGGTCCGATAATATGGAAAATTAGTTGATTGAGTGATTGCTAACTTTACTTTGATTTTGTTGATTACCCCAACAACGACAACGTTTCATCACTGTTAGGTGATTCAATTACTTTTCCACCTACGATGACAAGCTCCGCATTCAACTGAGCTCGTAAATTTTTCGTCATTCACCCACCGATCGAATCGGGAAAATACAGAGCGTGAACAGAAGTCGCATTATTGAATTATTCAGTCGTCTGTGTCCGCCTAATAGATCCCGGCTGTTGGATGGTAATATTATATGTGACGATGCAACGAATTGGGAGTTTCGAATTCGAAAATCGGCCGTGCGAAATTGGTTAAATACAAATTTACATGACCCAAATTATCCAGCTCAATTACTGTGATCTGTTTTTGTCACATCACGAAGCTCGTGATTGCTTGATTCGTTTAATCAGCTCCAATTAAGAAGGCTGTCAGTTGCATTGACTTATATTTATCTGAGACATTTTTATTCGTCACATTAAATAACGTTGTTTTCACGCATTTCAATCGCAAACAATTATTACATTATTTGAGGTATATGAGTTATATGAGGGTTTTGACTGGATGTTTGATCGATGTTTCGGGAGGCTTTCTCAGTCTTTAAGTCGAGAACGAACTATTAAAGGTACACTAAAACAAATCTTTCATTTTCATCATTTATTTAGTATTACATCAAATCTATATATATAAAAATGAGTTTGAATTCCGTTTGAGGCAACAAAACTCACGAACGGATGAACCGATCAGCATCATTCTTGCACGGTTCGATTCGTATTCAAGGTGGCTGTGTTTATATGCAGAAAAAGTTAGGAAAATCATTGAAAAAAGTATAAAGAATGTAAAAATACTGATTTTCCATGAACCGGGAAGAAATTTGGCGTAATTGAAATGAGATCAATCTGGAGTGCGTTGCTGCGATGTCCTCAACAGCTGTCAAACCACCACAGCTTGGCAAGACAAAGTTTGCCGGGACAGCTAGCTGAAGATAAAAGTTTATCATAAAACTGATTCAAAAATATTTCTCCATAAAGCTATGTTCACTTAGAATCCGGAATCATGTCATATTTTCTAGTGGCGCTCTCAATGAACATAATCATCATTCTTTTGCAGCACTCTGATCATACACTAATCCTCTTTAAATGGTGAAAATTTCATCGATTTTCTTGCAACGAGTGAAAAGTTATTTCAGATTGAAGACAAGAGGAGGAAAAAAATCTTGAACAAAAACACGTTGAAAATTTAGCGTGGTCAGGTACGACAGTTTCGAAAAATGTTAATATCGTCAAAACCACTGTGTGTTATGTGCACAGATGTTGTTAACCATGGCATAAGGAATTGTCCTCGGAAGAAAAAAGCTTGGGTTCATTGATAAATCTGCTTTGAATTTGAAGATTTGGCAAGAAGTTCGAACTCTGGGCATTGTTTTTTCGCAACAAGATGATAAGAACCAATTCATACAAGGATGACAGCCTCAAGAATCGCGTGCTGCTTTTCAAAAACGTAATCAAGGGATATGTAGAGGTTTTACCTATTTTGATGAGCTGCCATGACAGCCGGAGACGTTCAGTGGTATCGTCACAGATGGGTAGTGTCTGTTTATCAACGAAAAAACACTCAAATTTCGCGTTTTCTCAATTCACTGAATTGCCCCTCATTTCGCAATAAAAAAAAGTGGCAATTTTTCTTCGGAATCCTAGTCAGACTAGTCAAGGCACTCAGGACACTGCATAGATGACCTGATTGTTGAACAAACGTGCGGAAGTGGTTGTTGCTAAAATTTACCACCGTTGTGCAGATTTTTAGAGAGGTCAACACTGAAAAAGTGATTAAATGTGTGAAAAATAAAAATAAATAATTTCAATATTTTTCCATGAAAGTACAATAAATAACCTTTGTTTTGAGGGCTTCACCTTTTATGTTTGTTATTCCATCCCTAAGATATACGTGATTTTGTCATTCCGGATTCTAAATGAACATAGCTTTAATAGGGTAAAAGCACTAGACTTCACCACTAATCTAGTCTTCGCCCCCTCCATATAAATTCCATTTTTTTATGTATAAAGTGGCGAAGTTTAGAGCAGAATTTTAGGGGGGCGAAGTCTAGTGTTTTTACCCTACACGGTTCGTGGCTACCGCTCTCCATCCTCGGTCACGCCCAATGCTACCCAAGGCACGCTCCACGCCGCTGAAAGTCTCTTTAATAAAGACAAATCAATCAATCAATCACGCTCCACCTGGTCCGCTCATCGTACTCCCTGCGCTCCATGCCTTCGGGTGCCAACCGGACTAGTCACGAACATAAACTTTGCAGGGTTGCTGTCCGGCATTCTTGCAACATTCCCTGCCACCGTATCCTTCTGGCTTTGGCCACCTCCTGAATGCTGGGTTCGCCGTAAAGTGCAGCGAGCTCGTGGTTCATCCTTCTCCGCCACACACCGTTCTCCTGCACGCCACCGAAGATCGTTCTTAGCACGCGTCGCTCGAAAACTTCGAGTGATTGCTGGTCCTCCTCGAGCATGGTCCATGTATCGTGCCCGTAGAGGATCACCGGTCTTATTAGCGTTTTGTACATGGTGCATTTGGTGCGTGGGTGAATTTTTTTTCGACCGCAGTTTCTTCTGGAGCCCGTAGTAGGCCCAACTTCCGCTGATGATGCGCCTCAGAATTTCACGGCTTTCGTACGTTGTTGTCAGCCGTCAGTAAAGAACCGAGGTAGACGAACTCCTCCACCACCTCGAAAGTATCTCCGTCTATCGTTACATTACTATCCAGATGGATCCGGTCGTGTTCGGTTCCGCCTACCAGCATGTACTTTGTTTTTGAAGCATTCATCACCAGTCCGACCTTTGCTGCTTCGCGTATCAGGCGGGTGTACTGTTCTGCCACCATTCCAAATGTTCTGGCGATGATGTCCATGTCGTCCGGAAAGCACACAAATTGACCGGATTTTGTGAAAATCGTTTCCCGGCTGTTGAGCCCGGCTCGTCGCATCACACCTTCCAGAGCGATGTTGAAGAGTAGGCATGAGAGTCCGTCACCTTGTCGCAGTCCCCAACGAGATTCAAATGAACTGGATAGTTCACCCGAAACCCTTACGCAGTTTTGCACACCGTCCACTGTTGCTTTAATCAGTCTAGTCAAGTCAGCTTCCCAGGAAAGCCGTTTTCGTCCATGATTCTCCATAGCTCTGCGCGGTCGATACTGCCGTATGCCGCTTTGAAGTCGATGAGCAGGTGATGCTTTGGGACCTGGTATTCACGGCATTTTCGTAAGATTTGCTGTACGGTGAAGATCTGGTTCGTTGTCGACCGGCCGTCGATGAAGCCAGCTTGATAACTTCCCATTTACTTTAGGTGAAAGACGACGGAAGATGATCTGGGATAGCACTTTGTAGGCGGCATTAAAAATGGTGATGGCTCTGAAGTTCTCACATTCCAAATGGTAGCCTTACTTGTGAATGGGGCAGATTATCCCTTCCTTCCATTCCTCCGGTAGCTGTTCGGTTTCCCAGATCCTGACTATCAGCCGGTGCAGATAGGTGGCCAACTTTTCTGGGCCCATCTTGATAAGTTCAGCTGCGATACCATTCTTACCAGCTGCTTTTTTTAGTTTTGAGCTGATGTATGGCATCCTTAACTTCCCTCAGCGTGAGAACTGGTTCATTTCCGTCCTCCACTGCACGTCGTCGTTTCCTCCATTGCCGTGGGCTCCCGTGCCTTCGTACCTCCACGCCGTTCAGGTGCTGATCGAAGTGCTGCTTCCACCTTTCGATCACTTCGCGTCCGTCAGGAGGCCTCCGTCTTTATCCCTGCATATTTCGGCTCGCGGCACGAAACCGTTGCAGGATGCGTTGATCTTCTGATAGAACTTCCGTGTTTCTTGGGAACGGCACAGAAGCTCCATTTCTTCACACTCTGCTTCTTCCAGGCGGCGCCTTTTCTCCCGAAAGAGGCGGGTCTGCTGTTTCCGTTTCTGGTTGTAACGTTCCACGTTCGGTAGGGTCCCTTGCTGCGGCATTACCGCCCGCGCTGCGTTTTTCTCTTCCAAAACCGTGCTGCCCTCTTCGTCGAATCATTCGTTCCGTCGATTTCGTTCCACGTACCTGATGGCATTCTCCGCTGCGTCGTTGGTGGCTGCTGCTGCTACTGTACTCCAGCAACCCTGTAGAGGGGCCTCATCGAGCTCGCCCTCGTCTGGCAACGCGGCCTCGAGATTCTGCGCGTATGCTAAGGCGACCGTGGTGGTCGTCGGTACTGTACATTGTTGATGACGGAAAGTTTTGAGCGCAGTTTTACCATCACTAGGTAGTGGTTGTAGTCGAAGTTGGCGCCACGATAGGTCCTGAAGTCGGATAATGTCAGAGAAGTGCCGTTCATCAATCAGAACGTGGTCGATTTGAGATTCTGTCTGCTGTGATCTCCTGGTGTAACGATAAGGGAGGCTGTTTTGGAAACAGGTGCTACGTATGGCCACGTTTTTGGAGGCGGCGAAATCAATGAGTTGTAGGCCGATTTCGTTCGTCTGCTGGTGGGCGCTGCACTTTTCAATCGTCGGTCTGAATTTCTCCTCCTGGCCTACCTAAGCGTTTAAATCTCCTATGATGATCTTGACGCCGTGGCTTGGGCAGCGGTCGTACTCGCGTTCGAGCTGCGCGTAAAAGGCGTCCTTATCATCATCAGTGCTTCCGGAGTGTGGGCTGCGCACGTTTATCATGCTGAAGTTGAAGAATCGGCCCTTGATCCTCAACCTGCACATTCTTTCGTTGATCGGATCACGTGCCTCTGCATGTCACCCATCACGATGAAAGCTGTTCCCAGCTCGCGTGTGTTGCCGCAGCTCTGGTAGATGGTATGATTACCTCTAAACGTTTGCACCATAGATCCTGTCCAACACTCCTCCTGTAGCGCTATGATGCCGAAACCGCGGTACTTCAGTAGATCGGCGAGTATGCGGGTGCTCCCAATGAAGTTGAGAGATCGACAGTTCCACATACCGAGTTTCCAATCGCAAGGCCTTTTTGTTCGCTGTGGTCGTCGCCATTGGTATCGGTTCGCATTCTTCTCTTGTTGATTTTCCGGTGCTAGTCTTTTTTACGGCTGGCTCGCAGGGCCTGACACCAACCCACTAACCCAGGGAGCTGGGCTTACCTTCCCGGAAGCTACGGGTTCTGCATTGGCATTTCCTCCAACTACAGTGCTAAATAGCTAGGCTCGGGCGCCAGTCTTCGCCGGGGGTGGTGTTTTTAATGGGCGCCCAGGAGATAATATTTTACCTAAACTTCCACCCCCGGAGTAGATCACGATGGGATCTGAATTGCGTAGCATACCCAGCCTTTACCGTGTCAAGGAAACTATTAACTCATTTTGATTTGATTACTTGAATGAATGAACTGTAATAATAACAATATATTACCTGGAAGCCATGAAGTCAACAATTGTCGGAATTTCAATGATGCTGTCCTAATTTGAAAAATGAGTGCAAACAATAACGCAGACCCGCTACGGAATTCTTCCGAGTCATGGACCGCATCGAGCAAACCAGATGAATGGTTGCATGCAATGAGAGAGGGAGGAGGTTACTATTTGCAAAGCAGAGCACTTGCGGTTAGTAATAAGTTGATTCTATTTCAGTACCGTACCGTCATCGTCGTCGTCGTCCTCCTCGTAGGTCCATCAAGTCCAATTCTGACGAAGATTTTCCGTTCGAGTGAAAACCAGACACGCTGTGCGCTGTTGGTGCAATGGGAATGCACTGGGTGGGTAGAACATAGCGAAGATTTTCCCATCTACCGAGTTACCCTCCGAGATGGGTATGCTGCGCTCTGTTCAGGATCGCCGGTTTGCAACAGGCGGAGTCTGCATCTGCCTGCCTGCACTACTGCACTTAGCAGATGATGAAACTGTCTGTCTGAGTGACGTTGATGATTCTGCGAGAATAACAGCTGTTGTAGAACATCTATTTATCCATGCGGTTGATACGGCCCTCTTCATTCATTACATTTAATTACGTTATGATGATTGTGGAGGTTTCACAAGCATTTTACTACACTGGAACCGCTTTTTATGCCCTGTGCTTGGGGTTCAAAAAAGGGCAGGGAAAGAGGAAGTTTTTTACACATCACATCAGGGTTTTCATGAGGAGACTTAATACGCGAGATGGAGCCACGAGTGTTCCTAGGAAGTTCTCAGAGAGCTAAAAAAGTAGGTACCCAGGGCCTACTGAGACGTTTCAGAGGGTTGTTTCAGGATTTTTTTTTATCTGTTTTAACGAGATTTTTAGCCCTAGGCTAGTTCATCTCGGGACCCACGCTTTACTTCCCTTCCGAAGGAAGATCTCATATTTTGTGAGTTTGTCGGGAGTGGGATTCGATCCCAGGTCCTCGGCGTGATAGTCACGTGTTCTAACCATCCAACCAGGTGCGCTCCACTCTTTTGTTTCAGGAAATTTCATGAGCCTTTCAAAGATATTCCTACATTCCTATAGGATTTTCAGGGACGCTTCAAGAGTTTTTTATGGGCGATTCAGGGGAGCTTTGAGCGGGAAAGTTCTAGTGAAGGAAAATTATGCTTATAATAAAACTCTAGACATACATGTGAGTTTTACCAGCGATATGGGTGGGGGTTTTCATGTCTGAATACAAATACACCTCGAAGTCATAGAAGAACCTTCAGTTTACATTGGTCGACCCCTTCATTGTTGTTTTAGTGCATTATGCATTTAAGCAAAGATCCATGGTGGTCTCCCAGCAAATCGTCGTCCATTAGGTTGTCCATCCTACGCTTCATCTGAAAACTGTACCAACCAAACCAGCCATCGGGTAACAACAATATGTGGGCGTAAACATCCGAACTTTTGACCACTATGATGATGATTTCGGAAGGGGGGGGGGGGGTCCAACTGGTGCAGCTGAATAATGCATTAACAATGGCGCACAAACACATTACCTTCAGAGGTGTAGGTTGCAGAAAGTGGTTCACAAGTTTATCGCTTTATCAGTCCAGTGACCGCCGGTTGGTTGGTCATTCCGGAGCCGGTGTCGGTATAGAGTAAATGATTGATGCCCCTTCGGGTGGGGGCGATGCTGTGCAGACAGACATTTCGGTGCCATTTTGCTGCATCAGCTTTCACAACGAACGGTTGTGCTATGGTGAACGGACTTCGAAAAATGTTCATATTGTGGGTGGCATAAATGATGGCTCAGAGAAAGATGCACGCGAGCAAGTGTGAATTGATGTTATGAATTTGTTAATAACTGATATTTTTATCTTCTGGTTTCATTATGGTGTGTCGCAAAAATATTAAAGAGGGGCTCTAACCCTTCGGGACCGAAGGGTCACATTATGACCCAAATGAAAAATGGCTGTGTAAAATCACCCACTCGATTAAGGAGAACTGTGTCTTAGTTACTGTATACATGCGCTCAAAAATTTCGACAGCTATCACCACGCGTCGAAGTCGAACGCCGCGGCTCAACGTCGAGCAACTTCGTAACGTAGAAGTGGCTCAAGACTACGCGCAGCAGTTAGCTGTGGCCCTACCTCTGGAAGAGCAGCTTGGCGCAGCTACACTTGAAGATGGCTGAAGGGACATCCGATCCACCATAGGTAGTACCTCGGCTACAGCACTAGGCTTCGCGACTCCGAATCACAGAAACGACTGGTACGACGGCGAATGTGAACAGTTGAAAAACGAGAAGAATGCAGCATGGGCGAGAATGCTGCAACATCGTACGAGAGCGAATGAGGCACGTTACAGACAGGCGCGGAACAGGCAGAACTCAGTCTTCCGGATGAAGAAGCGCCAGCAGGAAGAACGAGATCACTAAGCGATGGAAAAGCTGTACCGCGCTAAGGACACACAAAAGTTCTACGAGAAGCAGAACTGCTCGCGCAGAGGCTTTGTGCCACAAGCCGATATGTGCCGAAATAATCACGGGAATATTCTCACGAGCAAGCGTGAGGTGGTCGAGAGATGGCGGCAGCATTACGATGAGCACCTCAATGGCGACGTTGCAAGTACCGAAGGTGGCGTGGTAACAGATCTAGGAGAATGTGCACAGGACGAAAGACTTCCGGCCCCTGACCTCCAAGAGATTGAGGAGGAGGTTGGTCGGTTGAAAAACAACAAAGCCACTGGAGCAGATCAACTACCAAGAGAGCTTCTAAAATACGGTGGAGAAGCACTGGTGAGGCAACTACACTGGGTCATTACCAAGATTACCAAGTGTCTCATCTACAACAAGAGCGACAAGTTGGATTGCGGGAACTACCGCGCGATCACACTACTGAGCGCTGCCCACAAGATACTCTCTCAAATTTTATGCCGCCGTCTATCACCGATTGCAAGAGAGTTCGTGGGGCAATATCAGGCTGGATTTATGGGTGAACGGACCAGATGTTCGCCATCCGCCAGGTGTTGCAGAAATGCCGCGAATACAACGTGCCCACACATCACTTGTTCATCAATTTCAAATCGGCGTATGATACAATCGATCGAGAACAGCTATGGCAGATTATGCACGAATACGGATTCCCGGATAAACTGATACGATTGATCAAGGCGACGATGGATCGAGTGATGTGCGTTGTTCGAGTATCAGGGACACTCTCGAGTCCCTTCGAATCTCGCAGAGGGTTACGGCAAGGTGATGGATGGTCTTTCGTGCTTGCTGTTCAACATTGCTTTAGAGGGTGTAATAAGGAGAGCGGGGATAAACACGAGGCTCCAGGGAGGAATCAGCACGTCCGCCACCCCGAATTTATATCGACGGTGATGAAATCGAGGCGATTGAAGAATTCGTGTACTTGGGCTCACTGGTGATCGCCGACAACGACACCAGCAGATAAATTCAGAGGCGCATTGTGGCAGGAAATCGTGCTTATTTTGGACTCCGCAGAACTCTATGATCGAATAAAATTCGCCGTAACACGAAGTTAACTATCTACAAAACGCTGATTAGACCGGTCGTCCTCTATGGGCACGAAACATGGACCCTACGTGCAGAGAACCAACGCGCCCTTGGAGTTTTCGAATGGAAAGTGTTGCGTACCATCTACGGCGGAGTGCAGATGGAAGACGGGACTTGGACCACGAGCTGCATCAGCTGCAGAGATTACCAACCATCGTCCATACCACGAAAATCGGGTGGCTACGGTGGGCGGGTCACGTCATCATGTCGGATAGCAACCCAACTAAAATGGTACTCGAGAGTCATCCGACCGGTACAAGAAGACGTAAAGCGCAGCGAGCTAGGTGGGTCGACCAAGTAGAGGACAATCTGCGGACCCTACGCAGAATGCGGAACTGGAGACAAACAGCCATGGACCGAGTGGAATGGAGTCGGCTACTATGTACAGCAGAGGCCACCCCGGCCTTAGCCTGATCGGTAAGGTAAGGTAAGTTAATATTAAACGACCTTTGACTTATGGTTCTTTACCCTTACTATTGTGTGGGGTGGTCATCGCGACCAAATAAATCATAATCGCGATGAAGACTGCGACGTGTATCTTTATTTAACTAGTGGATCATATCACCTACCAAAGGTGGCTCCAAGATCCACACCTTGCCCTAGCCTACTAACAAATACTCCTTCCCGAGGCAACTTTGGGGATGCTGTGGATTCCACGGTTTCTAGTAACAACGGTTGTCGAACTAACATTCCTTCCCTTTGTGTACATTGAGAGCGCGTACCTATTCCCAAGCACCATTCATTGGTCCTCTGTGCAATTTCAAATGTTCTGGTCAATCACGGAGTAGCAACTACGATGTGTACGGTTATCTTTGCTTTGCTGTCCTTTTCAGAACTTGTATAACAAATTCCTCTAAGAACTCCCCCATAGGCATCCCCCAGGAGTTCTTCCATGGATTCCTGCAGAAAACCTTCCAGGGGTACCTTTTATTGAGCGATTTCCTCAAGAATTCCACCAGTACCTTTGTCTGCAGTTATATTATTTTTTTTTACAGAAATTCCACAATGAATTTCTCCAGGAATCCCTATAGAAGTTGTTTAAGTATTTTTTTCTTGAAACTACTTCCAGAGTTCTTCAAGTATTTCCTCAGGTATTCCTCCAGGCATTCATCCAAGAATTCCTCCAGAGATGTTTTCAGACATTGCTACAGGCAGGGATGGCATAGCATGTTTTGTCTTGCAATTCTTGCTTAAAAAATTCAAGATTTTTTTCTAGGAATCTCTAAAGGTATCAACAGGAGCTTTAAGGAATTGCTCCAGACAATGCTCCAGGAAGTTCTTCTTGGGCAATCTTCAGGATTTCTTTCAAGAATTCTGCCAGGTATTTTTCGTGCAATTTCTGAAAGAACTTTGAAAAAAAAAATCCCAGGAGAAATATCACAAGGCATTATTGGAGAAGCCCTTGTAAGAATTTCAGATGAAATCTCTGTAGTATTGTAAAGATATTATTAGAGAAATTCATAAAAAAAATCATGGCCGAATTTTTGAAGTAATCCCCTGAAGCAATTTCTGAAAAACCTCTTCCATATATAAGAGACTCTATATTTTTTAGGGTATCCAGAAGGAATCCGAGGAGAGATTCCTAAAATAATCGTTGAATAAATTTCTAGTAGAGCACCTGTGGAACTCTTACAAAAATCCTTTGAGGAATATATGAAGCAAAATCTGGGAAATTCGTGAAGATATGTGGTCACGCGAGGGTTAACCGAGAGAGTATATGCGAGAAGATGAAACATGTTCCACAATTTCTAACTCTATCGATCCTCGTTTGTTACACGCTTGCACTATTGCCATTTCAACCGAACTGAATAATGATAAGAGATAAGAGAATGAGATATTTGAGTATACTAGGAGTAGACCAATTCTCTCATGGTCAGCTGATCGTGTACATAGCATAAAAAAGTTTAGTTTTGTATCAGATTCGCCGGGAAATAGACGTCCTTTGTATCGACACCTATCGTTCTTCAATAAACCGTAGAAGTTAAGTGTACAGTTACTTTCAATAAGATACGTCGCGAAGTGATTATTTCAGTGTCCGAAGTCTGATCCGTTTCCCGCGCGCATAAACATTTTGGTCTTTCGAGCCGGATCGAGGACGGCCAGGATTGGTTTTCGGACACGGGACCCGTGAACTTTAGTAAAAGTGTGTGAACTGTGAATGCACTCCTGTGGAGCACGACAGTGCAGTTGCAATAGACTTGCGAGAAACATTGAACTGTGCAGTGGACAGTAACGGCCACGGAAGGCTACGAAATTTCGTGAAACTGCCGTTTGTGAGGAAGAAAGTGGCCTACCGCCCGTGAAGAAAGGCCGGCCGTGAAGATAGTGCCATTTTGGACGCGGTCAATCGCCATCGCTGGAGCAGTTCGAGCGCCATCAAGGGCAACAAAGGATCCCCAGACCGAGCGCCATCGAGGAAGAACCTGAATAGCAGCGGAGCAACGGAGGTCGGCGCCATCGTAGATTCAACGGAGCTCCAAATTGAATACGGTGAAGTTATTGTATGTGCATTGTGACGCTGGCTTGTTGCATGTGGCCAAACGAGACAAGGCTGAAAATAAAATTTGTAAATGCATGTGAGTCTTTTCTTTGGCAAGGTGCATGAGTTGTGTCCGCTTTCCTGTTGGTCTCGAAGTTCCGCTTGGGTCTGTTGGTTGTTGTTCTCTGTGGTTGATCCCCCCTCGCTGCTGTTATTGGGTTGCACAGTCCTAAATCTGTCTGTTTGATTCGCGATCGTGGAACGTCGAGTAGATCTGTCACAGTGAGATTAAACCGGTGATTGGTGATCAGTGCGTGATTAAATTAGATTAGATTTGACCAGTGCAGTGATGGCCAGTGATTTGCGAACATTGTTGAAGCGTGAACGCTTGCTTCAGCAAAAGGTGGCTATCGTGGAGAAGTTTGTGATAGCATTTGACAAGGATCGTGACGAGTGTGAAGTAGAAGTGCGACTTAATGGCCTAGAAGAAGTGTATGTGGAGTTTTTCGTGCTACGTGAGAAGATTGAGTTGCTGATGGAGGATGAAGGGGACGATGGAGACGACATCGATCCTGCTGAGAAGGATGCAACTAACCGTGAACAACAGAATTTTCTTGCCGCCGAAAACTTCGAAAACCGCTACTGCAAGTTGAAAGTTGCCCTGTTGAAACTGCTTCCACCAAAGGATCCACCCCAGCGCAGCAGTGGAACCCCTGCTGAGCAAGCCACTACTCATTCCAAGGTGAAGTTGCCGGAAATAAGCTTACCTGTGTTTAGTGGAAAACTAGGAGAGTGGGTGATGTTCCGTGATACTTTCCGCAGCCTAATCCATCAAAACGGGCAGTTGAATCCGATGGATAAATTTACCTACCTGAGGACGTCGCTTACGGGAGATGCTCTGAAGGAAATCAACACCATCGAACTCTCGGCTGCCAACTATGAGGTTGCGTGGAAGGTTCTCCAAGAACGCTATGAAAACAAGAAGCTGATCGTTAAAGCGTATTTGGATGCGCTGTTTTCACTGGAGCCACTCAAGAAGGAGTCGTACGACGGACTGAATCACCTCGTCAGCGAGTTCGAAAAGAACTTGCAGATGTTGGACAAGGTAGGCGAGCAAACAGCCCAGTGGAGTACTATTCTCGCCTACATGCTTTGTGCCCGGATGGATACAGCGACGTTGCGTTTATGGGAAGCGCACCATAATTCCAAAAACGTGCCGAAATACCAGGATTTGGTAACTTTCCTTCGCAATCAGTGTTCCGTCCTGCAGTCAATAGCTCCGTCGAAGTCTACCAGTTCCGATCAACGCCAGTCGAAGATTGCTGTGTGCCACGCTGTGGTGAAGATGTCCAACAAATGTCCATTTTGTGGCGAGTCTTGGCATTCTCCATTTCACTGTACCAAGTTCCAGAAAATGAAGGTCACGGAGCGCAACGAAGCGGTGATGAAGAGCAAGCTGTGTCGGAACTGCCTGCAACCTGGTCATTTCTCTAGGACGTGCGATAAAGGTGTCTGTCACCACTGCCGGCAGAAACACCACACCATGCTGCACTTCACCCCGGTAAGATCCTCCGTTCCACCCGCGCAGACGAGAAATCAAGAAGCCAGCCCACAACAACGTCAACCACAATCAAACCCACAGCAACCGAACCAACAAGCACACACTCAGTCAAACAATGCACCCACACACACTGCCAACTCACAAATTAATAGACCACAGCCAAGCACAAGTCAAGCAAACACAAGCCACAACTACGTTGCACTACCCAAGACACCTACCCACAATATTCTTTTGTCAACGGCACTCGTACGAGTCAAAGACCGTTTTGGAAACATTATGCTCGCTCGAGCTTTGTTGGATTCTTGCTCCCAACATTGTCTCATGACTAAGGAGTTCTTGAACAAGCTCAAGTTCCGAGTCTCCCCCACATTCTTATCAGTGCAAGGCATTGGGTCTGCACAGAGTGTGTCTACCAAGCGAGTGAGCGCAGAAGTTTCTCCAAGGTCGCGAATGATTTCTCCGTTCGAAGAAGAGATGCAGTTTTTCGTCTTGCCGAAGCTGACTGTTTCGCTGCCGACCTCCAGTTTCAACCCATCGGAATGGAACCTTCCTGAGTCGACGTTCATGGCGGATCCAGACTTCTACGAATCTGGGCCGGTGGATGTGATAATCGGGGCGGAGTACTACCTGGACTTGTTGGCCGATGGACGGCTGAAAGCGACGGAGAGTGGACCTACACTGCAGAACACTGTTTTCGGCTGGATCGTTTCTGGTCGAGTTCCGCATATCCCAATCAGCGAACCACGTTCCGTAGTCAACGTTTGTTCTACAACGGAGTTGCAAGACCAGCTAACTAAATTCTGGGAGATTGAAACCTGTCGTACGGTCAGCAATCATTCCGTGGAAGAATATGCTTGCGAGGAGATTTTTGCGAAGACGACAGTGCGCCACGAAACTGGGCGATTCATCGTTACACTACCGAAGAAGGATTATCTCGTTGAGAGGCTAGGCGAATCAAGATCCATTGCCATTCGACGACTGAACAGCTTGGAGCGGCGATTGTCGGTGAACCCCGAATTGCGAACACAATACCCCGACTTCATCCAAGAATACCTGGATATGGGTCACATGGTGGAGGTTTCTGAGGACTGTGAAGGAGTTGCATACTACATGCCTCATCATGCTGTCCTGAAGCCAGAGAGCACAACAACCAAACTACGAGTTGTGTTTGACGCTTCGTGCAAGACCTCAACAGGAGTGTCGCTCAACGAGGCATTGATGGTCGGTCCCGTAGTGCAAGATGAGCTAATCAACATAAATCTCCGATTCCGTCTTCATCGTTATGCTGTCGTTGCGGATGTGGCGAAAATGTATCGCATGATAACTGTTTCTGGTCCTGATCGAAAACTGCAGAGGATCGTGTGGAAGGGCAACACCGACCAAGAAATTCGAACGTTCGAGTTGGCGACAGTGACGTATGGAACAGCGTCCGCACCATATCTCGCTACTAGGTGTCTGGTGCAATTAGCAGAAGAGGAAAAGGAATCCCATCCCATGGCAGCAGCCGTTCTGAAGGAAGACTTCTACGTCGATGACATGCTGTCAGGAGTCGACGAGATAGATGAAGGAAAGCAGTTTGTCGAAGAAATGGTGGATTTGATGCAGTCTGGTGGTTTTACGTTAAGGAAGTGGAATTCCAACAGCGAGGAAATATTACGCCACGTTCCGGAGCATCTTCGCGATGATCGAACAATTCTCACGCTAGATTCAAGCGTTTCCACTGTGAAAACGCTAGGGCTACAGTGGGAACCACGAACAGATGCTTCAGCACTCCGAAGTGGAACGAGTCAGATGCTGTAACCAAGCGGACAGTTTTGTCGGATATCTCCCGTTTGTTCGATCCGTTGGGATTGATCGGTCCAGTCATCGTTCAAGCAAAGCTGTTCGTACAGGAGCTCTGGGAGCGTGAATGCAGCTGGGACACTCCATTAAGCGAAGAGTTGAAGGAAAGATGGCTAGAGTACCGCAGAAACATGATCGGCTTGGACGGAATCACGGTTCCACGTTGGATTGGAGTCACAAAGTCACTGGAATCCGTCGAACTACATGGGTTCTGTGATGCTTCACGAAAGGCATACGGCGCGTGCATTTATATCCGAACCGTTGCAAATGATGGTACCGTAGACGTACGGTTGCTTACAGCGAAATCTCGAGTTGCTCCACTAGAGAATCTCAAGAAGAAGAAGAAGTCACTCTCCACTCCACGACTCGAGCTTTCCTCGGCACTGTTACTCGCACATCTCTACGAGAAGGTTATCGACAGCATCCACATGACCGTGGAATCGCATTTCTGGACAGATTCGACGATTGTGAAATACTGGCTGGCGTCAGTTCCCTCCAGATGGAAAGAATTCGTCAGCAACCGTGTATCGGAGATCCAGCACGTCACCAAGGCCGGGACCTGGAATCACGTTCCCGGAACAGAGAACCCAGCAGACATCATTTCTCGGGGCATGGCACCCCCACAGCTACAGTACGAGTCCCTCTGGTGGCATGGACCTCACTGGCTACTCCAAGACCGAGCAAACTGGCCAAATTCTGAACCGGACACAAGTCAACTTCAGCCGTCGATTCTGGAGGAAAAGGGAGCTATTTCGGCACTGTTGCCCAGCGCGGAGCCTAGCGAAATCTTCAGTCGTCGGTCATCACTAACAGATCTTGTGACGCTGGTAGCCTTCCTGCAACGGTTCTGCTTCAATGCGAGAGCCACAAATCGGGAGCGTCGCAAGCAAGCTCATCTTACGCTCGCCGAACGTGACGCAGCGCTTCGTTTGCTAGTTTGCCTCGCCCAGAACGAATCCTTTCCGCAAGAATACGCCGAATTGTCACGTGGTCGTACGGTTCAAGGTTCCTCCCGTATCGCTTCACTGAATCCCAAGATGGTAGATGGCATTATTTGCGTCGGCGGCCGGTTGCGGAACGCCAAGGTTCCTGCAGGCCGAAAACACCCATATGTCATTGATCATCGTCATCCGTTCACCACGCTCGTCATGGCTGAATACCATCAGAATCTGTTCCACGCGGGCCAACAACTACTAGTGTCGTCTGTTCGTGGAAAATACTGGCCGACAAATGCTCGCAATGTAGCTCGAAAGGTTATCCACGACTGTGTTCGCTGCTTCCGTGTCAAACCGAAGATTCACGAGCAACTGATGGCGGATCTTCCGTCAGAGAGGGTTACACCTTGTAGTCCCTTCCAACGCGTCGGCATTGATCTGTGTGGACCATTCCAAATGAAATATCCTCAGCGTTCTGCCCGTCCCGTGAAATGCTTTGTCGTCGTTTTCGTCTGCCTGGTAACGAAGGCAGCCCACCTGGAATTGGTAGCTGATCAAACGTCTCAGGCATTCCTAGCTTCCCTCAGACGTTTCACGTCACGACGCGGAAGACCGTCTCTCATCATGTGTGACAACGGCAGAAATTTCATCGGGGCCAATCGAGAGTTGACAGAACTGAAGAAGCTCTTCATCGACCAGCAGTTCCAGAACACCGTGGTCAGAGAAACAGCGAACGACAATATAGAGTTTCGTTTCATCCCCGCCCGCTCCCCAAACTTCGGAGGATTGTGGGAGAGCGCAGTGAAGTCCTTCAAAACACTGTTGAAACGAACCATCGGGGCAAGAACCCTGCAGTACGACGAGTTCCAGACACTGCTCACGCAGATTGAGGCAGTTCTAAACTCTCGCCCGCTCACTCCGGTTAGCAACGACCCCAGTGACTACGAGGCTCTAACACCGGGTCATTTCCTCATCCAACGTCCGTTGGCAGCGATTCCGGAGCCGAACCTTGATGGCTTACCGGAAAACCGATTGTCTGCATGGCAAACCGTGCAGCATTTTGTGCAACTCTTGTGGAGGAAATGGTCCACTCAATATTTATCCAACCTGCATAACCGCACGAAGTGGACCAAGAAGCGAGACAACGTGAAGGTCGGAACGATGGTGGTGTTGAAGGACGAGAATCAGCCACCGTTGAGTTGGCTTCTGGGTCGAATAACCGAGGTACACACTGGAGCAGACGGAAATATTCGGGTAGTGACTGTTCGAACGAAGGATGGCAGCTACAAACGAGCAATCTCGAAGGTCTGCATCCTTCCAATCAGCGACAATTTCCAATCGTCAGCAGGGGAGAACCAGGACTCCTCCACCGGCGGAGGTCGAAAGGCCTCCGCAGACCAGTTAAGTTAAGTATTTTATCGAATTTCAAAAGGTTAATCGGCTCATTTTTCATTCGTAGCCACATTCCGTCCTCGTTTCCAGTCCAAGAAACGATGGAAGTCAGTCACTATTCAATCCGGTCTCTCCAATTATCGAGGTAATCTGTTTTGTTCTGGTGGTGGTTTGCATGAACGGTGCATGTAGCAGTCGGTCTGAACTAGGTTCAGCATTGTCCAAATTTGTCCGTGAAGTCAGTTACTGTGGCAGTCCTAGACTGCACTATCAGAAACCCTGCTAAACACTATTCCACGCTTGGTTATTTGAGGTACAAGTACGCGAGCCCGCAGCGGATATAGAAGAGCGCTATTCATCCTCCAGGAACCAACGAAGAGGTCGTCAACGAGTATGGCCAACTCGTACAACGGTCTCGGCATTTTGATGTTCCGTTAGCGCATGAGCAACTCGCTAGCAAGTACCGACAATCACCATCGTGACGTGTAGGGGTATCATCAGCGCCTGGCGGCGCCGCGGAGACCAACTGGCCTCCGTTCCAGGCAAGTCATTGTTTTGTTCAGTAATTCAGTTTAAAAAAGCACCCGTTCATTTGATTCATAGCACCGCCGACGGTGGCCACAGGGGCCCCGTCTTGTCATCATCGAAGACGAACCACCACCACGGAGAGCAACCGAGTACACAAACCATCCAAAGGTTCAACGTACCGCGTCAGCATCCACGCGTACAGAGCATCTACCAACCGAAGAGTCACTATCCACAAACCTACAACGAAGAAGATCCCAATTAAGCTCGATGAAGCACAGCAGCGAGAAAGATCCAGCATCCAGGTCCAGAGCAAATCCATCCCACGTCCATCATGAAGTCCAGTCCCATCCACGTCGAACAGCATCAACGGCAGCAGTTCAATGTTTACCGACGAGTATGGGTCAAGGTCGTGCCGTTTCCAATCGATGTCGAAGCAGTAGCAGAACAACACGTCCAGCTCCAGCAGCAGCAGAAGTATATAATGCGGTCAACCCGGCGACCGACAGTGTTCAATGTATGAAGAAACAATGTGAATTCCAAAACAAACCAATACAGATAGCAGTAGATAAGTTTAGCGTAGGGTCAGGTAGTATTTTTGAAATCTCCAAGATTTCAAGGCGGCCGGCATGGTCACGCGAGGGTTAACCGAGAGAGTATATGCGAGAAGATGAAACATGTTCCACAATTTCTAACTCTATCGATCCTCGTTTGTTACACGCTTGCACTATTGCCATTTCAACCGAACTGAATAATGATAAGAGATAAGAGAATGAGATATTTGAGTATACTAGGAGTAGACCAATTCTCTTATGGTCAGCTGATCGTGTACATAGCATAATAAAGTTTAGTTTTGTATCAGATTCGCCGGGAAATAGACGTCCTTTGTATCGACACCTATCGTTCTTCAATAAACCGTAGAAGTTAAGTGTACAGTTACTTTCAATAAGATACGTCGCGAAGTGATTATTTCAGTGTCCGAAGTCTGATCCGTTTCCCGCGCGCATAAACAATATGTCAGGAAGAATATCTGAAGAACTTTCTGGAGAAATGCCTGAAGAAATTCATAGAGAAACCTATGTTGGAACTCCCAGAAAAGTTTTTTGAGAAATTATTAAAAAAACAAATCCTGGATAAATCATTGAACAAAATTCTAGGAGAGTTCTCTGAAAATAGTCCTGGAGAAATCTATGTACGTATTTAAGAAAAAAAAGTTTACGAAACGCCTAAATGACTGACGCCTCTAGCTGCACGGCCACGACGCCCACAAGGAATTCTGTAGAAATAGAGGTAGAAATACTTGAAGAGATCCCTTGACGCATATAAAAAAAACTATTTAGATATATCTACAGGAATTCCTGTAGAAAATCCAAAAAAATTTTCTAAATAAATTCCTTAAAGAATTCGTGAAAAAATTCTAAGAGTTGTCCATAGAGGTAATGCCAGGGATATATATGAGGAAATCCTGAAGGATTCTTTGTTTGAAGTCTTGCAGGATTTTCAGGAGGAATTCCTGTCTGAACCACTGGAAGTAATAATTCAAGAATTTCTGGAGGAAGTCCTGCATGAATTTCTGGCTGAATGTCTGAAGGAATTCTTGCGGGAATTGCAATGCTATTTCCTAGAGAAATTCCTGAATAATAGACTGCTTATTTTTGAAAAGTTGTTGAAACATGAATTCGTAAGCTCTTTAGCTCACGCAAAATATGAGTTTTTAAAGATTTAATTTATTTTTTTTGTCCAATTTCAAATCTTTAAGCGGCTTTTGTAGATATTTCAGATGCCTCTCTTTGTTCTGATAAACTATTCGTCAAATTATTCATTTTTAGTATACTTTTCACCCAAAACTGCCAGAACAGAACATGCCTTAAAACCAAGCTTGATAATCCTCCTCGAAATCAAAAGAGTTTTGCAGCATGCTCTAGAGCGGTGTTTTGCTTTTGCCTCATTGCGAGGGAGCAAACGAACCCCAAACAGAGAGACAATAAAAACTGAGCGAGGAAGAGGGGAACAAAAAAAGAGCCGATGAATATTTCGGGTTTTTGAGTGCGATTTTCGCCTCGAGAGTCTTTCTTTGTATGGGAGTAGAACTCGCGAGAGCTTTTTGAGTGTGAGTGGACGTGAGAAACACAACAAGCAATTATGAGTGTTGGACGAACTCCTCGCTGCGCGGCAAGCTCGCACTCTTTGCTGTTGAAGATTTGCGTTGTGATTTCTGAATTTTATTTTCACTCCTCAGAAAATCGCCAAAATCGCTTCCTCATTTTCTCGCGAGGGAGTTTCTGTCAAGCCTGGTCGCACATGAATCCAAAAGTCGTGACAGAGCTGTGAAAGCCACTCTCCACGAGGTGAGTGTAATTTACATTCACCTCGTGGAGAGTTGCCTTCGCAGCTCCGTCACGACTTCGGTATGGGTGTGCGACCCCTACTCTATTCAAACTTTTAGACAAAATCACGAGGCAAAAGTCGTCCATGTATCGATTTTTGATTGCACGCTTCTGAGCTCAGAAAACTGCAAATGAGTGTAACTCTTTGCAAGTGAGTGTTCCCATCCTTGCATATGAGTCTAAAAGAGCTTACGAATTCCAGGTTTCAACAATTTTTCTAAAATAAGCTGCAGCCTACTTTTGGTGGACTTCTTGAAGAAATACCTGTATAAGTTTCTGAGAGATTTACTGAAGAAACTTCTGAAATAATTAACCCTTCAGCGCGCACGCTGTTGTAAAAAGTACAACACTACCAAAAAACCTTGCTTTTTGAATACAGCGCGAGCACGGTACAGTTTCGGTTGCTCGATGGCGCGCGTCCTGGAAGGTTAATAAAAGACCCCGTAAAAGAATTTCTGTTGCATATTGTGAAGGGGTCCAAGAAGAAATTACTGTGGAGCGAACCTGGTGTGTTGGTTATTAAACTTGACCACCACACCGAGGTTCTGGGATCGAATCCCACTCCCAGTTCCCGATACACTTACAAAATGTGGGCTCATCCTTTGGAAAAGGAGTAAAGTGTCGGGTCCGAGATGAACAAGCTCCGAGTTAAATATCGCGATAATAACTGCAAAAAAATACTGAGAGATTTCCTAAACGAAACTCTTGAAAAAATATTTAGTAATCCCTGGCGGAATTTCAGAAGGAACCTATAGAAATCTACCTTATATAATTCTTACAGGAATTTCTCGAGAAAATCTTGACGGAATATCTAAAGGAAGCCCTGGAAGTATTTCTGAAGGAAAGTTTTGAAGAATTTCTGAAGGAAGCTGTAGAATTTTTTTTTCAAGATATCCTTGAAGAAATTTTTGGCGGAATCCTAAAATTTTGTCTTTTAAAAGAAATCTGTATTTCTCATACGAATTTGTGAAAGAATCTGTAAAGGACTAAAGGAATTCTTGGAGAAATTCTGGGAATCCTCTCGAAGAACTTCCAAAGGAAATTCTAAAAGATTTCCTGAAACAATATCTGGAAGATGTTCTGGAAGCACGTTTAAAAGGAATTTGAGGAAGACTTCATGAATGGAACTCCTGAATGGATCCCCAACGGAATTCATGGAGCAATGTTGGACGAAAACCAATGAATGTTTTATATATGAATTTTTCAATAAATTTCTTGGGTTACCTTTAAAAAAGTTTGGAGAAAATATTTTAGAAAACTATGAATTTTCTAGAAAATCCTTGGAAGTATTCTCAAATAAATCTAAGAAGACAATCCTGGCAATATTTCTTAAAAAAATCCCAGGAAGATTTTCTGGAGAAATTTCTGAAAAAGTCCCAGGAAGTTTTTTACAGGAAGTCATGGAGGAATTTCTGTAGAAATTCATTGATATTTATTTTTTCAACTAGTCATCTGATGAAATTTTGAATCAAACCTTTTTTCGAAGAGATTACTAAGATACTTCTGAAGAAATTTCAGAAGCATACAACATTTTCTAAAACAATGTTTTGAGAAATTCCGAAGTAATAGCCAGGGATGGGATCATTCATTTGCAAAGAGTTACATTCACTTGATACTATCTCAGTTCAGAAGCATTTCATCAAAAAACTATGTATGGGTGAATTGAACCTTGTAATTTTATCTGAAAGTCTAGGGATGCGCAACGGTCAACAAGCGCTCGGTACGTACAGCTGTGTTCATAAAAACAGCAGTGAAAGCCGTTTCCTATACAAAATGGTCAACTTTGACATGCTGTAACGTTGTTCCCTATGAGCGATTGAGCTGAAAATTTGACAGCGAACTAAAAATATGGTGAAAATTGTTATAGCAAAATTTGAGAATTTTCGAAGCACGTGGAAAAAAGTTAAACACTATGTGAAATTGATCAAAATAATAGCAGTGTTTGTTTTCATTTTTTTATTCAGCAAACATTTTTAAATTAACCTTAAGCATTAACTTGTAATCAAGACGGAAGCTATTCGAATAGCATGCGAAAATAATTCATGCTTCTTCAAGGTAAAGCTACATATCAATTTATTTACACTGCTATTATTTTGAACATTTTCACATAGTGTTTGACTTTTTTCCTCGTGCTTCGAAAATTCTCAAATTTTGTTATATCAGAATTGACTATATTTGTAGTTCGCTGTAAAATTTTCAGCTCAATCGCTCATAGAAGAACAAAGTTACAGCATGTCTAAGTTGACCATTTTGTATGGAAAACGGCTTTCACTTCTATTTTTATGAACAAAGCTGTATCTCCTTAATGTGACTGAAGAGAGAAGGACAATACTGTGCTCAGACTGCACTACCGGCACACCACATAATTCTTAGCTGGCGGTATTTGTCAACTTCAAAAAACTTGTATTATAATAAGCATATCTTATATCATTCTTGATTGTATAAAAAATGGGGTTTTTCTATTATTATAGGGCCCATTTGATATCCCAATGATTGTTCGAAAACCAATGATGGTCAAGCATAATTCCAATTAATTTGGAAATTTCGGAACACTGTCCCACTGGGTACAGATGACAATGTCACTGATTCTGCATGTTGTTCGAAGATTAATTCGCCTATGTTGATAGAAGCATCACCATAACAAGGTCAGTTAAATCAAAACGCTGTGTCAAATATGTATCCACACGTGTTCCAAATAGTCTCGCTTAGAACTGTCTCCCTCAAGCAAACTCACGAAAAACATAATCCAGCAACAGTTCATTTTGGCACGAACAGGCATCTAAGCGGGATAAAACTCCCAAAGAGTCTTATCAAATCGTCAAATGACGGCCGCTCGTCGCGTCGTCATTGCGTTATTTTACTGATCCAATGTCAAACATGCATCGACATCGACGCTACCAATTCGTTGAGGCTGTCGAAAAACGGGCACCCCAAGCGATACACCAATCGAGTTCAAGTGTCTGGTCAAATATAGGAGAAATATGGATGAAATGCTCTAAAGTTTACTATTAAAAGAGCTTGAAAAGTATCACGAGGAATGTTTCAGGAAGATATTAGGGTCAGTCGTCTCTCCTGAAGGATAAGCTCGTTATGTCACCGAAAAGAGCCAACCCACATAAATTAGTAAAATTCCACGGTGATCAATCCCGATCAGTATGATTAAATATTGTTTGGATTTTATAACTACTTTTCAACTTGTTTCGTTACAGGTAAATACAAATCGTTGAAGTATCTCCATTCCATGATGAAAGGTAAAAAATATCTTGATTGATAATAGCAGGTTCAAATTGATGTAGTGAATCCAAAACAAAATATCAACCTATTATCCCATTAACACCACGCACAGTCACGGAGAGATTGCCGGTACCATAAATCATCAGCTTGAGGAAATAAAACCACATCAGTTCTTAAAATGCTCCGGTCTCCCGAAAAGTCGTAAATTAGACAGTCAGCCCCCCACCACGCCACGCACGGATGTCTCCCAATAATGTACGATTAAGTTGTCGTCAACTACACTCACAGCCAATAAATCAACCCACAGTGTTTGGACGAAAAAGTGATCAGTGAACCACTCGGCAGTTTTTCTTCCCTTCTGTTGGTTCTGTTTCAATTACCAAGCGGTGTATGTTCTCTCGTCGAGTCGCATGGTTCACGAAGGAACACAAAGAGGATACTCCGATATAAACAAGCTGCGGCGATGAGCGGGCATCGCTAAGGGGTCGTCCATAAATGACGTAGCCTTTTTTAATCGATTTTTAATACCCCCTCCCCCCTCGTAACATTTCGTCACAAATTCAGATACCCCCCTCTATAAATGACGTAGCTTCTTAAACAATCCCCCCCCCCAAATTTCATGACAAAAAACAAAAAAAAAATCAAATTTAGCTCTGATTTCAATTCTAACTTGTTTGTTTATAGAACATTATGAAAAAAACAACAATTGCAAAAAAAAAACCGACTGCCAGGATTAGATCTCCGACATCAAGACTGCACCTATGGTCACTGGAGATTATCACCAAAGCTAATGACTCAATAAACCACCCATCGTTCTGCTTGATGCTGAAGAACAGGAAATTGATGCCCCCAATATAGTTAAATACCATATTAGCCTGAGCTCTTCCGAAGATATTAGTTTGCTCACTAATAAATCTTTTCAGAATATAAAAATGGTTTCATTTGAATAAAATTCTCCACGATATTTTAACCCTGCAGGAGTTTCTTCTAAAATTCTTACAGCAGTTCATGGAATTCTTAAAGGAGTTTCTTTTGGGATTCCCGTTTTTGAGAATTTCTCCCTTTTAAATTCTTCCAGGACTTGCTTCTGGGATTTCTGCAAGAATTTTCTTTGGAATTCTATTTGAAAATTCCTCCTTATTGCATTCCTTCAGAGGTTCCTTCAGAGATCCCTCCAATATTTCTCCCTTCTGAGATTTCTCCAGGAGTTTGTTTTCTCATGTTTTTCTAAAAGTTTATCCATGGTTTCCTTCAAGAATTCTTTCAAGGTTTTCTTCTCCTCGTTTCCACCAGCAGTTTCTTCGGACATCTCTTCAGGGATTTTAACCGGTATTTCTTTTGAGATTCCATCAGAACTTCTTTCTGTGTTTCCCAAAGAAGTTCATTTCGGGATTCCTCCAGGAGCTCCTTCTTCATTCCCTTCAAGAATTCACTCAGATATTCATTCCGAGATCTTGGCAGGAAACCCCACCGGCATTCTTTAAAAGTCCTCACAGGAATTACTTCTGGGATTGCTCCAGGAGTTCTTTTTTGGATTCCTTCAGGAATTTCTTCCTGGATTCTTCTGGAACTCCTCGAGGACTTCCTTCTAGAATTTATCCAGGATTTTTTCCCAGAACTCCTCCAGGAACTTTTTCCGACATCCCTCCATTATCTTAGAATTCGGCGAGGAATCCCTTTACAGATTCCTCCCATTGTTCCTTCTGGAATTCCTCCAGGATTTTCGTTCTTAGATTTCACCAGGAGTTACATCCAGATAATCTTCCGGGATTCCCCAAAAGTTGCATTTGGGATTTCTTCAGAAATTCCTTCCGGGATTCTTTCAAAAAAATCTTCCGTGTTTTCTTCAGAAGTTGAACCAGGAGTTCCTTCTGAGAATCTACAAATATCTCCTTCTGAGACTCTTCCAGGAGTTTATTCAAGATTTCTCCGAATACTCCATTAAGAATTTTTCAAGGAACTCCTCTCGGAGTTTCTTTTGAAATTTCTCTATGATATCCTTTCAAAATTCCTCCAGGAGTTCCTTCTGAAATTATTCCGGATGTTTCTTTTGAGATTCCTCCAGATCCTTTTGGAATGTTTTCAGAAGCTTTTTTTCTGGGATTCCCAGTCCAGTAGGAATTTCTGTGGAAATGTTATCCTTCTCCTGATGGGGAAACCTATAAAGAACAACATGAGAAATTCCCTACAAAGCTGCTAGAGGAGCTCCTTAAAAAAATGATGGAGGATTTCTTCGAGGAAGTCCTGTAGAAAGGAGCTCCTGGAATAATGTCATAATGACAAAAACTTAGAAAATTTTTCCTTTGCAACCTTAGCGATGTGCAGTGCTCTATAGCAAGCAACAAACTATTGGTCGTGAGAAGTATTTGGCGACAAACATATCTAAAGGTCCAATCTGCAAAAGAGAGGCTCTTACAAGCGCATTATAATCGAAAAAGAGGAGACTTAAAAAGAGCCTCTCATCTGCACTTAGGACCTATAGAAATGTTCGGCCTGATTTGACTGAAATTTATTTTTGTCTGCAAACACAATACATTATTCTTTACGCAGGATTTCAAAACTATTTTTTTACATATAGTTGTTGCGTCCGATAGCTGCATGTCTTATGAAATGAGGCTGCTTTTAATCTCTATTTTTGGTTATTTACATCGATGTGAGTGAAAAAAAAAATAATGCTTTGTTTTTTTTTTCGATTTACTGGATAATGATACTTAATGCAAGTAAAAATTTTATTAATTACGAAATATTTTTTTCAATAGACTTAGTAGAAAGCTACGTAGCATATCATAAACCCCTACCCCCCTATCGTCACACTTCGTCACAAAATCACAAACACCCCCTCCCCCCTAAAAAGCTACGTCATTTATGGACGACCCCTAAGTGTAACACTTACCGATGATCGCTCATCGTTGGCTTGGGGCAACTGTGAATAATCGTTATTTTCATCAGTATTTAATGCGTTTTCGCTTTAAAAACGTGAAATACTATTTAATTTAACTGTATTCATGACGTTGCAGGTTGTGTAGTCACAATAAAAAAAGAATTATGGCAATAAAATATTCTTACCGAATGCATCGCTTTCATTAGCGTCATCGAGCATCTTCTCTCTTGATTGCGCTATCGTATCGAACCGGGCAAGAGAATGAACAGCATTTCGGGGAGCGTTCCCGATCATGTTGGTTCATGAAATGTTACATTCGCGAATGTATCACTTGCTGAGCATGGACCATTCAGTGGTTCGCGATAAAAATCCACACACTGCCCACTAAGTATGAGCTCTTCCCTTTCCGCTCTGAGCACTGTTCCCCGTCTCTGACCATCCAAACGTCAGACGTTTTCTTATTGCTTTTTTCACTGAAAATTTTCCTTGCTTCGGTGAACAACATGACGTTTTCTTCCAGCGAAGGCTTCCGCGATACAGAAAATCGCTGAATTTCACACTAACACTGCAGAAAATCTGTCAACAATAACTCAATACACATGCATTTTCAGCAAAAAGATCTATTTGCGTGACAACAATCCACTCACATGACTACCGGGCGGCCGCCGTCAAATATCAGGATTGCCAACTGTCCGGCGACTGCTGTCAGTTTTCTTTGTCGCCGAATCTGGCGCTGGGTCTTCGGCGCGGAAACCCAAAGGTGGGAATAAAATTTTGGGGTTTGCGCGCAATATCTTACGAAAAATCAGCTTCGGAAGCAGAGGTCCACTCTTAATTGGAGGGGAGGTAGGGGACGTTGTTTATATTTGCTTGATTCCTATCACGCAATGTAAGGAGCAGCAGTGGTAGATACATATGTTTTCTTCTGTCGAAAATGCGCCATCGATAAAACGTACCGTACAACGGGATCATATTAGTCTATTTTGATTTTTGGCTGAACCGGTCCAGATCTATTCGGAGTGGCCACTGGGAATCGCCAATAAGCAGAAAAGACGGCCTTCCAGTCTTGATAAGTAAAAATACTGCTATTTTATCTTTTCGACGTTTCGGTCCATTTGGGACCTTCTTCTGGGACTCAAATGCAATGCACTCAGGCAAATAAACCTAAGATTATCATAATGTCTAACTTATGAAATGGCCTTTAAACAATTCATAACGGCTAGAATGAATTTCATAAGGTCAGTTTATGACGCAGAATCGACTCACAGTTTGGCTTTTATACACATTGAGCATTACGATATTCTCAAGCGTCGATAGCCGCGTGGGTTGGGTACGGGCTCAGTGATCTCGACGTTCATGGATCTATTCCAGTCTGCATCATTTTACGATTTTCTGCTCTTTTCATAAGTTTATCTTATGTAATTAGGTCATAATAAGCATGTTCAATTTACATAAGGTATTCTAATGGCATCCATACTTTATAGTTATGGCTAAATTTCATAAGGTAAAGCTTGTATCCGCAATAATCGGGAAACAGAAGTACGTCAGTAGCTCTGTAATGAATCGATAAAATTGGCCAAATAATTGACTGAGAACTCTTTAGTGTATGATTATTATTTGTGCCAAATTTCATAAAAATCGATGCATTACTTTTAACTGTGGATGAAAAACAAACAGACGTAGTTTTAAGCATTTTGTAAAATCATGATCAATTTTCATTCGCATACTAGATGGTTCTTTTACGCTATAGTTCAAAGTTGTGTGCTGATAATTATGAAATTTCGTTAGCAGTTATGATACTTATAGAGACAATTCCCTGCAAATTTTCATCAACTTTGATCAATTGGTTTGAAAGTTATTGGTGTTGATAGGGGTGAGTGTTAGTGAAAATGTTTCGTGTTTTTCATGTGCGATTTTTGCCTATTCATAACTTTTGAGTTTCACTGCCAATTTCCATGAAATTTCCACAAAAGCTAGTTGATTATGAGTATACTATACCTGCAAAATTTGATGATTATTGGTATAGTACTTTCAATTGCACAATCTATTCTGCTATTCTGCTATTCTGCTATTATCAACGCATCCCCTGGCTTTCGCCCATCTGCGTTGTCTTTTCACTAGGCAATACGTCTACCAATTGATGTTTATGGGCTTGCCGGACCAAGTCATGTAGCTAAGCCAAACACCCCACCTACAACTGTTGGGTAGGCACCATTGTCCCGCCCACTGGTCTTTTACAGCTAGTTGTAGGTGCATGTGTGCGTGTAAGTATTGGAGTGTGTGTGTCAGTGTTGGTGTATTGTAGGCGCCAACTCGTTCTAATCCACTCTGATAGCTAACACCATATTGAACCATTACCCTTAAATTTGGCAATCTTTGAAATAGAATGAGTTAAACGCCTGTAAAAAACAGTCAGTTAAATCAAACAAGGAATATTAGTATTAAAGCGAAGATACAACGAAGCAACGCCCCGAACCTCGAGAGCACAAACCCCAAGAACCAAATGACAGGCAGCGCCGATAAGTCGATCGACTGGCCACCATCAGTGAATAACCAATCGAGTAAACCCCCCAGCACAAACTGCCACCAGCTCTCCCGACCTGCGCCCAACAAATCCGAGGCACAGCCCAGCCTTAGCTTCATCTTAAAACCAAAATCTAGATTACAGAGTACAATACTTCCCAAGTAACCACGCAGCTCGAGCCGCAAATCACGCACAACACGGCACAAATAAGACAAACACTACCACGCCCGTACAACCGAAACCGACCTAGAGTAGAGAAGGGTCTCTTTCCACTCCAACCCGGACTCAACTGCACCCACAGGGCAGCGCACCTCACCCACACCGCACTCATTCATGCATCACTGTCCGAGCCGCACGGTCACCTGGGTTGAGTCTATCTGCATGACCTCGCCCAACCCGTAACGCAGAGTTTAAATCCCTCTCTTGCATTACAAAATACTCCCTCTTCCCAAAAATCTGTGCGTGGTATAAATGAGATCTTAAGGCTGAAGAAATCGTCACCAATACAACCGCCAACACTGAGCACTCAATGATGTCGGCCTTATCGACGACGACCCCCTCAGTCCCAAACCCAATTATCCCACACTACCCAAGTAACCACCCTGCTGAAGCCGTAAGCACCGCACGCACAAAGCACACACACACCGACACGCACTCGCACTACCCCACACAAACCACCAAGGCCGAACCAAAGCGGAAAGCGGTGCCACCACTGCTGAATCACGACTTTTTCAGTATAATTCTGCAATCGTAGATCCATTCCTCGACCCTACTCAGCCCTAACGGTCCATAGCAATGCCTGTCAATATATGCGCCTCACACATGCAACCCCTACACCCTAACAGTATGGTCACTTGGGTATCCCTGGGTTTTGACATGATGGTCAGGGATCACAGCCATCAAAACGTTCCACACTTTATCAGGGCTTACGACCTGTAGACATGATGATTTCTCAATAGTTTCAATCTCTTTCGGACCTTCCGCTATTGGAGACCATCATGGCTAGCGGTGTTACTTTCAATTGCACAATCGAAATAATAAAGAGTGCTGACTAATTGCTGTCTGAGGGGCTAAAATCACGTTCAGTCCCAATACATGTTTCGACTAAAAAATTGTTGATAGTGCATCGATTTGTTTGAAATTTTGCCTATGCAACGAACATGGATTGAGAGGTTTGTGTTCGAAAATTTTGCTATTTCCTTTGCCAAATTCAAAAGTTACAGCGCTGACAAGCAAAACTAAGGGCTGTATAAAATTCAATGGCGCACATTTTACTCTTTCGTTGCTACAACAAATAGTACTGCACCGATTCACATAAAATTTTGTAGATGAAATGAACACATCTTAAGATGTTATTAGACAAAATTTGAGCAATTTCAATGTATCTATTACATAGTTACAGCTGTATTTCTGTGTCCCGATTATTGCGGATACATGCTGTTGGCCAGGAACCGTTGTTCGGACGATCCAAAGAGCAAAACTCGTTTTTGTTTTATTATTAAGCTTGCTTTTAGCTGCAATTATATTTAATCATTTAGTTTAAGTTCAACATAGTTATGTACAAATTTAAGTAATATCTTACATTGCTAGTCCCTTTTGCTGTCCTGTCCTGTCCAACAATTAATTTAAAAAATCCGTTGTGTTCACTGTACTGTGTAGCGTGTGTTTCGTGTGCCTTCAGTTTAACTACTGATCGGCTACGAGGTCGTCGTTCTTTCTAGTCGTCGTTTCTCTCCCATCACTTGTCAGCTCGCTCTCCTGGGGGAGAAATCGGGGTGATACGGCACCGTCCTGAACACATGCTTTATTTTGATGAATTTCGGTAGTTCACTTCGCTGAGTATGGTGATTGATCAAGTGCTGGGTACTGAATTCCAGCTGAGTTTGAAAAAGGGCTTTTCCGTGGTTAAGTTTACATACCGAAGCCGTCCTCTTTTGCGGGGGAAATTTGAAAACCGATGACATTTTGACGCTCCACAAAACCACACTGGACAAAATACCTGTAAAAAAATCGAGTTCCAGAAGAAGGGTTCAAATGGATCGAAAAGTTGGACAAGAATAGCAGTTTGTATTTTTATTTTTGTCAATACTGGAAAGTCATTACACCTAGTAACAAGCAGAAAATGGCAGTTATCTGTCGTGACGCAAAATCGAAAAACCCCAGATTGATCCACCTAGTGGTGATAGTGCCTTTTTCGTCGAATATGTACTCATGATCTTTCCTTTAACGTGGCTCGGTGTTTCTGAATATCCAGAATACTTTGTTTGAAAAAGCAATAACGTTACAAAAGCCATCGTCGAAATGAAAAACTATCGATGTTACATAGGGTAAGTGCGTCCATCGTTGTGATAATTGTTGGAGATGTCACTCACAGTGGAACACACAACAGCGGGACGAGAACGGAACTTTCCGGACCGGAATTAAAACAAACTACTTGTATACAGTTTGATGACACAAGAACGAATGATTTATTGACTATTTACATTCAAGACTATAAACAATAACAAAGCTCGACAACATTAAACATGTTCACGGTGTATCTTTACACTTTGGTTGTCTAGATTACGAAGGGTGCTCGAATGCACAAAATACATATTCTCAACACCCCCTCTCAGGTCGACAACCCAAGTAACTTTACTAACAAATACCACAGATGCAATCATCAATAGTCCAAATCATCACAAAATACACACAAAAAAAAAACTTCAGCAATGTTCATCGTCAACATTCAATACATCTCCCAGGTCAGATCGCCAAATTTAGGCTCTATTGAAAATTCATCTCACAAATACAACGTCAGTTTTCTCTCTTTCACACAACGATAAACGTCAAAAAAGTTCAAAACCTTTCAAACAACAATCGTCAAAAACAAGGTCAAAACACTTAAAACAGTTTTGTGTTACTAGGCAACATTGTTACCTACACGCTCTACATCGTCCACAACGATACTTTCTTATTGTTACTTCTTCTACTTCTTCTTCTCTTTCTTAACCGTTTTCCCGTTTTGCTCTGCATTTCATTTTCTTGTAATTCTCGCGACTTCATCACATTCTTCCTGTTCAGCGCCATCTTCGGGTTCTCCGCATCCTTCACGGTAACTATGGTCGTATCCTCATCACGTCGCCATTCACACCAAACATCCAACTCGTACAGCTTTCCAGTATGGTGCTCAAAAGCCACGACTTCCTCTTTCTTCACAATTTTCACTCTGTCGCCGGCAAAGTGGACCTGCAATCAGGATCTCGCCATACGATTCACCGAAAACAAATTGCTTTGTAATCCGGGGAGGTACAACACTACCTTCGCTTCCCATTTCTTCATTTTCCAGCTGACGTCAGCAAACAACACTACATCACCACACAATTCCGCTGTCATCTTCTCGCCATTCGCCACAAGCACTTGCACCGGCTGCTCCAAACGTCGCATCACTTTGAAGAAGCTGGGATCCTTCACCATGTGGTCCGTCGCACCGGAGTCTAGGAACCACTGCATTTTCACCAGCTTCTTCATTTTCTTCCTGCGACGCCATGAAGCAAACGTCTGCACGATCCGAGGTACGTTTTTCTTAAACAACCACGTCTGTTCTATTATTTCGGTCTTTCACCACCTCGTACTTACTCGAACTCACTGGCAAACGCACACGACAGTCGGCTTGTTTGTGTCCAATTTTGCCGCACTGAAAGCACCTCAAGGTTCTCCACACATGCCTGCTCGTCATGGCAACACCCTCACTTTCTCGCTCATTTTCGACCACAGGGGCCAACAGATTCTTCTTTAGGTCCACATCGAGTAACCGCTTCTTCACGAACGCCAGTGTCACACCACCGGGAAGCGTGTCGATGGCCGTCACCACCGAATCGCACCACTCTCTTTCAACTCACGAATCAACCGATCAAATTTCAACAAATGTTCCGGCAAATCACTATCACCCCCCTCTTCATATTCTAACCGGAGGAATGAATAACTGCCCGGCAATACCACAACGTTCGAACACCGCCTTTAGCGTGTCCATATTTGCTATGGAATCGCACAGTCTTTCACAATCTCCAGCTGACTATCCGCGATGGCCGAAACGATAATCGCCTTGCACCTTTTCTCCGCGGCACTTCGCTCCACCATTTGCCTTTTCTTCCCGGTCTTCACTTGCGCGGAAACGTCGGCCATCTCACGCAACTCGTCAATCTCACCGATCTCCCGGTAGACACAATCCAATAAACCGTGCATGTCGAGAACGGTCTCCATCCGGAACTTCCAGTTATGGAATCCGGCCCCGTCGAACGCGGCGAATTTCGCTTTCTCGTCCATACCTGGGCCCATACCCTGTTGGAGATGTCACTGGAGATCACAGTGTGACACACAACAGCGGGACGAGTAAGGATCTTTCCGGACCGGAGTTAACATAAACTACTTGTATACAGTTTGACGATACACGAACGAATGATTTATTGACTATTTACATTTAAGACTGTATAAACAATAACAAAGCTCGACAACATAAAACATGTTCACACGGAGAAACTGAAAAACTCAAAATTAGGTACTTTTAAATTCAATTTTGAGTTCTTTTTCGTCTTCCTTTTCATGCGCTCTTTGTGTTGTTGTCAGAGAGCGAAGAGAGAAACAGCCCAACTTTTGCAGTTCCGTGCGTCAAGCCAACACTGAGTTTCTAGCACAGTACTCAAATTTGAGTGAATCACGGTGTGTCTGGTAGAACAATATTATCGCAAAAAAATAGGCATCGCTAAATTCCTCGTTACTCGAAAATATAGGTTTTTAGCTTTCATTTAACGGGTCGATCAAAAAAATCCACCGAGGGACCTCGACAAACTTTTTCATTTGAACATTTTTGCTCACTGTGGACCATATATTGGGAGGAAGTTATTGACGAACCGCTTATAATTTAAACAGTACGGTGTAAGTTTGAGATACTTTTGTTTTCCCAATACTATAAACAAACAATATAGCATATACATGGGAACAAGATTTATATTTTTGGCCTATGTGAATTTTGTACATAGGACACATACTCTATTAACAGCAATTAATTGAACTAAACATGTAATGCTACAGATCTTGCCCCTTGTAACACTTGGTGCGCCACTGTTTACTACGTTGTAAAAAATAAGGAGAATGTATTTGTTTAAAGTGCCTTCTGCTCTTTTCTTTACAAAGCCATTTTCTAGAAGCGTTTCTTGAACTATTTGGTAAGAGCTTTTTATTCTTAAAATAAATTGTTTCCATTATACAGTATATACATATATATTGTATAGCAGTGTACTTTGCCACAGAAAGTAAGTATTATTCCTATTATTCTTTCAGGAATAACAGCCCAACTCAACCATAGACTGCTTTGAAATTTTATACTTCAGTTGAATTTGTGACTGATATTGACTAATCAAAAAGAAAATATTGTTTCGTAATCGCAATGACGGAGTTATGTACCCTAACACCTTGTTTGTAAAACTAGAAATGTTTAGAGATATTGTTGATCTTTCTGGCGTTTTGTCTCAATTGGGAAAAGCCTGCTTGTTTCTAAGATTAATGTTTTATGAACTAGCACTTAGGATATTAGCGGAGAGCTTTCTTTGTCCATGGACCGTCTTAGTATGTATTGTACCAGTGGACATTTATGTTTCGCAAAGATCCTGAATCGACTGGGACTCGAACCCGTCACTCTCAGCATAGCTTTGCTGAAGACCTGCGCTGCCACCGTTTCGGCTTTATGGACTATCTAGTGTTTATACATATAAAATGCCTAGCCTCACATTTTTATGCATTTTTATGCATGTGTCTTGATTCTGCTACATACAGTCAATGTTATGTACATTGTGACAATTTTTTTTGAAAAAGTTAATTCCTACGGGAGTTCTTACGGCTTTTGCAGTCGGTGACGGGAGCAAAAGCAAGTGTGCCTCATGTTCCCTAATGTTTGCTATTTTTGATAATCCATTGAATATGCAGCGTTGACTGATAACCTTAATTTAACTCCAAGTATAACTTAAAGAAGGTATAGAAAAACAAGTTTATTAGTAATATTCAGTGAATCAAAATTCATCCATCGCGCAACAATAACGACAATGTCGCAACCTGAATTTGTTGCGACATTCTACCCAATGCGACATAGGTTTATACCAATTCGAACAGAATAGGACAAAGATCGTACACCACGAGTTTTGAGATTTTTAAGTCTTGCATTGTGATTTTCAAGCGGTAACTTCGAGTCTGTAAACACTGTAACGCTGCTGAAGATGTATGATCAAGAAGTTTTGATTTTGGGTTAGTAATAATTGATTATTCACGAGTTGAAAAGTACGCAACAAGTTCAGCTTCCGTTTTGTCTGCAACAAAAAATGTCGAGATTATGTCATTATCTGTTACCAGTTGGGATAAAGAGTAATCGCCGCGTCTTCTTTGTTGCTTGTTTTGTCTGACAATTCTCTTGACTGGTAATATTTGTAAAGAAAGCCGGCACACTTCATTGTATATTGAATTTGACTTGAAAATTGAAAAAGAAAAGGTATGCATTAAAGAACCTCAAATATCGCAAAATCTTGAAAACTAATGTCCGATTATGTTGAAGTTTTGCCAGTTTAAAATAATGTAGAAATGTTTGACTACCATTGGAAAACTCTGCAAATATTAGGATGGTTCACAAAATTGTTTTTTTTTCGTTTGTTGCATATTTGATTCATAACCAGATTTCATACGTCTTTCCAAAATGTTTTATTTATTCCGACTACACAAGCCATTGATGGTTTCAATAGGAAAAATAGTGTGAGAAGCAATCGGTCACAATATTTCTAGTGTCTTAACCTTCGGTAACTCGCGCGGTTGACTACCTGCGTCAGCACCACGCTAATGCTGAGTACAAAAAGCGAGATTTTTTCAACGTGTTGTACATAATACAACAGCGCGATCGCTCGAGGGTTAACGATTAAATCGAACTTGAAGTCACGTGCACACGGTGCTCCCCAGACCGTTATTATAAAATAAAAATCTCCATCCAATCGGTGCCCACCGTTCGTTTTCTATGGCTATCCTGCATGTCTGGACAAAATTTGAAAAAAATCGTAGGGCCCATTTTTGAGTTACGCCCTTTTAAAGGGCGTAAAGCCCAATATTCAAAGAAAAAATCGAAATATTTAATACTCAACCATTTTTCAACGATTTTGATGAAATATTTTCTTGAAGAATTGTATTGCATTGAGTATTAGATTTGTTTAGCATAGTTTTTGTTGAAATAATTGAAGAAAATGTGACGTTTTTGTGAGTTGACATAAAAAAAAGTGTATTTATATGAAAATATTTCAATAATATTTGTAACTTCTCAGGTTCAAATACGGTAAGAAAAACGTGAATGTATATAAACAAAAAAATAAAGTAAAAGAAAGGAAAGCTCGTAAAAAGAGAAATTTAGAATTACATGTGAAAAGTGCCTAAGTGCTTTTTGTAAACTAACACGTTTCGGGGGGCCCTACAGCGCAACTGTATCCACGAATATCTGCACCCTTTACCGATAGCCCGAAGATTGCACTTTCGGAAATATCATTGGCGTAGCTAGCTTTTTCTTTTTTCTTACTCACTCTCCTAAATAAACATGAGAAAGAGCGGGATGCAAGAGGGGGCCTGTGCTCCCTCTTTCATCCTTCTATTTCTCGAGGTTGTTTAGGAGAGTGAGTGAGAGAAAAGAAAAAGCTAGCTACGCCAATGTGAAACATGTTTACAAAAAGCACTTAGGCTCTTTTCACATGTTATGCTAGAAACGATATAATGTGTGTTTGAATAAATGGAAGAAGAGCTGTTGTTTTAAGCCCTCTACATACTAGTTTTTATCGCACAAGACAAAAAAAAACGAATCAATTCTGTATAAAATCATGAACATTTTTTAAATTTTTAAAAATAATTACATCTTATCAGATATGTATTGTATTTGAAAACCTTATAGTTTGAATAAGAATGTAGTGTATTATAAATAATAATACCTACACTGAATGCCGCTTTACGGTGATAAAGACTACAAAAATGTGTGTAAATTTACTGTTGGAAAACATGATTATCACACCACAAACGCTTCCTGGCAGCGTGTTGTCTTATTTTTTAAAAACTATGTGGACGAGCTATACCTGAATCTATAGGGCATAATATGCGATTTTGGGCTTTTTTGACTGCAAGCCATTAAGCTTGGAAATATTTTTTTAAGCAATCAAAAGGTTAATTGGTCAACTAACATCTAAATTAACTACTCATGCAAAATATTTCGTTTTACCTAATCAAATTTGATAGATTTAAGCATTTTATGTTAGTATGAAAACTTGCATGCAACTTTTGGAGGGAAATATCGTACCTATCATAAATCGCATATTTTGCCCTATAAATTGAGGTATAGCTCAAAATTGTGACGTGTTAGAGCAAATCTGAGCCCGGATTCGCATTCAGCAGCCCAAAATCCTTCCGAGACACATAAGTTTGCTCTTGAGACAGACAAAAAGTTATTTTTTGTTACGCTGTGTAATCTACGTAAGGTATCATAGTACTTAAATCCAACCTTGCTATTTTGTTAAAACATAGTCGAGTAGCCTTGAGTTGTTTGCAACAGTGAGCGAAAGTCTCTTTCCACCGCAGCACCTGTGCAACCGCCCGTACGAATAGCGCGCGATTGGGTTCGGCACCGATAGTAAATTTAAACACATTTTTGTGGTCTTTATCACCGTAAAGCGGCATTCAGTGTAGGTATTATTTTTTATAATACATTACATTCTTATTCAAAATATTACGTTTTGAAATACAATAAATACATATCTGATTAGATGTAATTATCATTAAAAAATTTTAAATCATCACATATTGGTGTTCTTGATTTCATACAGAATTGATTAGTTTTTTTGTCTTGTGCGAATAAAACTAGTATGGGCTTAAAACAACAGCTCTTTTTCCATTTATTCAAACACACATCATATAGTTTCTAGCATAACATGTGAAAAGGGCCTGAGTGCTTTTTGTAAACAAACATGTTTCAGAAAGTGCAATCTTCGGGCTATCGGTAAAGGGTGCAGATATTCGTGAGTACAGTTGGGCCCTACAGCGATCGAAACGTGTTTGTTTACAAAAAGCACTTAGGCACTTTTCACATGTTATGCTAAATTTCTCTTTTTAAAAGCTTTCCTTTCATTTACTTTATTTTTTGTTTATATACATTCACGTTTTCTTACCGTATTTGAACCTGAGAAGTTACAAATATTATTGAAATATTTTCATATAAATACACTTTTACTCACAAAAACGTCATATTTACTTCAATTATTTCAACAAAAAACTATGCTAAACAAATCTAACACTCAATGCAATACAATTCTTCAAGAAAATATTTCATCAAAATCGTTAAAAAATGGTTAAGTACTAAATATTTCGATTTTTTCTTTGAATATTGGCCTTTACGCCCTTTAAAAGGGCGTAACTCAAAAATGGGCCCTACGATTTTTTTCAAATTTTGTCCAGACATGCAGGATAGCCATAGAAAACGAATGGTGGGCACCGATTGGATGGAGATTTTTATTTTATAATAACGGTCTGGGGAGCACCGTGGTGCATTCTTTGAAAAGGTATCATTTAGAATAATACATTCTATGCCACCTTTGGATGGCTCATGCAAAACTATAGTGCAGCCAATCGAGATAAAATTTTGACAGTTGTTATGGGTCGAAAATAAATCTAGGTCTTAACTTGTTTTTACCCAATCGTAATAAACATACGAGGATTTGGTACCAAAGAAGAAAAATGAAGTAAACCATTCTAGAGATGGCGTGATTTTTTTTATTATGACATTGAGAGCAAACAATATTTATCTTTTTGCCTTTCTCGTACACTAAGTGTACTGGAAAGGCTATATGTTCACTCCAAAAATGACTTTTTGATAGAAGGCCCGGAGGGTCGAGTCACATATACCAATCGACTCAGCTCGACGAATTGAGGTGATGTCTGTGTGTGTGTATGTGTGTGTGTGTTGATGTGTGTGCGTGTGTGTGTATGTGTGTATGTGTGTGTACAAAAAACTCACATCACTTTTTGGCAGTAAACCTCAACCGATTTTAATGACCGACGGTTCATTCGACGCGGCATACAGTCCCATTGTTTCCTATTGAAAATGGTTCGGATCGGTCCAGCCGTTCCGGAGTTATGGGCATTTAGGTGTTCCGGATCGGTACCTCTGGGAGGGGCCAGGCATGAAAATGCAACAAACCCATGCATGCGACATATCAAACCACGGCATTTTCGATGATCTGATAAATGGAAAGTAGGAAAATAGTCTCAGACCATATCTGAACCGGTAGTGTTCCGGAACCGGTTCCGGATGTCCCGCCGGAAGTGGCCAAATATAAAAGAGAACCAAATCCATGCATGCGACACATCAAACCACGACATTTTCGATAATCTGATGAACGGTAAGCAGGAAAACAGTCTCAGACCATATCAGAGCCGGTAGTGTTCCGGAACCGGTTCCGGATGTCTCGCCGGAAGTTGCCAAATATAAAAGAGAATCAAACCCACACATCAAACAGCGGCATTTTCGATAATCTGATGAACAGTTAGCAGGAAAATAGTATCAGACCATATCCGAACCAGTAGTGTTCCGGAACCGGTTCCAGATGTCCCGCCGGAAGTGGCCAAATATAAAAGAGAACCAAACCCTTGCATGCGACACATTAAACCGTGGCATTTTTGACAACCTGATGAACGGTAAGCAGGAAAACAGCATCAGATCATATATGAACTGGTAGTGTTCCGGAACCGGTTCTGGGTGTTCCGCCGGAAGTGACCAAATATAAAAGAGAACCAAACCCATGCATGCGACACATCAAACCGTGGCATTTTCGATAACCTGATGATCGGTAAGCAGGAAAATAGTCTCAGACCATATCTGAACCGGTAGTGTTCCGGAACCGGTTCCAGATGTCCCGCCGAAAGTGGCCATACACAAAAGAGAAACATACCCATGCATGCGACACATCAAACCACAGCATTTTCGTTAATCTGGTGAACGGTTAGCAGGAAAATAGTCTCAGACCATATTCAGAACCGGTAGTGTTCCGGAACCGGTTCCGGATGTCCCGCCGGAAGTGGCCAAATATAAAAAAGAACCAAATCCATCCATGCGACACATCAAACCGTGGCTTTTTCGATAACCTGATGAACGGTAAGAAGGAAAACAGTCTCAGACCGTATCAGAGCCGGTGGTGTTCCGGAACCGGTTCCGGATGTCTCGCCGGAAGTTGCCAAATATAAAAGAGAATCAAACCCACACATCAAACAGCGGCATTTTCGGTAACCTGATGAACAGTTAGCAAGAAAATAGTATCAGATCATATCTGAATCGGTAGTGTTCCGGATGTCCCGCCGGAAGTGGCCAAATATAAAAGAGAACCAAACCCATGCATGCGACACATTAAACCGTGGCATTTTCGATCACCTGATGAACGGTAAGCAGGAAAACAGTATCAGATCATACATGAACTGGTAGTGTTCCGGAACCGGTTCTGGGTGTTCCGCTGGAAGTGACCAAATATAAAATTGAACATAACTAATTCATGCAACACAACAACCAGCGGCATTTTCTATAACCTGATAAACGGTTAGCAGGAAAACAGTATCAGGCCATATCTGAACCGGTAGTGTTCTGGAACCGGTTCCGGATGTCCCACCGGAAGTGGCCAAATATAAAAGAGAACCAAACCCATCCATGCGACACATCAAACCGTGGCATTTTCGATAACCTGATGAACGGTAAGCAGGAAAATAGTCTCAGACCATATTCAGAACCGGTAGTGTTCTGGAACTGGTTCCGGATGTCCCGCCGGAAGTGGCCAAATATAAAAGAGAACCAAACCCATCCATGCGACACATCAAACCGTGGCATTTTCGATAACCTGATGAACGGTAAGCAGGAAAATAGTCTCAGACCATATCTGAACCGGTAGTGTTCCGAAACCGGTTCCAGATGTCCCGCCGGAAGTGGCCATACACAAAAGAGAACCATACCCATGCATGCGACACATCAAACCACAGCATTTTCGTTAATATGGTGAACGGTTAACAGGAAAATAGTCTCAGACCATTTTCGGAACCGGTAGTGTTCCGGAACCGGTTCCGGATGTCCCGCCGGAAGCGGCTAAATATAAAAGAGAACCATCAAACAGCGGCATTTTCGATAACGTGATGAACTGTTAGCAGGAAAACATTATAAGATTATATATGAACTGGTAGTATTCCGGAACCGGTTCTGGGTGTTCCGCCGGAAGTGACCAAATATAAAATTGAACATAACTGATTCATTCGACACAACAAACAGCGGCATTTTCGATAACCTGATGAACGGTTAGCAGGAAAACAGTATCAGACCATATCTGAACCGGTAGTGTTCCGGAACTGGTTCCGGGGGGTCCCAATGGGTGAATGCAAACTTTTTAAGGAGTGATAGAGGATCATCAATAGTGAAAAAAATGTGTACGCATATGGTCAAATCTCAACCGTTACATAGTAATTGAACTTTACATGTTTTTAACTTTGCTTGTCTCAAACTGGCTATAACTTGAAAATGGTCAAACTTATCGCAGCTTTTTAACCCTCATTCGAAAGTTTGTTGAATTTTCTACACACCTAGAAAAAAATCATGTAATTTAAGGTGTCCTGATCCTGACATATACGAGCGTCTTCAAAGACACACATTTAGAGGTCAAAACATGTAAATTTACGTCTCCTAGGACTTATATTTTCTTAGCGTCTAGCAATCGCTAGAACCGATCTGATAAATAAAACATATAAAAGTATAATATTAACATGCCTGGATTCGAACTCAGGATCTGCTGATTGTGAGCCACATCTCCTACCTCTCGGCTATTTGACCGAGATGGAAGAAGGCAGATGAATGTAATACTGATTCTACGTTTCTGGTGAAGTGGATTTGTTGACATCTAACGCAACCAACCAGGACTTACATGATGCGCATAAAATTGAGTCCAATTTGTGACTCAGTCTTGAAAATGTTTACGTTCATTGATGTTTCTGTCTCGTGCAAATTTCAGAATTTTTAAGTGTGTATCAAAACCAGATCTTTCAATCTATTGGTTTAGTTAAATATCTTAGATTTCTACAGCATTTAAGCTCGAAAATATTGTTTTGCCTTTCTCGTACATCGAAGTGTACTGAAAGGCTATATGTTCACTATATGGCTATATGGGGTCTCAAAATTCAAGATAGCGGCAAAAACTTCAAGATGGCAGCTGTTTAATGGAGGTTTACGCTCTAAAACCGTTCAATATGGGTATATTTGGTATGGGGAAGATAACCGGAGTTCAAAAATAGCTACCAGAATATCCAAGAAGGCGTCTCAACATTCAAAATGGCGGCTGTTTAATGGAGTTTTGGGCTCTAAAACCATTCAATATGGGTGTATCTGATATGGGGAAGAAGTCTGAAGTCCAAAAATAGCGACCAGAATTTCCAAGCTGCTGGACATAAATCTTAAATGGCGGCACAAAATTCAAGATTGCGGCTGTTTTTTTTTAAGAGTTCAAGGCTCAAAAATCAAAAACCAGATAAATGATGTGATCTCTGATGCCATGACATGGATTTCTGTTAAACGTATGAAAGTGCGATAATCATCAACATTTCACTGAGTTGTGTTGAAATGTGTTTTCGAAGACACGAGAAAGGCACCATCACCGCAAGGTGGATTTATTAGGGTTTTTCTCTTTGACTGTACGTCAGTTCGTGGGTAATTATAGTTTTATGAAACAAAAAGTCCATAAACTATACCTGAACCTGAAACATAATCGCTCAAGAAAGTTCAATTCAGTGCGTTTTTTCTTGCCCGCAATTTTAAAGAAATGTTGTTTGTGAAAATTTCGATTTTAAGTTTTTTTTTTTTTCTGCTCCGAAATACGGGTAAAAAAGCTACGCTTGCTCTTTTTTTAATCAAATCCATTCCTGAATACTACACGCATCGGGATAGACCAAGAAATGTCTTGCGATCACCTTACATATCATAATAAGATATTAATAACAAATGTTACCACTTATTTGCTCTATTTCTATTAATTTTAAATCAAAGTAGGTGCAAATCAAAGTAGGCTGTATTTTCTTTGTATATTACTTATCACATTGATTTTTTTATTTTAAGCATTATTGGCTTTTTTGTTTGCTTTGCGCCACAAATCCCAAATAGCAACATATGAAACAGTCGTTAGAATTTCAACTAAAATTCCTTCTTATTTCATCAGAAAAAATTGTTCCGGATCCCCCGGTGGATTTTTTTGGGGAACACGTTAAATGAAAGCTAAAAGTCCATATTTTCGAATAATGGCGGATTTGGCGATGCCTAATTTTTTGTGATAAACCTTCACCATATACACACCGTGTACACATTTGTAGTCTCGATTACGAGGGGTGCTCGAATGCACAAAATACATATTCCCAACAATAATAAGCGAAATTGTTAAAAAAATATGATCGTATTATCAAATGAAGGGTTTCAAAGCATAATGCGAGGTACCGTGATTTCGGGTGTAATTGATCACTTTTCGCAGTTTTTGATGAATAATTTTTGAATACTTATCGATATGGTTAAATTCAATGCTTTAAAACAAGTACGACAATGGTTTTCATCAGTCAACGAGGTTGAAAATTCTACTGTAAATCATTTTATTACAAAAAATTACATTTGAAGTCAAAAGTCAAAAATTTTACTTTCGGGGTGAATTGATCAGCCAATGAAATGTTGTTGTAAGTGCTGAAAATATCCCCCCCCCCCCCCCCAATTAACCACCCCGGAATGCGAAAAGCTATGCTAAACTTTTACAAGTTCTATACATTTTTAATCATTTAAGTTTAAAGTTTAATAAATCCTAAGAAAATGCCTGAAAGTATGCAATTTCCATACTAAATATAACATGTATTTCAGGAAAAGTACAATTTTATGCATAAATTTCAATATTTATAGAACTTTTGATGACGAAATTAGGTTTAGCGAATACTTGGCAGCTTGAAACATTCATTCGAATTTCCATTACATGTACGATACAGCTACGGTAACAAAAGTTTGAAAGTGTCCTTGAAGTTCGCCTAACACGCAGTTTCTGAAAATATTAAATTTTATACAGAAATATGTGACTAATTGGCTGTAAAACATGTTAATTCATCATTCAATGACTCTTGAACAAGATGATGGACATTTTTTACAAATTGTTTTAAGCTTAAAGCGTTATTTTTATCAAATAAAAATGGCCCTCAGGTCGATCAATTTCACCCCACTGATCAATTTCACCCGAAATCACGGTATGCTTTTCAAACGGAATCGCTCAATTAATTTTTATTCAGTGCATTATTTTTCCGTGACCGGAATGGTCAATACAATTTCTTGCGATCTCCTTACTACCCATAAGTCGGTAATTTTCTTTCCTCAATTGCATGCACAAATATGAGAACTATCGTGTCTCTCTTTTTTCGATCATAAATCGCTTGCCACATCATTAGGCACACTGTTCCTATTAGACTGAGCCCACTCATGGGCTTCATATTACACACGCAACAGCACGTCGTTAACGATTTTCAATTTCGTTATCCACCCATTTTCGCACCGGTCGTTCGTTTCCATGTGAGTAAAATAATGATCGGACACATTTGCGCACCGGTGGTCTCTATTCTATCCCTACCATCGGTTTTTTTGCACTTTTGTAAATCAACGCAATATTTTGTGTATTTCTGTGGTGTTATTGCAAATCTTATTCTGTATAATAATCTGTGCTCATATTTTGGAAGAAGGGGTTTTGGATAAGACTGAAAACTGTTAATAAAAAATGAACTTCCCTTGGAGATTTGTACCAGTTTTGGTTCGTTTAAAAATATCATTTTCTCAAGAATGTGTGATTGTATTTAATCCCGGAATTCAAGCAATCTTTTTTTTAATTATGTGTTTGTTGCCTACTGTACGGCTTGAGGGTTGGAAATTTATCTAAAATAATGTCCATCTCTTCGATATCCATGTTGCCTTTCTCGCAATCAATTTATCTAAATTTAAGATGTTGTGCATCTTTTTCAATAATTAGATTTATTGAATAATTACATCCCTTGCATTTTCCTTATAATATTGTAACATCAAGGTATATTCTGATTTTTTTTCGCGATGGAAAATCTTTTCGTTTTTGTAGAAACCATTTTTGAACAAAATTTCACAAAAAAATGGGTTCTGCAAAAACGAAAAACATTTTCCACCACGAAAAAATTCAGAAGATACACTCCCGTTCAAAAGTTTGGGGTCACCCCCTCAAAAACATGTCATTTTTTTAGGCCCATATCTCCGCCAATTTGCGTTCGATTTCAAAACCCTAGGTTTCATTCAAAAGATAATAAGTCAAAGAAACATTGAACATGATTTAAAAGAAACTTTTTCAAAAAAATTTGTATGTAAACTTAACCCAAAGTTGAAAAATTTTCTAAAAAATGAATATAAACTTACGGCAGTGTCGCTGGAAGTTGGGTCGACAAAATTTTAAGATGAGAGCGGTAATATGACCCATTTTCTATTAGTTTTCAACTGCTTTTTACAGAACTTAGCTAAAAAATCTAGAAAAAAAAGTTATTAAGTAAATCAATCCTTGATGTCATCGACCAAAAGTTTGGGGTCACCCCACAAAATGCTGTATCGGCCAAAAGTTTGGGGTCACTATCGTAAAACATGGAAAAGTGATTTGTTGATATCTTCGTCATCTGTAGTTCAATTCTAATTATTTTTGGCTCATTTCAAAGATAATTAACTTAATTCTTAGCCAAGTTCTGTAAAAAGCAGTTGAAAGCTAATAGAAAATGGGTCATATTACCGCTCTCATCTTAAAATTTGGTCGACCCAACTTCCAGCGACACTGCTGTAAGTTTATATTCATTTTTTAGAAAATTTTTCAACTTTGGGTTAAGTTTACATACAAAATTTTTTGAAAAGGTTTCTTTTAAATCATGTTCAAAGTTTCTTTGACTTATTATCTTTTGAATGAAACCTAGGGTTTTGAAATCGGACGCAAATTGGCGGAGATACGGGCCTAAAAAAATGACATGTTTTTGAGGGGGTAACCCCAAACTTTTGAACGGGAGTGTACCTTGATAAATACTCTACTTGTGCACGAAACCGATTTTAATAATATTGCTTCGTTATTTAATAAAAAATCGAAAACCAAAAAAATGAGAAAATGCTTCCAGTTTCGCCTTAACGTTTAAATGCTTGATGAAGCCCATGCGTGGGCTTGGTCTTATGGAGGTAAAATTTAATTTTGATTCCTAATGTTGCGGTGTCCCATTGAAATCCTCACAAGTTTCTACCTCATGTTCCTACCTTATGCTTCCACGGGTCAAGCGATGACTAAGACCGCCAGCTAAGAGTTGTGTGCTTAGCTGGTAGTGCAGCCTGGGCACTGCTGTCTATCTGAAATCAGCTAGATTGGGAAGGTACGTCTCGAGCGTCTGTTCACCAAGGAGGTGCGGCTCAAACAGCGTCTGTTCTGGCATCCAGCGGCTGAGTATGAAATGATCCTCCACCGGGAGCTATACCTAAGGTGGCAGCCCCACCACGGTGGATAGGGGACCGTAGGCCAACAACCTACTATTTCCGAAACCGAAAAAACGTTACAGCAACCGAAAATGAAAGATTAGGAACTGATTCAATAGCAACGACTTTTAGCGCGAAACATCGGACAAGAATTGAAACTTGGAATGTATTAACCCTAGCCCAGCAGGGTAAACTGGCACAACTAGCCAATGAGGCATGCCGTATAAAGCTTGAGATCCTAGGACTGAACCAAGTCCGTTGGCCGAACTTTGGAGAACACAGATTGGCGTCGGGTCACATTCTGCTATACTCTGGCCTACGAGGTGAACACGCTCCTCGCCACCGTGGAGTTGGCTTCCTGCTCAGCATTCACGCCCACGCAGCGCTCATGAAGTGGGAACCTATTAATGAGAGGATAATTGTAGCCAAATTCAGAACACGGATTCGAAACCTTGCAACACAAAAAGAACTTTGACAGTCAATTTAATGCTGTCGTGGACAAGATTCCGAAAGATGATATCAAGATCCTCATATGTGACTTCAACGCGAAGGTTGGTTCCAACAACTCGGACTATGAGCACGTCATGGGAAGCCATGGTCATCGACCAGTGCCCAAAGAGACATGGGTTTCCCGAGATGGCGTCACGGAAAATCAAATTGACCACATCTGCATTATCCGAAAATGGAGACGGAGCCTTCTTGATGTACGGAACAAACGTAGCGCCGACATTGCGTCCCACCATCATCTACTAATCGGCGAGATCCGATTGCGCATTGCCAGTATCCAGCGACAGGAGAAAATCGGGCGCCGGTTCAACACACGCCGATTGGAAGACGCTGCGATGAAAAGGTCTTTCGTCGAGGAGCTAGAGAACCGTGCTGCAAATATTCCGGAAGGTGGAAGCGTAGAAGATCAATTGATCGCCATCAAGAACGCCTTTATCGCTACCGGCGAGAATAATTTGGGTGAGTCACGCACCCGGAGAAAGCAGTGGATCACAAATGATACCTGGAAAAAGATAGAGGAGCGAAGGAACGCCAAAGCCGCGATAGAGCGAGCGAAAACACGAGGAGCCAAAGCCGTAGCCCGTCAACGCTATTCGGCTCTCGAGAAGGAAGTGAAACGCTCATGTAGACGGGACAAAAGAGCTTGGGCGGACTCCCCAGCCGACGAAGGCGAGAAAACCGCAAACACCGGCGACATCCGTCTTCTTGGACTCACGTGTCGCCTTAGTAGGACCAAGACGAATGCTTTGATGTCCGTGAAGGACACGTCTAGACAGTTACTGATCGACCCGGCTGACCAGTTGAAACGCTGGTTCGAGCACATTAGAAACCTTTTCCAAGTGTCGGCCACGCCATCAACACCTCAGCATGATCCGCCAAGGGTTCGACGCATTACCCGTGTCAACACCGAAGCTCCATCAGTGCAGGAGATAGAAACAGCCATCCGTAGCATGAAATCGAACAGGACCCCATGGGTCGATCGCATATCAGCTGAGATGCTCAAATATGACCCCGTAGTATCCGCACAACTACTGCATCAATTATTCTGCAACATATGGGAAACCGCGACATTTCCGGCCGACTGGATGCAAGGCGTCTTAGTAAAGGTACCCAAAAAGGGTGTCCTGACTGTATGCTATAATTGACGGGGCATCATGTTACTGTGTATCGTTCTCAAAGTCCTTTGCAAAGTGATCCTTAACCGGATACAGGAGAAACTTGACGCAACTCTCCGACGGCAGCAAGCAGGATTCCGTGCCGGACGATCCTGTCTGGACCTGATTGTCACGCTCCGTATCATCCTGGAGCAAATCAATGAATTCCAAGAGTCTCTATACCTGGTGTTCATTGATTACGAAAAAGCTTTCGACCGTCTTAACAGCGGAAACATGTGGGAAGCCCTCAGGCGCAAGGGTCTCCCTGAGAAAATCATCGGCCTCATTGAAGCACAATACAGAGCATTATCGTGCAGAGTATTGCATAACGGTGTTTTGTCCGATCCCATCCGGGTAGTTGCTGGAGTGAGGCAGGGATGTTTACTATCACCGCTACTGTTCCTCATCGTAATTGACGAGATCCAGGTAGGTGCGATTGGCCGTGAATCGCATCACGGATTGCTGTGGCAGCCCATTACCATGGAGCACCTAAATGACTTCGAACTGGCTGATGACGTTGCTCTCCTAACTCAACGGCGCTTTGATATGTAGAGCAAGCTCGATTATCTTGCCAATCGCTCCTCAGCGGCAGGTCTTACCATTAACGTCAACAAGACCAAATCGTTGTATGTAAACACGGTCAACCCTTCCAGCTTTGCGGTAGTTGGGCACAAGGATGGGAACACTCACTTGCAAAGAGTTACACTCACTTGTTGTTTTCTCAGCTCAGAAGCGTGCAATCAAGAAACAATGTATGGACGACTTTTGCATTGTGGTTTTGTCTAAAACTTTGCCGAATAAAGTAGGGGTCGTACATGCATACCGAAGTCGTGAGGGAGCTGCGAAGGCAACTCTCCACGAGGTGAATGTAAATTACACTCACCTCGTGGAGAGTCGCTTTTACATCTCTGTCACGACTTTGGTATGCGCGTGCGACCCCTACTCTGTTCGGCAAAGTTTTAGACAAAACCACAATGCAAAAGTCATCCATACATTGTTTCTTGATTGCACGCTTCTGAGCTGAGAAAACAGCAAGTGAGTGTAACTGTTTAAAAGTGAGTGTTCCCATCCCTGGTTGGGCAATCAGTGGAGAATGTTGAAAGCTTTCGAAATCTTGGTAGCCAATTGGCAGCCGATGGCTGCATCAAAATCGACATAGGTGCACGGATCAAGAAGGCGAGGACTGCTTTTGTGAGTTTAAGAAATGTACGGAATACAACCAGATCTGTAGACGCACCAAAATCCGAATGTTGAACTTGAACGTGAAATCTTTGCTGCTATACGCCAGTAAAGCCTGGTGTGTATCAGTGGAGAACACTCAACAGCTGCAGGTCCTCCATCAACAGATGCCTGCTGCGGCCTCACAATTGGATCTCCAACGTGGAGCTCCATCGTCGATGCCATCAAAAGCCGATAGCGACAGAAATTCGGGAGCGAAAGTGGAGGTGGGTCGGTCACACTCTACGCAGGGGCGGAAACGAAAACTGCAAGCAAGCGTTAGATTGGAACCCACCAGGACATCGCAGCAGAGGCCGACCCAGAGGCAGTTCTGCAGCACCATGGGTACTCAGGACTGAAAGTAACAAAGTAATGTACCGCCAGTTTAAGTTAAGCTAAGCATTACATACTCCATATAAACGACTTACTAGAATATTTATCTGGAATCTCGACTCGAACCATCATTACCAGACCCAAAAAAGTTTCCCAGCCACGCCACTGCATTGAGAGCACGTTGTTTATTTTTGCTTGATCCCCACTTCCCCATGTAGCCAGCAACACGATTGGTACATGTGTATGCTGTCTACCGAAAATGCGCAATGATAAATAAAGCACTTCACAATTAGCCATTATCACCCGAATGACAAGTTATTGAAGAGCACTGTGTGGTGAGCGGTGTTCTTCCGCCGCTGCTGATAACCGGCAAAACCGTTTGCTGGAAGCACCCGATCAATGTTATCTATAAATTAACGCTTTATTGGTTTATTGGTACTTTACGAAAACGATTAATGTGTACTGTACACCTTGTACCACCTATCACATGAGACATTGTTCTTATCTACAGGGTGAATCCTAATGGCGCCCTATCGCCACTGCTACCGCCACGGCAGCCAACAGCAGTGCCAGACAGGAGGATAGCGACGCTGCGCCACCGTCGTCGTCTTTGTCTTTGTCATCCGCGGGTTCATAGTACTGCCCAATTCCGGCTGCGTAGGCCATCAGATGCGGAAGCGTGCTCTGTTCGTAGTTTCCGACGAAGATGTGCGCTAGCGGCCCGGAGCTGTAGACGTTCACGTCTTCACCGCCGTGGGCTTCCGAGCTGAGTGGAGCCGTCGCCAGGTAGCGTTGGTTCATCTGAGTGTAGTCGACGTTGGTGATGTCGATCCGTTCGGCAGGGTCGCCCGATTGGTACGTATCGGCGTACCCAGGGCCGTTAGCGTAGCTGAGGGTGGTATACGGGAGGCCGTCTTTGTCGCTGATGTCCGCTATGCCAAGGACGTCCTGGCCTCGTTTCTGTGAAGATGGAATGCGATTAATGGGATCGGTATGGAGCAGAGTTGTAAATGAATAAAAGTTTGAAAATCAGAGAAATTCAGAGAAGTTGTTCAGATAGATCGCTTACGAATATTCTCAGAAATGTAAAAAATAACTTCTGAGAATTTCTTCAGGACTTGCTCTTAGAATTCCTCTAAGATTTCCTCTAGGCATTGCTCTAGGAATTCTTCTTAGAATTTCTATTGCATTTTCTCTTTGAATTCCTCTAGCAATTCCTCTAGAAATTTCTCTTGGAATTCCTCTAGAAATTTCTCTACGAATTTCTCTAGGAATTTATCTGGGAATTCCTCTAGGAAATTCTCTAGGAATTCCTCTAGGAATTTCTCTAGGAATTCCTCTAAAAATTTTTCTATGAATTTCTCTAGGAATACCTCTTGGAATTCTTGAAGCAATTTCTCTTGTAATTCCTGATGCAATTCCTCTTGGAATTCCTCTAGAAAATCCTCTAGGAATTCTCTTTGAATTTCTCTGGGAATTCCTCTTGGAATTCTTTTGGAATTCCTCTAAGACTTTCTCTTGGAATAGATCTAGGAATTCCTCTTGGAATTCCTCTAGGAATTCCTCTTGGAATTGATCTAAGAATTTCTCCAGGAATTCCTCTTTAAATTTGGAATTTGGAATTCCTCTAGAAGTTTCTCCTGGAATTCCTCTTTAAATTCCTCTACGAATTCCTCTTGGAATTTCTCTTGGAAATTCTCTAGGACTTTCTCTTGAAATTGCTCTAGGAATTCCTCTTGGGATTAATCTTTTTTAATTTTTTTCCTGGAATTCCTCTTTAAACGCCTCTTGGAATTCCTCTAGGATTTCCTCTAGGAATTTCTCGAGAAATTTCTCTGGGAATCCCTTCAGTAATTTCTCTAGGAATTCTCTAGGAATTTCTCTAGGAATTTATCTAGGAATTCCTCTAGGAATTTCTCTAGGAATTTCTCTGGGAATTCCTCTAGGAATTTCTCTAGGAATTCCTCTAGGAATTTCTCAAGGAATTCCTCTAGGAATTTCTCTAGGAATTCCTCTAGGAATTTCTCTAGGAATTCCTCTGGGAATTTCTCTAGGAATTCCTCTGGGTATTTATCTAGGAATTCCTCTTGGAATTACTCTAGGAATTTCTCTGGGAATTCCTCTAGGAGTTTCTCTAGGAATTCCTCTGGGAATTTCTCTAGGACTTCCTCTAAGAATTTCTCTAGGAATTCTTCCAGGAATTCCTCTAGGAATTCCTCAAGGAATTCCTCTAAAAATGTCTCTATGAATTTCTCTAGGAATTCCTCTTTGAATTTCTCTAGGAATTCCTCTTGGAATTCCTTTTGGAATTCCTCTAGGACTTTTTCTTGGAATAGCTCTAGGAATTCCTCTTGGAATTCCTCTAGGAATTCCTCTTGGGATTAATCTAAGAATTTCTCCAGGAATTCCTCTTTAAATTTCCGTGGCAAATCCTCTTGGAATTCTTCTAGAAGTTTCTCCTGGAATTCCTCTTTAAATTCCTCTACGAATTCCTCTTGGAATTCCTCTTGGAATTTCTCTAGCACTTTCTCTTGGAATTGCTCAAGGAATTCCTCTTGGAATTCCTCTAGGAATTCCTCTTGGGATCAATCTTAGAATTTTTCCTGGAATTCCTCTTTTAATTCCTCTTGGAATTCCTCTAGGAATTCCTCTTGGAATTCCTCTTGGGATCAATCTTAGAATTTTTTCCTGGAATTCCTCTTTAAATTCCTCTTGGAATTCCTCTAGAAATTCCTCTTGGAATTCCTCTAGGAATTCCTCTAGGAATTTCTCTAGGAATTTCTCTAGGAATTTCTCTAGGAATTTCTCTAGGAATTTCTCTAGGAATTTCTCTAAGAATTTCTCTAGGCATTTCTGTAGGAATTCCTCTAGGAATTTATCTAGGAATTCCTCTAGGAATTTCTCTAGAAATTCCTCTAGGAATTTCTCTAGAAATTCCTCTAGGAATTTCTCTAGAAATTCCTTTAGGAATTTCTATAGGAATTCCTCTAGGAATTTCTCTTGGAATTCGTCTAGGAATTTCTCTAGGAATTCCTCTAGGAATTTCTCTAGGAATTCCTGTAGGAATTTCTCTAGGAATTCGTCTAGGAATTTCTCTAGGAATTCCTCTAGGAATTTCTCTAGGAATTCCTCTAGGAATTTCTCTAGGAATTCCTCTAGGAATTTCTCTAGGAATTCCTCTAGGAATTTCTCTAGGAATTCCTCTAGGAATTTCTCTAGGAATTTCTCTAGGAATTTCTCTTGGAATTCCTCTAGGAATTTCTCTAGGAATTCCTCTAGGAATTTGTCTAGGAATTCCTTTAGCAATTTTTCTAGGAATTCCTCTAGGAATTTCTCTAGGAATTCCTCTAGAAATTTCTCTTGGAATTCCTCTAGGAATTTCTCTAGGAATTCCTTTAGCAATTTTTCTAGGAATTCCTCTAGGAATTTCTCTAGGAATTCCTCTAGGAATTTCTCTAGGAATTCCTCTAGGAATTTCTCTAGGAATTCCTCTAGGAATTTCTCTAGGAATTCGTCTAGGAATTTCTCTAGGAATTCCTCTAGGAATTTCTCTAGGAATTCCTCTAGGAATTTCTCTTGGAATTCCTCTAGGAATTTCTCTAGGAATTCCTTTAGTAATTTTTCTAGGAATTCCTCTAGGAATTTCTCTAGGAATTCCTCTAGGAATTTCTCTAGGAATTTCTCAAGGAATTTCTCTAGGAATTCCTCTAGGAATTTCTCTAGATATTCCTCTAAAAATTTCTCTATGAATTTCTCTAGGAATTTCTTTAGGACTACCTCTTGGAATTCCTGAAGCAATTCCAATTGTAATTCCTGATGAAATTCCTCTTGGAATTCCTCTAGAAAATTCTCTAGGAATTCCTCTTGGAATTCCTCTAGGGGGCTGTCCATAAACCACGTAGTCATTTTTTTGTGACTTCTCAACCCCCCCCCTTGCGTGGTCATTAGTCCATACAATTTTTGTTATTCGTCCATACAAAATGCTCATTGGCCGAACCCCCCCCCCCTTCATGACCACGTGGTTTATGGACAGCCCCTTGGACTTTCTCTTGAAATTGCGCTAGGAATTTCTCTAGGAATTCCTCTTGGGATTAATTTAAGAATTTCTCCAGGAATTCCTCTTTAAATTTCTCTAGCAAATCCTCTTGGAACTCCTCTAGAAATTTGTCTTGGAATTCCTCTTTAAATTCCTCTCGGAATTTCTCTAGGAATTCCACTTGGAATTCCTCTTGGAATTCCTCTTTAAATTCCTCATGCAATTCCTCTAGAAATTCCTCTTGGAATTCCCCTAGAAATTCCTTTAGCAATTCCTCTAGGAATTCCTCTAGGAATTCCTCTAGGAATTTCTCTAGGAATTTCTCTGGGAATTTCTCTAGGAATTCCTCTAGGAATTTCTCTGGGAATTCCTCTGGGGATTTCTCTAGGAATTCCTGTGGGAATTTTTCTAGGAATTTCTCTAGGAATTTCTTTAGGAATTCCTCTAAAAATTTCTCTAGGAATTTCTCCAGGAATTTCTCTAGGAATTTCTCTAGGAATACCTCTTGGAATTCTTGAAGCAATTCCTCTTGATGCAATTCCTCCTCGAATTCCTCTAGAAAATTCTTTAGGAATTCCTCTTTGAATTTCTCTAGGAATTCCTCTAAAAATTTCACTTGGAATTCCACTTGGGATTAATCTAAGAATGTATCCAGGAATTCCTCTCGAAATTTCTCCGGAAATTCCTCTTGGAATTCATCTAGAAATTTCTCTTGGAATTCATCTTTAAACTCCCCTTGGAATTCCTCTAGGAATTCCTCTTGGAATTCCCCTTTAAATTCCTCTTGGAATTTCTCTAGCAATTCCTCTAGGAGTACCTCTAGGAATCCCTCTAGGAATTCCTCTGGGAATTTCTCTAAAAAATATCTAGGGATGCCTCTTGAAATTCCTCAAGCAAATTCTTTTGGAATTCCTCTTTATATTCCTCTAGGAATTCTTCTTGGAGTTTCTCTAAGAATTTCTCTTGGAATTCCTGAAGCAATTCCTCTTGGAATTCTTCTAGCAATTTCTCTTGAAATTCCTTTAGAAATTTCTTACGGAATTCCTCTAAGAATTTCTCTTTGTATTTATCTAGAAATTCCCCTTAGAATTCCTCCGAGAATTCTGCCAGGAAATCCTTTGGGAATTCCTCTTGATATTCGTGCAGTAAGTCCACTGGACTCCTCTTGGAATTAATCGAAGAGCTCGTCTTGGAATTCCTCTTAGAATTCCTCTAGAAATTTCTCTCGGAATTCCTCCAAGACTTTCCCTTTTAATTCTTCTAGGAATTCTTCTTGAAATTCCTCTATTAATTCTTCTTGAAATTCCGTTAATTCCATCTAGCAATTGCTTTAGGAATTTTGTCTAGGAATTTCTCTAAGAATTTCTCTAGAAATTTCTCTTGAAACTCCTCAAGCAATTCTTCTTGGAATTACTCTAGCAATTCCTCTTAGAACTCCTCTAGAAATTTTACTTGGAATTACTCTAAGACTTTCTGATTTAATTCTTCTTGTAATTCCTCTAGCATTTCTTCTTGATATTCCGCTAATCCCATCTAGCAAATCCTTTAAGAATTTCTCTAGGAATTTCTCGTGCAACTCTTCTAGCAATTCCTATTGGAATTCCTAAAAGAATTCCAGGAGGAATTCCTCTAGTAATTCCTCTAGGAATTTCACTAGGAATTCCTCTAAAATTTTCTCCAAGAATTCCTCTTGGAATTCCTCTAAGAATTTCTCTTTGAATTCCTCCAAGAATTCCGCTAGGAATTCCTCTAGCAATTCGTCTAGAAATTCCTCTTAGAAATTCTCCATGAATTCCTCTAGGAATTCCGTTTGGAATTCCTGTAGCAGTTCCTCTAGGAATTCCTAAAAGAATTTCTCAGGAAATTTCTCTAGGATTTAAAAAAATCCTCTTTGAATTCTCCTCGAATTCTTCTCTTCATTTCTTTATAAATTCCTTTAGGAATTCCTGTTGGAATTCCTCTAGGAATTCCTCTTGAAATTCCTCTAGGAATTTCTCTACGAATTCCTCTTGGGATTTCTATTGGATTTTTTTTTTGAAATTCTTCTAGCAATTCCTCATGGAATTTCCATAAGAATTCCTCTAGGAATTTCTCCTGGGTTTTCCTCCAGGAATTTCTCTAGGAAGTCTTCTAGGAATTTCTCTAGGAATTCCTCCAGGAATTTATCTTGGAATTTATGTGGGAGTTCTTCTAATAATAACTGTGAAAATTCGTCTGGGAATTCCTATAGGAATTCTTCACTTAATTCGTATGGGGATTGCTCTGATAGTTCTTCTGGAAATTCCTCTGGGATAATTTCTGGGAATTTCTGCGGAAATTCCTCATAAAAATTTCCTTTGGGAATTCCTCTAGGAATAATTTTGAAGATTCCTCTGGGAATTCCTCTTTGATTTTTTTTTTGGAAATTCTCCTGGAAATTTCTCTAGGAGTTCCTCAAGAAATTTCTCTGGGTATTCCTCTTGAAGCTCTTCTGAAATTTCCTCTGGAAAATCGTTAAAGAATTTCTCGTGAACTACTTCAGAATTTTTTTAAAGAATTTCTTTAAGAATTTATCTGGAAAATTCTCCGGGAATTCCTCTTTGTTTGTCTGGGAATTACTCTAGGAATTCACTTGACAAGTCTGCAGAAATTCTTATGAGAATTAATTTTAGAATTGCTCTTGGAATTTACCTATGAATTTCTCCTGGAATTCCTCAAGAACTTCCTCTTGGAACTTTTTTAGGAATTTCTTTTGGAATTCATCTTGGAATTTCTCTTGGAGTTCTTCAATGAATTCCTCTTTGAGCTTCGCTAAGAATTTCTCTGGGAGTTCTGCTGGGAAATGCTCTTCGAATTGCTCTGGAAATTCCTTTACAAATTATTCTGAGAATTTCCCTGAAAATTCTTATGATAATTGCTCTAAGAATTCTTCTGGGAATTCCTCTGGATTTTTTTCAAGGAAATTCTTCTAGAAAGTCCCCTGAAAACTTATCTAGGAATTTCTCCCCGAACCCGAGTAGGAGTTCTTCTGTGAATCCCCACGAGAATTTCCTTTGAATTTCTTCATAAATTTCTCAGTCAATTCTTCAAGGAATTCCTCTGAAAATTCCTTTGAAGATTCCTTTGGAGATTCGTGTAGGAAATCCTCTGGAATTTCCTGTTAGTATTTTTCTGGGAATTCCTACAAGAATCCCTCTAGGAATTGCTCTAGCGATTCGGTTGAAAAATCCACAACGAATTGCTCTGGGAAATTCCTTGAAATTCTTCTGAGAATTTCTCTGTGAATTCCTTTAGGAATTCCTCTGGATATTTCTTTGGTACTTCCTCTGGGAATTCTTTTGGAAATCCTAGAGCCAATTGGTTTAAAATGGGCTGATCTCCACTTTCTTATATCATCTCTGAACCGTATTCCCCACCACGATCTACCAGTTTCCTTCTACTCACCGTGTAACCATTGTAGGTCATGACATGGCTATGATCCGAACTGACCACGACCAACGTATCCTCCTCACTGGTCAGCTTCCTGGCACGCTCGATTGCCTTCGAGAATTCCACCGTTTCGTCCAGTGCGATGCGAGCCCGTGTGTCGTGATGAGCCAGATCGATCAACCCACCTTCGACGAACAGCACGTATCCTTCGTCGCTCTTCTGCAGCATCTTGATCGCTATCTCTGTCAACTCCGCCAGGGTTGGTTCCACGCTCCCGACGTTCTGCTGCTGCACTTGCAGGTTGTACTTCAGGTGACTGGCCTCGAACAGTCCCAGGAGGTAGTCGGTTTTTTCCAAGTTGGTTCCCAGTAAGCCTTCGCGGTTCCACACGTACGACGCGACTCCCATGTCTTTATGAACAGCTGCCCACTCTTCGATCAGGTCCTTTCCGTCAGTCCTGTAGCCTCTTGATCCCTCTTCATCGGTGACGTCTGTTGGACGGAAGTTTCTGCGTCCACCACCCAGTATCACCTTGTAATTCTTGGGTACTTCGCTGTGAACCATCTGAGTAGCAATGTCGATTGTTTTCTCCGGATCGCACTTGTCGGAGACAACTTCGGCATCATTCTCCCATCCGCGAGTGGCACTCTTCGCATAGCTAGCTGCCGGTGAGGCATGGGTAATACGAGTATTCGTCACAATTCCGGTCGCCTTCCCGGCATCCTGGGCCCACTTCATCAGACCATCGAGCTCGGTGGAGTTGTTCTTCTCGTAGTCGCAGGTGTATCGTGGAATCGACGCCACCACGTTCAGCATTCCGTAGTTGACCTTGACCCCGGAGAAGTACGCCGTACCGGTACAAGCCGAGTCCGGTACCTGTCGATTGACACAGTAGGTCTTCGCCTGCCCCAAGTACGGAAACTTTTCAAACGATAGGTACTCGTTTTCGTTGCCTTGGTATACTCGAGTAGCCGCCACAGTCTGCGGAGACATTCCATCGCCGATGAAGAAGATGACGTTCTTGGCTTTCGTTGTTGATTTCTTCTGGTTTAATTTGTTGTTCAAAGTATTCTGTGCGCTGTCCACCCAGAATTTCGAGTGCGTCTCCTCTTCCGTGAATGCATTTTTCTCAAACTTCGTTAGTAAATGATTCCGACTGTGGTAATGGTCCTTTTCCGGTGCAGGCTCACTCTTCTCCACTAAGATTTGAGCTTCCACAACGGCCAACAGGCAAAGCACAGCTAACGCTTTCAGCTCCATTTCGCCTTAACCCCGGACAAAACGCTACTAAGTGCTAAAACCACCAATTGATCGCCTTTTCCCTTGTCGACTAATCTTTACAACCGTAGATTACCGCACCACGAGCGGAGTTCACTAGACATTGGACTTTTCAGATAACGAAAAACCAATTGAGGGTGTCAGACACACATTTCCATCTAAGATTTATTCACATCAATCTCAAGAATTCGACAACCGCTTTGCACAGCAAAACAACCTTACCCTAATCAGTAAAAAACAACAATCTATCACCCTACCACTTCAGTTGGCTTAGCAAAGCCGACATTCCGCAAACAACCATCAGCTGGATGCAAACCGCCACCGCATGCGCAGATCCTGGTTCACCGTCCTGCCCGCCATCCTCCTTGTACTGGCCGATCCGCGCAGCGTAAGCAATCAGATCCGGGAGCACGTTCTGCTCCATGTTTCCCCGGAAAATGTGACCCATTGGACCACTGGCGAAGACGGCCACATCCTCACCACCGTGCGATTCCGAGTCCAGCGGAACCGTGGCCATGTACAGCGTATGGTAGTCGGTGAAATCGTACCCGCTGATGTCTGCCCGTTCGGCAGGGTTCTCCTGCTTGTACGTCGTATAGTAACCCTCGCCGTTGGCGTAGCTCAGGGTCGTATATGGGAGGCCGTCTTCGTCGCTGACGCCGCCGATACCGAGGATGTCATTGCCACGTTTCTGGAATGGATGGATAGAATAAAGATAGATGGAAATGTAAAAAACGCTTTGTGAAACATTTTTGGGTACATTAACTGGCATTACAATAATCTTGTATCAAGGTAATCCTTTACCAAAGTAATTGTTATGTTTTTCTTAACTTAAGAGCTAAACTAATTTTAGTTCTAATTTCATTTGTCATTCGTCATAATAAGCACCGACCAATAATGATTGAGTTTATTCTTGCGCCTCGCCCAAAGCCTTAAGGCCATTTTGGTTTTAATCACTAATTCATAAATAAGCTTTCATATCATGTAGAAACATAATGTGAAGCAATTACAATTTCCTAAAAATAATAAGATTGAATTCTATTTTCATCCAGTCCACGTCTATTTTGGGCACAGCATGAATTAAATTCCCGTCACACCTTCTACTTGATACTATGGCACAAATGTCCCAAATGGAGGATAACGTGTCTGGTGGAGCGGGCCTTCTGATGGTACATAGGAATTAGAAGTGTGCGCCGCCGCGCCACGCCGGCGCCGCCGCCGATTCTCGGTTCACGCCGCCGCCGCCGATTATTTTTCGGCGCGCCGCCGCTTACGCCGCCGAACTCCAACTTTCTACGCCGATCTCAAAAACGCATTGCAAAATTATATTATTTCTTGATTGATTTCATTACAATAATTCAAGCAATTCATTAGAGTCATCTGCCTGCATACATAGCATTTCTAAGGTCGTTTTCAGCGGTGGTCCATTTTTTTTGGTTCAAATTTATACTGCCGTTCTACGCATAGTAGTCCCATGTTATATGGGATTCCCATATAACATGGGACAAATATGCGTATGACGGTAGTATAACAGTTCTAAAAAGTGAAAGAGTTTATCCTTTGAATTAAATCGAGTTCACAAAGATACCGGGGTTCCTGAAAATAACTGATGACTAAAGAAAGAATCTAGGCATTCCGAAGATTGATGAAAATGCTAGTGATTGTTAAAAAAAATGTTATTGTCGTGTCCATCTCCAGAAGAGATGTAAATTCTCCAGCAACTCTTTTCAGGATTCTTCCATCAGTTTCGCCAAGAATTCCGTTAAGAGTTCCTCCGGGAACTCTAGAAGGTCCTTTAGGAAATCCGAGCGTTTCCGTTTCCTCCGTGACATCCTCCAGTAGTTTCTTCGGGCATTGCTGCAGAAGTTTCACTGGAACTTTTTGTAGTACTTCCTCTAGAAATCCCTCTAAGAGTTACTCCGGGTATTCGTTTAGGAGATCATCCAGGCATTCATCTGGAAGTCTACAAGTTTTTCCTGGGAATTCCTTTACGAGATCGTCAGGTAATTCCTCTAGAAGCACCTCCGGGAATTCCTTCATGAGTTCTTCAACGGGTTCATCCGGGAATTCCTTAACGAATTTCTACGGGAATTCCTTTAAGAGCTCATAGAAATTGCACTGGAAAGACCAGAAGTTATATCTGATAATTCCTCTAGAAGTTTCTCTTGTAATTCCTCTAGGAATTCTTCCGGGAGTTCTTCCGGAATGTTCTGTACCAGTTCCTCCTGGAATTCTTCAAGGAGTTTCTTTAAGAATGCTTCCAGAAATTCTTCCAGAAGTTTCTCCGAACATTCCTCCAGAAGTTCCTGTGGGAATTTCCCTAGGGTTTTCTCTAGGATTTCTCCGAGAACTACACTATGAGTTTCACCGTGAATTTTACTAAAAGTTCTTCCGGGAATTCGTCTAGGAGTACTTCTGGGAATACGAATATCTTCGGAAACACTTTTACTACGAGTTTCACCAGGAAGAAATTCCCCAGGCAATTTCACTACAAGTTGCACTATAAGTTTTTCTCTAGAACTTGCACTGGGTATGCCAGGAGTTTCCTCCGAGAATTCCTTTAAGAAATCCCCCGGAGTTTCTCCGAACGTTCCTCTAGGAGTTCTCCCAGAAATTTCTCTAGAAGTATCTGAGTTCAGGAATTTCTCTACGAGTTCTTCCGGGAATTTCTTTAAGAATTTCTTGGGAATTCCATCGGGAGTTGCTCTAGAAATCCGGCTGGTAATTCCTCAAGAAATTCTTCCGGGAAATACATTAAGAGCTCATCCGAGAACTTATCTATAAATACCTATGGTAACGAGTTCCTCCTTGAATTCCTTTTCGAATTTCTTCGGCAATTTATCTGCAATTTATCTAGAAGTTCCTCCGAAAATTCCTCTGAGCAATTACGACAATTGCTCTAAAAATATATCTGGGAGTTGCACAAGGAATGCCCGGAATTTCCTCCGAGAATTCTTCTATGAGTTCCACCGGTAATTCCGCTAAGAATTCATCAGGAAATTCCTCTAAGAGTTCCTCCAGAAGTCCGGCAATTTCTCTAAGAGTTCTTCTAAGATTTATTTCCGGAATTCTTCCAGGAGTTTTCCCAAACGTTCATCAGAGAATTGTTTTAGATGTGCTTTTGGAGATTCGTTTAGAAGTTTATCCGGGAATTCCTCTAGGTGAACCTTAAGGAATGCCTCTACGAGTTCCTCTAGAAATTCCACTGGGAATTCCTTTGGGCAGCTGATTGATGATTTACCATAACAAACAATAATTTCAATAAATTTTCAAAAAACATATGAAAAAAATAAATGAACTGTAACTATAAACATGTCATTGCATCTTTAACATGATGCATAATATAATAAATAAAACACTGATATTGGTTTACGGAATTAACATAAATTTAAAATTATAGTCACGCCGTTTTACGCCGCCGCCGCCGCCGCCGCCGCCGAAAATTCATTCGGCGTCACGCCGATCACGCCGCCGCCGCCGGCCAAAAAAATGCAAAACGCCGCCGCCGACAGATTTCAAATCGGCGCACACCTCTACAATTATGATTTGACCGAAGGTGGTTATTCGGAAAATCGGTCAAACTTTTCGCAGTCTAAATCAAATCGTGTGTTCATAGTACTATTGAGCAGAAAGCTTTCAAATTAAGATAGATGTAGCTTTAGAATGACGACCAAAATAATTCAGTTTATGTATTTGCCTACACTGGAAGACAGCTTGCGGTTGAAATTACTATTCTGAAGGTCAAATACAAAACGCCGCTAAATTTGTGCAGACTGAGTTTCGTTTCAATTCAACAGAATAATGTTTTCAATTTTACCATGGAGCCGATTTACAATTAAAAAAAGTTTCTGTTGACAACCGGATTCGAACCAAGAACTTTGAGATCACCAGGCTCGCACGCTACCACTCGGCTATCGAACCGGTTGATATGGGAGGAAACAAAACGCACACAAGAAGCGTTTGTTGATTATAAAATGTCATCACAGTGCACTGCAGTGCAACGAAGAAGTTTTTCTTCGTTCGTATGCAGAAAATCCACGCACATATTTACCTTCGTTATTCTTGTACAAAGTGCTGTCGTCGGTAATAGCGAGGAGGATACAAGCCCATTGCGATGCCAACAACGTGATGACCGAGGAACAAAAAGGGTGTCGCAAAAACACGCAAGGCGGCAAAGACCAGGTCATCATAGATGCAGTCATTGTGGGTCAAGCCACGGAAAAGCAGAGGAACCTGAGCATGGCGTACATCGACTATAAGAAGGCGTACGACTCAGTACCGCACTCGTACCTACTCAAGGTACTGTAGTTGTACAAGGTAGACGGGAACGTCATCAGGCTGATGCAACACGCTATGGGGATGTGGAGCACGTCCCTACAAATTACCGACGGAACAGCTATGTTGCGGTCCAGAACTCTCAGCATCAGGAGGGGGATATTTCAAGGCGATACCTCTATTCCGCTATGGTTCTGCCTTGCGATGAACCCCCTCAGCAGAACACTCAACCAATGCAACTATGGCTACCAACTGAAAAGTGGGGGAAGGAGTACAAGAATAACCCACACCGTCTTTATGGACGACCTGAAGCTGTTTGCGGAATCAGTACAGAGGCTGCATCAACTGTTGCAGCTTGTGACGATGTTCAGCAACGACATCCGGATGGAGTTTGGAATATACAAATGTCGGTCAGTCCATCTTCGCCGGGGTCAAGTAGTGGACGCCAGCAGTTTCCGCGTCAACGAACAGGAGGAGATTCAGAATATGGTTGAAGGCGAAGCGTACAAATACCTGGGCTTCCTGCAACTGAGAGGTATTCGCCACACAGCGATCAAGAAGGAACTGCAGGACAAGTTCATGCATCGTGTCAACTGTGTTCTGAGGAGCTTTCTGTCAGCCGGCAACAAGGTGAAGGCAATCAACACGTTTGCTGTGGCCCTGTTGACCTACAGTTTTGGGGTGGTAAAGTGGACCAAGACTGACCTCGAGGCGTTAGAACGAGCAGTACGAGTGGCGTTCACCAAGCACCGCATGTGCCATCCAGAGTCGTCCATCCAGAGAGTCACCCTGCCACGCGCAGTAGGAGGAAGAGGCGTCACCAATATCCAGGCGCCATGTGTCTCACAGATCCAGCAGTTGCGGGCATATTTCATAGAAAGCCAGAACCGTCATGAAATGTATCGCACTGTATGTGAAGCTGACCATGGTTACAGCGCCCTGCATCTGACGCAGGAGAATTACCAGCTGAACTGCGACATCAAGACCGTTGACGAGATGATCGTAACGTGGAAGCAGAAGAAGTCGCATGAGACGCATCCCCATCAACTGGAGCTCGAGCACATCGATAAGGTGGCGTCGAACGCGTGGCTGGTGCGGGGTGACCTCTCTTCGGAAACAGAAGGTTTCGTGGTAGCCATCCAGGACCGGGTAATTGCAACGAAGAACTATCGGCGGTACATATTGCACGAAGACGTGGAGGACCGCTGCAGGAAGTGCAATTCAGTAGGAGAAACGATCGAGCATGTCGTTGCAGGCTGTTCAAGTGTTAGCTGGATCTGCCTACCTCGATCGTCACAACGAAGTTGCCAAGATTGTGCACCAACAGCTTGCTTTAAAGCACAATTTGGTCGACAGATTTGTACCCTACTACAAGTACCAGCCAGACCCGGTTTTGGAAAATAGTTGCATAAAGCTGTACTGGGATCGCAAGATCATTACGTACGTCATCATTCGTGCCAACCGGCCCGACATTGTGATTTACGACAAAAGGATGAAGCGGGTAACCCTCATCGACATCGTTGTACCGTTAGATCATAATGTCCAATCAACGTTCTCCGGCAAGATAACTAAGTACCACGAACTAGCGGAGGAGTTGAAGCAGATGTGGCACTTGGAGGACGTCCATATAGTTCTGGTTGTCCTCTCGGCAACCGGAGTTGTCCCTAAATCTCTCCTAAGGTCCCTAGACGAGCTGGAATTGAAGAAGGACCTGAACAGCATCCTGAAAGCGGTGATTCTTGGAACCTGTAGTACAGTTAGGCGGTTCCTGAATCACCACAACTGACATCCAAAGCAGACTCATTAGGATAAGCTTAACAAACCGGCTAATGAGATCCACAGAGCCTAATCCCCTTTGGCATTCCGATTGCCCGGGGTAGGTGATAGTTTCCAGCAATTTCTGCTGGCGTAGTTGGTCACACGTTCGCTTAATATGCGGATGGTCATGGGTTTGATTCCCAGCCCCGGCACTTGCAATTTTTCGTCAGTTGCTTTTCCCCCGAGAGCAACTGACACTGACCCTCTTCTGAGCCCCATGGCTCAAACGTACCCGGATACCTGGACATCGGCGAACTGCCACTCATAATGGACCCTCAATCGGACTGAAAAGGAACAACGGCCATCCATCATCATCCTTGTGCTCATCATTCTACGATCAAAAAAAAAAAAAACGATCAATTCTGACTATACATGTCAATGGTTGCTCCTCCGTGATTGATCTGAACTGGTACCAGTTGCACTGTGATCCAACTGAATAAGGGGCTGGGACATTCCACTTATTCTCAAAGTGCAATTTTAGCAGCTCATGCATATTTGATCAATAACGGCGCCGGCCAAGTCCTTATAGTCAGCTGGGAAGGGAAAGGAATGTTAGAGTGTACTGGTTGTTGCTACTAGAGACCGAGAGCACTCTGCGTCCCACAACCCGCACGGACTGGGGTATTTGTTAGACGGAAAGGATGGGAGATCTGGGAGTCACCGTTGGGTCGGTGATGCGATCCATGGATAGGGTTATTTATAGTGTTCGTGATAGATTGTGTGGTGAATAAGGTGAATAAGGTCAAGCGGCACAGCACGCTTTGGTTGCATAACTTATAGGCGTTATATATACACTGTGCTGTGAGTGGAAGTTGGAAGGGAGGGAAACAACTTTTTTCAATTCGTTTCTGGTTCTAGCGATGGCTATGAACATATGAATATACATGAGCTGTATATGTAGAGAAGAGAGAGTGAGAGAAAGTTGATAGAAAGATACAAAGTAGGATGAAAAGGACGGGCCAGGGATTGAACCCATGACCTTCTGCATACGAGTCAGAAGCGGTAGCCACTAGACCACCAAGCCCGTCAACCATCATCATCCTTGTGCTCATCATTCTACTAGGTATAAAGTAGAAAAAGTGAAAGCAGCAGAAAGGCAACCAGTTCGATAAAGTAGAATAGAATCTAGGCGCTGTACAAAACTGTAAGTGCAGCTGTAAATTGAAATTGCTCACGGAGTGCCCCAGTGGATAATAGAGCTGTAAATTAGGTTAAGTGATTAAGAATAAAAAAAAAATACCGATCTTTGTGCCCACTGGGCAATCCTTTTGCCACGAACTACTGTGTAGGAATGTAATTGATGTCCCCCTGGTGAAAGTTGCCTGGAATCAGTTGATTTAGGCATTTATATTTGGGCTTTTCTGTAGGTGATCCACTACTAGCACCAAAACCCTAGCATAATATCCGGTATTCAGAAAACTTAATACAACCTATCTATTAAAGAGATCTATATAACATAGCTTCAGAGCATAAACTCTAGAAAACAATCACCATCTTAAACATTATTGCAAATGTTCAAATTCATATTAAATAGACGCAAACTTGAATGATGCCCGAATAAAACGATATCATACGGCTGTGATACAGTAAATCATTTTCTGATTATTCGTGGAATTATAAAATGGATCATAAACCGATGATTATGTGAATGATATTAATGATACCAGGAATCATATCCAGAGTTTGAATGATAGACCGAATGGGTTGTTAAGTATCGTTTTCGTTACCATTCAAAAACGGCAATTTTCACGAACACAAATTTCATCAAATTATACACGTAATAATCATTTTATCATTGATTTTATGACACACTGAATAATGAAAACAAAAACTGAAATATTTCACAGCTCTGCTTCACCGACTTAAAAGATGATACACCCCTGCTGCAGATCCATCTTCTGTCAAAGTTCGTGACGTCATTTGTTGTGTTTATTTTGGTGCTGCTGGAAGTTTTTTGTTACACGCTAATATATTTTTTTTACAAAGTTGCAGGTAAAACAAAAATGAAAAAAAAAAAGTGTTCCATAAATTGATTTTTGCTGCGATATTTCTGAAGCGAGTGAACAGCAAATGAATGTAAATTATTGCAAATGAATGATCTCATCCTTGGTTGTTGGTCGCTCCTTTTCCGGGCATCCATACGGCAAATATACCCATATTGCATGGTTTTAGAACCTAGAACTCCTTAAACAGCTTTCATCTCAAATCTTTGATTTTGGGCCACTATTTTGCATATTATGGTCGTTATTTGAATTCTGGATATCTTCTCTATACCAAATATACCGATATGTCATGGTTCTAGAACCTAAAACCACAGAGAACAGACGTTTAAACTCGAACAAAAATACGTCAAAATCGTGTGTTAAAAAATTTAGTGTGCCTCAACGCCACCAACGGAGACTGCCCCACATATAAAGTCGATTTGACCCCACGATGGCAGTGTTCATCGTTAAAATACACTAGCCCACAAACTGCTACCATTTTGAATTTTGGGCCGCCATCTTGTATTTTCGGCCGTCATTTTGCATATTCCGCTGCTATTTTTGGACTCCAGATATCGTCTGTATACCAAATATACCCATATGCATGGCTAAAACTCCTTTAAACAACCGCCATCTTGAATTTTGAGCCGTTATCTTGGATTTTTGTCCGCTATCTTTTATATTCTGGTCGCCACTTTTGGACGCCGGACATCTGCATATCAAATATAACTATATTGCATGGCTTAAGAGCCCAAAACTCCTTAAGGACAAGGTATTTGGAGTACATAGCTCAAATTTTCTAGAGCACCGTTGTTTTTTGAATCGTTGAACGGATATAAAAAAGTTTCACAATTTCTCGACGAATCACGCAAAAATAAGACGTTAATTTTTTTTTGTATGGAGTTTTCATTTACGCGGCCGCGTAAAAAAGACCTGACTGTACTCCAAATACCTTGTCCTTAAAGCATCCTCCATCTTGGATTTCAGGCCACCATCTTGAATACTCTAGTTCCCATTTTTGGATTCTGGATATATTCCCCATACCAAATATACCCATAAGTATTATTTGGTTTTAAAGCCTTAAACTGCTAAAAACAGCCGCCTCTTCTAGTTTTGGGCTGCCATATTGAATTTTAGGTTGCCATCTTGAATCTTTGGTCGACATAGTTGTTTTGTGATTTCTATTGATGATTTCCGCATAAAATTCGGCAACCATGCTGAAGTTAAAAAAAATTCAGCGCTTCAACGTTCAGTTTTATATATGACCAGTTCAGCGGTGCTGGTCCGGATCACTAAAATGAACATAACTCCAGAACGTCTTGACCGATCCGCACCATTTTCAATAGCAAACAACGCTCTTGTTTCCGGTTCGGTTCGAGCTATAATCCGTAAAATCGGCCAATGGGAAATGCCTTAAAAGTGAGTGAACTATTTTTGCGCACAGACATACATACATACATACACACATACAGACATCATCTCTATTCGTCGAACTGAGTTGATTGCTATATGTGACTCGACTCTCTGAGCCTCTGAGCCAGTACACTTTGGTGTACGAGTAAGGCAAAAACTCTTGAGATATTTCTAAAAAAACTCCTATAATAATACAAATGAAATATTTCTAAGTATATTCCTAAAATTAAGAATTCGCGAAGAAATTCTTAGAGTTCTCCTGAAATGCATAAATATCTGAAGAAAATGCTGAAAGTATCACTGTAAACTCCTGTAGGAATCTCTATAAGATCTTCTACCTGAATTACTGAACATAACTGTTTAAGTGATTTCGAAGTGTAAGCATGTACCAAAAACGACACAAAACGAGACAGTTAAAGTTAGACAAAACATTTGACCAAAAACGTTAATATTTTTTTTCCCCCTGAGGAAGACACTATCCCCGTGTCGAAACGTCGGGTGAATAATAAAACTCGTTTTTTGAACCCTAAGACTGCGTAGCCGTCAATCTATAGAGTCAAGATTACAGTCGATTCCCAACAGCAACTGAACATAATAATACGAGAATCTCTGAAGAATATCTGAAGAATTTCCTGGGCATATTCCTCCGAGGATTTTGTACAGAATCTCTGAAGCCATTCCTGAACAAATCTCTGGTGGTGAAACACAGATAGTGAAGCAATCAGTGGAAGATTGTCTGATGGAATCACTGGAAGAATATATGAAAAAATCTTTGAAAGAGTTTTCTGAACAAATTTCTGTTAAAAAAAAAGAAAATCGCGTTAAGTACTGTTCCTTTGAATTCCACTAAGAATTTGCATCCTTTGACAGATACGTATTTCGACCTCAGCTGTAAGGTCGTCTTCAGTGTCTTGTACTTGACTCGACTCAAGTACAAGACACTGAAGACGACCTTACAGTAGAGGTCGAAATACGTATCTGTCAAAGGATGCAAATTCTTAGTGGAATTCAAAGGAACAGTACTTAACGCGATTTTCTTTTTATTTACAGATATTCCCCTAACAAGCCCAGGTTAATCATCATCAAATTTCTGTTGAAAATTCTGAAGGGATCCCTGGAGAAATATCGGACGGATTTTCTTAGGGAATATCCAGGTGAGTTTCTAAACTAAAGCAATCTATTTTAATATGGCTTTGATCACCACTTAATTGATCTTGATCGCTTATGATTGATGTTTCTCGGTGATATCGTTTAAGCAAACTCGCTATTTGGCTTTACGTTTCAGCCTGCTTTTATTTTTCGGTCATCTTCAGAAAGTTTCCGCCACACCTCCGTTCTTTGGGGTGGAATCTATATATATAAAAATGAATTTCCGTCTGTCTGTCTGTCTGTCTGTCTGTCTGTCTGTCTGTCTGTCTGACCGCTATGCATTCGGAAACTACTGAACCGATCGGTGTGAAATTTTGTATGTGAATATTTGTGGGGCCGGGGAAGGTTCTTAGCTTGGTGCGGGACTTCTCCGGTCTCTGGAACGGGGGACTCCCATACAAATGACTTTGCGGGGGACGTCCCTACGGAGCTGTGTGTCAAAAAACACAGTAGGCAGGCAGTACGACGTTTGCCGGGACAGCTAGTACTCAATAAAAAAAACACAAAGAACGAAAGGTTGGCGGTAATTTTCCGAAGATTACCGAAACATAAAAGCAGGTTTAACGAAAAGCCAAATAACGATTTTAATTAAACAATATCACCGAGAAACACCAATGAAAAGCGAATAAGATAAAACAATCTATGGAAATCTATTTTAAAGAATTCTTGAGCAAATATGTGGAGGAAGCTCTGGAGGAATTTTTTAAGACATTATTGCAAGAATTTCTGAAGAATCCACTGGAGAAGTTTCTAAAAAAACCTTGGTAGTTTTTAAGATCGAATTTCTGAAAAAAAAATCTGAATAAATGAGTCAATCAATTTCGAAAGGAATCCATGGGAGATTTCGTAAAGAAATCCTTGGGCAAATTTATGGAATATGAATCTTAAAAGAATTTCATAAGGAAGCTTTGGAAAATTTTCTTAAGTTTTCACGTTTCTATTTTTTTCATTTTCTAAAGCAATCCCTGAATACATTTATGAAGTAATCCGTGGGTAATTATCTGAAATATTTCTTGTGTGGATTTCTGAATCTATGCAGAAGTTTGTAAGGAAACCTATGGAAGCAAGAATTCATGGAGATATCTGAAGGATCCGCTAGACTAAACTATAAAGGCAATTCAATAGGAATTTTCGAACCAATGTATGGAAGATGTTCAGAAAGAACTTTCAAAAGTATTTTGCGGATGGCTTCGAGAACTGAATACCTGAAGGATTTTCCTAAGGACACGGAGCGCTTTCGGAAGAAATCCAGAAAAAAGTTTTTAAACTGATGAGTCCTTAAATCTCTCTAAACTTTCTAAATTTTAAAGAAAACTATGAATCTTTGAAAGGAAACCGTGGAAAAACTTTTGAAGAAATCTGTAGAATTTCTTTTAAACTCCCTAGAAGGAATCGTTGAAATAATTCCTAAAGATCAATGAATCCGGCGATAAGTTTTTGGAGGTATCTCTCAAATAATTGCTGCGAAATTGCTGAAATATTTTTGAAAACATTCATTAGGGAATTTCCAAAACAATGCTTGCAAAATTTCCTTAAATGATCTTTCGAGAAAGTCCAGAGGAAAAGCTAGTGGAATATTTATCTACATGGATCAGTGGAGAAAATTTCAAAATAAATCTCTGATAGATTTTTTAAAGAGTCCGTAGAGGAGCTTCTGTGGCGCTGGGTTTTCAGTGAATACCTCAAAGACACCACTGGTTTAGACGCCCTTCCCTGTACATGTTAGATTATACGTGTCATAAATCAATGAATGAATCCCGGAAGGAGCCCTTGATAGAATGTCGGAAATTAAACCTAAAGGAATACCGGGGAAACCCAGGAGACATTTTAAAAGAAATCTTTAAAGAGGTGCCAAAAAAATCCCCTGAAAAATCTAGGAATTAAACCATGAAAGAGTCTAGAGATGAATCCTTCTGAAAATGCGAGGAAAGCCCCTGAATTCTGGTAGAAATCATTGAAAGAATTCTTGGTGTAATCCCTGGAACAATCTTGATCGGAATGCCGGGTGGAAGTCCAGGAGTAATTCTGGGCTGAATCCCTACAAGATTATTGGGAGGAATAACAAGATGAAACCTGATAAGAATCCTTGAAGCATCCATGGAGAATCAACAGGAGTTCAATTTTTTTTTCACAGATTTGCAGAAATCAATCAATCAATAAAATCAAATCAAATCAATTATAATACAGTACCATCTAGTGAAAAAAAACTAACTATAGATCGTTTGAATAGAAGATTCACGTGTGCATAAACAGCTTAGCCGAAAACACAACCACTTTCTGGAGAGGCCCAACACTAAAGGTTGAAAAAGAATCGCTCAACATTTAATCTACACTGACCAAAAATCCAACCATAGAGGGATTACCAAAAGTAAACTTATTGTGTCCAGGTTTCTTCTCTAAACCGTGAGTGAAAGAAACCAAACCAATTAATCTCAAAACATACTCACCGGATATCCATTGTAGGTCATCGTGTGCCCGTGATCCGACGACACCACGATCAACGTATCCTCCACCGACGTAGCCGCACGTGCCAGTTCAATGGCCCGTGAAAACTCCGCCGTTTCATCCAGCGCTAGCCGCGGCCTCGAATCGTGATGAGCCATATCAATCCGTGCCCCTTCCACGAACAGGAAGAAACCTTTGTCCTTGTTTTTGGTCAGCATTTTCAGCGCAGCATCCACCATCTCCGTTAGTTTCGGTTTCACTGCTCCAAGCTGCAGTTCGTCAATCTCCAGATTGAACTGGATGTGACCAGTGTCGAAGAGGCCCAGCACGTTCTCGGTATTGGCGATGTCGATCGACTGCAGAGCGGTCTTGTTCCACACGTAGGCAGCGTTGTTAGGATGAACGGCTTTCCACTCGTCGATCAGGTTCCTTCCGTCGCTACGATATCCCGCCACGCTTTCGTCGTCCATTTGTGTCTTCGGTACGAAGTGTCTTCGACCTCCACCCAAAGCAACGTTGAGGTTTTTGCCGACCTCTCCGTGGACCAGCTGTTGGGCGACGTCCGGATACTTGGTGGCATCGCAGCCTCCGCTCGTTACGGCGGAGTCGTCTTCCCAGTCGCGATTGGCTACACTAGCGTAAGCTCCGGCGGGAGTTGCGTGGGTTATACGGGCGTTGGTGACTACGCCCGTTGCCATGCCGGAGTCCTGGGCCCACTTGAGCAGTCCGAGGAATTCCGATTCCGTACGGTTGTAGGCGCAGTTGTAGCGAGGGACGTGCGGACCAACGTTGATCATTCCGTAGTTGGTTTTGACGCCGGAGAGGTACGCGGTGGCCGTGCAGGCCGAGTCTGCTACTTGGCGATTCACGCAGTAAGTTTTCGCTGTGGCCAGGTATGGGAACTGCTCAAACGAAAGCATTTTGTTCTCGTTACCCAGGTACATCCGGGTGGCCGCGATGGTTTGCGAGGACATTCCATCGGCGATGAAGTAGATTACGTTCTTGGCCTTGGAGGCGATGGGTTCTTCCTGCAGTTTGGCTTTGAGCGTTTCTTGGGCCGTTTGACGCCAAAAGTCGGACTGTAATTCGGCTGGATCGACGTTTACGGCTTGCCGGCTACTCGCCGGGCTCGATCGCTGGTGCTGATGATCATTGTCGTACGTTTGATGGACTTCATTGGTCGCAACGACGGCAACCAAAATAGTCGCGAAAATTATACCAACTGCCCTCATTGCACACCCAGTCACTATACACACTTTGAACTTGGAGGGTTCTCGTTGATGAGAGAAGGCTCCGGTTGTTGGAACCACACTAACCAGAACACAGACTTGGGTAAAGTCTTTTATCAACTCTATTGAAGAGGGGCATTGATGAATATATTAGGGATGAATGATTCTCTGATAACGTGATGGAGGCTTGACAATGGAGTGTCTCTTACATGCAAGACTTGAACAACGTGATAAGAGATATCTGCTCCCAGTGAAACGGATGGTTCTTATATTGGGCGGTAGATAACACGCCTTCGTGTGCTGCAGCCGGATAGAACCGATTCTCTTCAATCGCGTGATTCTCGGCTGATGCTAGGGTGCTATTTTTGAAACGACGTAAATTTGATTTAATGACATCCGAATGAAAGCAACTTTGTACTTCTCATCCATTGACGCAGCTCAATTGGCCACTAATTAGATTTCAAGTGCCGACAACCTTCGGACGTCTGGAAAAGGGGTTCCACGAAATGTTGGGATGATCTGCTATCTATTCCGAGAGGTAAAATCTTACAAATTGGTAATGTCACTCTGCGAAAGGTGTCAGTCGATGCAGAAATGCAGTTACCTGAGGTACCGTTCCTGGCCCTGATAGGCTTTTGGCTAGTTGGCACATTGCAGGCTGGTCCTGTAGATAAAGGTAGTTTGCAAACTCAATAGTTGCTCTTAAATAAGTAGCTTTCTTTTCAGATCCAGGACTCAGCTATGATTCCTATCATCCGAGGTTCCAGCCGGAACCTACTCCGCTTGCCACCCTAGCAAATCAAGAACTATCCATCGACTACTGGTTAAACAACGCCAGGGAAATGGCACAGAAGTTCATCAACCACAAGGAGAACAAAAAAGTTGCCAAAAACGTGATCATGTTCCTGGGAGATGGCATGTCCATCAGCACGGTAGCAATGGCCCGTGTCTACGCCGGAGGTGAAGAGAAGCAACTGGCTTTCTCGAACTTCCCGAACGTGGGGATGACGAAGACCTACTGTGTCAACTACCAAGTTCCGGACTCGGCCTGCACGGCAACTGCCTACCTGGGCGGGGTAAAGACCAACTACGAAACAATCGGAGTCAACGCTCGGGTTCCCAGTTCCGACTGCACAGCTGAACTGGATAAGTCAACCCACGTTGACTCCATTGCTAAGTGGGCGTTGGATGCCGGGAAGGACGCCGGACTGGTTACGACTACGCGAGTAACGCACGCTTCGCCTGCCGGACTCTACGCTCATACTTCGAACCGGCATCGGGAGAATGATGCCAAGGTTTCGGAAGATGGATGTGACCCAGAGGTGGTTGAGGACATCGCCAAGCAACTCATTCACGGAGATGTGGGACGACGATTGAAGGTAATCCTGGGGGGTGGCCGTAGGGAGTTCCTGCATGAAGACCTGGATCCTGAAACCGGCAAACCTGGCAAACGGACGGACAATAGGAATCTCATTCAGGAGTGGCAGGACTTGGCCGAGGGATCCGAGAATCGAACCTACGTATGGAACAAGCAAGATCTCCTGAATATAGACATCAAAACGACCGATCGGCTACTGGGACTGTTCGAACCAGATCACTGCCCATACAATCTGGAACTAATTCATAAGGGTCTGACTCAAGAACCGACGCTGACGGAAATGGTCGATAAGGCCACGGACATTCTCAGCAAGAATCCCGAGGGTTTTTTTCTGTTCGTGGAGGGAGGTCGAATCGATCACGGCCATCATGACAACTGGGCACGGTATGCTCTGGACGAAACTGTGGAGTTCTCAAAAGCGGTAGAACTTGCCCGGGCCAAGTTCAGCGAGGAGGATACCTTGATCGTTGTCACGTCAGATCATTCCCACAGTGTCAGCTACAATGGTTACGCGGTAACTTCATCCATAGCTTCTTAACATATCGCATGTCACATTCAAATTTATTCATTCACAGAGTCGTGGAGCGGACATCTTCGGAGTAGCCGGCACGGGCAAGGATCAACTCCCGTACATGACCATAGGGTACGCCAACGGGAAGGGTTTCTACGAACATGTTGACGCCGCCAAGGGTGGACGAAGGAACATCAGTGAGTTGGACACCTCGGGTGATGAGTTCCGATTTCCGGCCACTGTTCCTCTGTACTCGGAAACGCATGCCGGTGAAGATGTGGCCGTGTACGCTTCCGGGCCTTGGGCGCATCTCTTCACCGGGACCTACGAACAGAATGTGATTCCGCACATGATGGCGTACGCGGCGTGTCTGGGCGATGGGTTGAAGGCTTGCGCGTGAGAAGCTCCAGGGAACAGATATGTTAAATAAGATTAACTAGAGTAATAAAAATGTATGATTTTTGTTTCAATGCGTGTAAGTTGGATCAGCGGTTATCTTAACTCTCAATTTTTATAAACTCTAAAAATTTTTGAATAATGCTGTTTAAAAACCCCGATGGGAGATGGGATTACGTTAGGAATCCCGATTCTGTGGAGAATCCCCAGGAGATTCTGTGGAGAATCCCGAGAGGATTCTGTGGAGAATCCTGAGAGCATTCTTTGGAGAATCCTGAAGAGGATTCTTGGAGAATACCAAGAAGATTATGTGGAGAATCCCGAGAGGATTTTGTAGACAACCCTGACAGGATTCTGTGCAGAATCCCAAGGGGATTCTGTGCAGAATCCCAAGGGGATTCTGTGGAGAATCCCGAGAGGATTCTATCGAGAGTCTCGAGTGGATTCTGTCGAAAATTCCGAGAGGATTCTGTGGAGAATCCCGAGAGGATTCTGTGGAGAATCCCGAGAGGATTATGTAGAGAATTCCGACAGGATTCTGTGGAGAATCCCGAGAGTATTCTGTGGAGAATCCCGAGAGGATTCTGTGGAGAATTTCGAGAGGATTCTGTGGAGAATTCCGAGAGGATTCTGTTGAGAATCCCGAGAGTATTCTGTGGAGAATCCCGAAAGGATTCTGTGAAGAATCCCGAGAGGATTCTGTGGAGAATCCCGAAGCGATTCTGTGGTGAATCCCGAGAGGATTCTGTGGAGAATCCCGAGAGGATTCTGTGGAGAATCCCGAGAGGATTCTGTGGAGATCCCGAGAGGATTCTGTGGAGAAACCCGAGAGGATTCTGTGGGGAATCCCGAGAGGATTCTGTGGAGAATTTCGAGAGGATTCTGCAGAGAATCCCGGGAGGGTTTTGTAGAGAATCCCGAGAGAATTTTGTAGAGAATCCTACAAGGATTCTGTGGAGAATCCAGAGAGGATTCTGTGGAGAATCCCGAGAGGATTCTGTGGGGAATCCCGAGAGGATTCTGTGGAGAATTTCGAGAGGATTCTGTGGAGAATCCCGAGAGGATTCTGTGGAGAAATCCGAGAGGATTCTGTGGAGAATTCCGAGAGGATTCTGTGGAGAATCCCGAGAGTATTCTGTGGAGAATCCCGAGAGGATTCTGTGGAAAACCCCGAGAGGATTCTGAGGAGAATCCCGAAGCGATTCTGTGGTGAATTCCGAGGGGATTCTGTGGAGAATCCCGAGAGGATTCTGTGGAGAATCCCGAGAGGATTCTGTGGAGAATCCCGAGAGGATTCTGTGGAGAATCCCGAGAGGTTTCTGTGGAGAATCCCGAGAGGATTCTGTGGAGAATCCCGAGAGGATTCTGTGGAGAATCCCGAGAGGATTCTGTGGAGAATCCCGAGAGGATTCTGTGGGGAATCCCGAGAGGATTCTGTAGAGAATCCCGAGAGGATTCTGTGCAGAATCCCGAGAGGATTCTGTGGAAAATCCTGAGAGGATTCTGGAGAATCCCGTGAGGATTCTGTGGAGAATCCTGACAGGATTCTGTGGAGTATCCCGAGAGGGTGCTGTGGAGAATCCCGAAAGGATTCTGTGGAGAATCCTGAGAGCATTCTTTGGAGAATCCTGAAGAGGATTCTGTGGAGAATCTCAAACGGATTCTATGGAGAATCCCGAGAGGATTCTGTGAAGGATCTCGAGGGGATTTTGTAGAGAATTGTAAGGAGATTCTGTGGGGAATCCCAAGAGGATTCTGTGGAAAATCCCGAGAGGATTCTGTGCAGAATCCTAAGAGGATTCTGTGCAGGATCCTAAGAGAATTCTGTGGAGAATTCCGAGAGGATCTGGGGAGAATCCCGAAATATTTCTGTCGAGAATCCCGAAAAGATTCTGTGGACAATCCCGAGAGGATTCTGTAAAAAATCTAGAGAGGATTCTGTGGAGAATCCCGAGAGGATTATGTGGTGAATGTCGGGAGGAATCTGTGAAGAATCCTGAGAGGATTCTGTGGAGAATCTCAAAAGGATTCTGTGCAGTATCCCGAGAGGATGCTGTAGAGAATCCTGATAGGATTCTGTGGAAAATCTTGAAAGGATTCTGTGAAGATTCCCGAGAGGATTCGATTCTGTGGAGAATCCCGAGAGGATTCTGTAGAGAATCCCGAGTGGATTCTGTGGAGAATCCCGAGAGTATTCTGTGGAGAATGCCGAGAGGATTCTGTGGAGAATCCCGAGAGGATTCTGAGGAGAATCCCGAGAGGATTCTGTGGAGAATCCCGAGAGGATTCTGTGGAGAATCCCGAGAGGATTATGTGGAGAATCCCGAGAGGATTATGTGGAGAATCCCGAGAGGATTCTGTGGAGAATCCCGAGAGGATTCTGTGGAGAATCCCGAGAGGATTCTGTGGATAATCCCGAGAGGATTCTGTGGATAATCCCGAGAGGATTCTGTGGATAATCCCGAGAGGATTCTGTGGAGAAACCCGAGAGGATTCTGTGGAGAATCCCGAGAGGATTCTGTGGAGAATCCCGAGAGGATTCTGTGGAGAATCCCGAGAGGATTCTGTGGAGAATCTCGAGAGGATTCTGTGGAGAATCCCGAGAGGATTATGTGGAGAATCCCGAGAGGATTCTGTGGAGAATCCCGAGAGGATTCTGTGGAGAATCCCGAGAGGATTCTGTGGAGAATCCCGAGAGGATTCTGTGGAGAATCCCGAGAGGATTCTGTGGAGAATCCCGAGAGGATTCTGTGGATAATCCCGAGAGGATTCTGTGGATAATCCCGAGAGGATTCTGTGGAGAATCCCGAGAGGATTCTGTGGAGAATCCCGAGAGGATTCTGTGGAGAATCCCGAGAGGATTCTGTGGAGAATCCCGAGAGGATTCTGTGGAGAATCCCGAGAGGATTCTGTGGAGAATCCCGAGAGGATTCTGTGGAGAATCCCGAGAGGATTCGGTGGAGAATCCCGAGAGGATTCGGTGGAGAATCCCGAGAGGATTCGGTGGAGAATCCCGAGAGGATTCTGTGGAGAATCCCGAGAGGATTCTGTGGAGAATCCCGAGAGGATTCTGTGGAGAATCCCGAGAGGATTCTGTGGAGAATTCCGAGAGGATTCTGTGGAGAATCCCGTGAGGATTTTGTGGAGAATCCTGAGAGGATTCTGGAGAATCCCGAGAGGATTCTGTGGAAAATCCTGACAGGATTCTGTGGAGTATCCCGAGAGGGTGCTGTGGAAAATCCCGGAAGGATTCTGTGAAGAATCCTGAGAGCATTCTTTGGAGAATCCTGAAGAGGATTCTGTGGAGAATCTCATACGGATTCTGTGGAGAATCTCGAGAGGATTCTGTGAAGGATCTCGAGGGGATTTTGTAGAGAATTGTAAGGAGATTCTGTGGGGAATCCCAAGAGGATTCGGTGGAGAATCCCGAGAGGATTATGTGGTGAATGCCGGGAGGAATCTGTGAAGAATCCTGAGAGGATTCTGTGGAGAATCTCAAGAGGATTCTGTGCAGTATCCCGAGAGGATGCTGTAGAGAATCCGGAGAGGATTCTGCAAAGAATCCGGAGAGGATTCTGCAAAGAATCCGGAGAGGATTCTGCAAAGAATCCGGAGAGGATTCTGCAAAGAATCCGGAGAGGATTCTGCAAAGAATCCGGAGAGGATTCTGCAAAGAATCCGGAGAGGATTCTGCAAAGAATCCGGAGAGGATTCTGCAAAGAATCCGGAGAGGATTCTGCAAAGAATCCGGAGAGGATTCTGCAAAGAATCCGGAGAGGATTCTGCAAAGAATCCGGAGAGGATTCTGCAAAGAATCCGGAGAGGATTCTGCAAAGAATCCGGAGAGGATTCTGCAAAGAATCCGGAGAGGATTCTGCAAAGAATCCGGAGAGGATTCTGCAAAGAATCCGGAGAGGATTCTGCAAAGAATCCGGAGAGGATTCTGCAAAGAATCCGGAGAGGATTCTGCAAAGAATCCGGAGAGGATTCTGCAAAGAATCCGGAGAGGATTCTGCAAAGAATCCGGAGAGGATTCTGCAAAGAATCCGGAGAGGATTCTGCAAAGAATCCGGTGAGGATTCTGCAAAGAATCCGGAGAGGATTCTGCAAAGAATCCGGAGAGGATTCTGCAAAGAATCCGGAGAGGATTCTGCAAAGAATCCGGAGAGGATTCTGCAAAGAATCCGGAGAGGATTCTGCAAAGAATCCGGAGAGGATTCTGCAAAGAATCCGGAGAGGATTCTGCAAAGAATCCGGAGAGGATTCTGCAAAGAATCCGGAGAGGATTCTGCAAAGAATCCGGAGAGGATTCTGCAAAGAATCCGGAGAGGATTCTGCAAAGAATCCGGAGAGGATTCTGCAAAGAATCCGGAGAGGATTCTGCAAAGAATCCGGAGAGGATTCTGCAAAGAATCCGGAGAGGATTCTGCAAAGAATCCGGAGAGGATTCTGCAAAGAATCCTGAGAGGATTCTGCAAAGAATCCGGAGAGGATTCTGCAAAGAATCCGGAGAGGATTCTGCAAAGAATCCGGAGAGGATTCTGCAAAGAATCCGGAGAGGATTCTGCAAAGAATCCGGAGAGGATTCTGCAAAGAATCCGGAGAGGATTCTGCAAAGAATCCGGAGAGGATTCTGCAAAGAATCCGGAGAGGATTCTGCAAAGAATCCGGAGAGGATTCTGCAAAGAATCCGGAGAGGATTCTGCAAAGAATCCGGAGAGGATTCTGCAAAGAATCCGGAGAGGATTCTGCAAAGAATCCGGAGAGGATTCTGCAAAGAATCCGGAGAGGATTCTGCAAAGAATCCGGAGAGGATTCTGCAAAGAATCCGGAGAGGATTCTGCAAAGAATCCGGTGAGGATTCTGCAAAGAATCCGGAGAGGATTCTGCAAAGAATCCGGAGAGGATTCTGCAAAGAATCCGGAGAGGATTCTGCAAAGAATCCGGAGAGTTTTAGTGTTCCACGGGGTATGCTCTAAGGATTCTCTGCAAAATCCTCTAAGGATTTCGTTCCAAACCCCATTCGAAAGCAGAAGTCAAAATAGTGAAAAGACATGGTCGGTTACGTCTCCAGAGTCCAGACATTATTAACATTTACTTCAAGAAAACAAAGATGTGAGCTAATTTGCCACCTAAAACTCGAATCAAATTCAAACATTGTTTGTTATCTGTCGTGTTTTTTCTACTTCAAACCCCATATCAAGTGGGAGGAAAATCGATGGCATCTTATCAATACCGCGCTGGTCGCCTTTAAACCTGGATGATACCCAACCGTTTCGTCAGTAGCTTGTCCACCGTTTGTAAGGCAAGTATGAAACTCTCGCTTTCGTTGGCGTTGCTTGCGGCGGTGGCCGTTTTCGTCCGGGGTGGTCCCCTGGACGATCACTACCATCCAAGTTTCCCCGAGGAGCCCACCCGCAGCCGGAATGCCCAACAGGAGCAAACCATCGAGTACTGGCAGGAGCACGCCAAGCAAACCGTGGACACCTTGGTCAACCGGAAGGAGAACACGAACATCGCCAAGAACGTCATAATGTTCCTGGGCGACGGCATGTCGATCTCGACCGTGGCCATGGCTCGTGTCTACGCCGGAGGTGAGGAACGCCAGCTTTCGTTCGAGAAGTTCCCGCACATTGGTATGTCGAAGACTTACTGCGTGGACTACCAGGTTCCGGATTCGGCCTGTACGGCAACTGCGTATTTGACCGGAGTGAAGGGTAACTACGAAACGATTGGAGTCAACGCTCAGGTTCCCAGTTACCATTGTACGGCACAGTTGGACGCGAGTACTCACACCCACTCGATTGGCAAGTGGGCAATGGATGCCGGGAAAGACGCTGGACTGGTAACGACGACCCGCGTGACACATGCCTCCCCATCTGGAGTCTACGCTCATACTGCGAATCGAGATTGGGAAAGCGATGATTATATCCGTAGTGATGGCTGTAATCCGGAACTTATTGATGACATTGCTAAGCAGTTGATCCATGGAGAAACCGGTAAGCGACTGAAGGTTATCATGGGTGGAGGTCGTCGGGAGTTCTTGGACATGGACTTGGATCCAGAATATCAGACCCGAGGATATCGTAGGGACGGAAGGAATTTAATCCAGGAATGGTTGGACATGGCCGACGGAACAGAAAACCGTACCTACGTATGGAACAAGCAGGACTTGTTTAGGGTTGATCCAACTAGGACTGACAAGCTGCTGGCCCTGTTCGAGCCTGGACATTGTGCCTACAACTTGGATCGTGTTCATAAGCAGATGGAAGGCGAACCCACCTTGGCAGAAATGGTCGACCGTGCTACGGACATTATGAGCAAGAACGACAAAGGTTTCTTCCTGTTTGTGGAAGGCGGTCGTATTGATCACGGTCACCACGACACCTGGGGTAGACTGGCAATCGACGAAACGGTACAGTTCTCGGAAGCAATCGAGCTCGCCAGGAAGAAATTCAGCGAGGAGGATACTTTGATCGTGGTCACTTCCGACCACTCGCATTCCGTGAGCTTCTCTGGATATCCGGTAAGATCTCACCACACCTATACCGACACAACTTGTTACTAACTATTCCAAACATTTCAGAGCCGCACCAACGACATCTTCGGCACGGCTGGCACAGCTTCCGATGGACTGCCGTACATGACGCTCAGCTACGCCAACGGAATGGGATACTACGACCACATCGATCCGGAAACCAAAGGCCGCAAGGACGTCCGCAAGATGGACACCACCGCGGACTACTTCCGGTTCCCGGCGACGCTGCCGGTCGGTTCGGAAACCCACGGAGGAGAGGATGTGGCCGTGTACGCTTCGGGTCCGTGGTCTCATCTGTTCACCGGATCGTACGAGCAGAACACCATCCCGCACATGATGGCGTATGCGCTGTGCGTCGGCGATGGATTGAAGGCCTGTCCGGCTACGGCGTAGAAGAGCAGCCCGAATGACAACCGAGGGGGTATTTTTTTATTGGTAGATTAAACTAAGTTATTCACAATCAATCTCGAGATTATAATAAACGGCTGTCGCTAGAAGTGTATTGCCTTCCGACTGCCATAAGTTTTTGACTAGACGATAAGCATTGGGCAGCCGACTACGTACCGAAGTTCACCAAATGCTCCGATAATAATGACCACTTGGAGGTTTCGAGTACTTAAGCCGTATCACCAACGGCAAGCGTGTGGCTTGCGCTGATGATTGATTAGGTCTCAGCAGGCGGGAGATTAACGATCATGTTAAGGTTTAGCGCAGTACGCAAACAAATTTGACAGCTCAATTGAGGTTCACGAGTTATTGAGGTGCCATATTTTTATACCACCCGGTAATGACGACAACATGGTTATTTTGGCTACACATTAGGATGGATGCTTCGAACCGCGGACATACGATGACTGACAATGGAGATGGATGACTGATGGCTGGATAAGATAAAATGTGCCGCCGAAGATGTTTACTGAATGGACGAATGAAGATCTGGGGTTTCCCGAAATTATTCAAATTCTTTTCATTCAAGTCTATTGACTTCAGTTTGATAATGAATCTGATTTTTTTGGAGCGCAGTTCTATCGTGTTGAACCTAGACCTTCGTTTTGTTGTGACATTTTTTATGGTACAATCAGAGCCGTGCTGTAAATTTCCAACAATCATTAAGCAAAAATGACAATAACGCATGACCATTGACCATACCATTCTGTAGCTGTTAAAAATGAACTTGTTCAAGAATTTATCCATTCTTTTAAATCATATTGAAAAAATATGTCGCTGTTATGTTTCTAAAGAAATTTGTCCACCTTAATTTCCACTGAATAATATCAAAATATTTAAACCTTGATTTAAATAATAAAACCATGGATTTCCCTCGTCAAGTTTTTCAGGAAAGTTCACAAACATGCTCTGTTCTATGAAAATTAAAAAAAAATACTATTTATTTCCCTTATAACAGATATATTTTACGCGCGATTATTCAGCATGACTCTGCTATGAGAGTAGGTATAATTTCCATTCCTTATCGATACAAGCACTATTTGTAAGATGTGTGGTATATGAATGCAATACTGTCAACAGAAACATAAAATTTTCGAGTATTTATTTTGGGAGTATTTTAAACACACTAGACTACGCCCCCCTAAAATTCTGCTCTAATCTTCGCCACTTCATACATAAAAAATGGAATTTGTATGGAAGGTACGAAGACTAGAGCAGTGGCGAAGTCTAGTGCTCTTACCCTACTCATAGAATACAAAATGAAGAAGCAGGTTCTGTGTTTACCCTTCCAATACATCACGTTGAGAACGGCTCGCTGACGTAGTGTACGGTTGGGGTCTAAAGGGCTTTAGGACAAAAGGTCGAAGAACAAAAAGTCGAATGGGCAAAAGATTAAATAAGAAAAAAAAAATAGGAGACCAAGTGACCAGCTGATATGTCTCATCCAACTAACATTTTCAGCGCTATAAACTTCAGTAATTTGCTTTCTGTTGTGTAACAATGGAATTGAAGCAATCAACGCTGAATAAAAGGGAAGTGCTGTTATAGAAATCATATGCTTTTCAACCACAAACATTTCGGTAAGATTTCTTTCCTTCCTTTGTTTATAGGCTGTTCTTTCAAGTTGTGTTAATGTAGTATTTAATGGCAATTTCGTCTGAACATTTGTTTAAGATTTTTTCCTTCTTAAATATACTCAATATAAAAAAAAGCCGAGCCGATTTTATCTCCCAACATCCGTCATGTTTAATCATCTGTAACTTTGGCAATTATCACAGTCGGTTTTATGACTTACTACTTTCAAAAATCCGTATTTTTGAGAAAAATTTAAATATTGAAATCAGATAATATAGGACATTACGTGGTGAAAATTTGAACTGTTTTCATCCAGTGGTTTGGGTCACAGCCATCGTCATAATTGAAGTACTAGTTTGGGTGTCTACAGTTTTCACTGCGTATTGACCATACTAAAACACCGGTGCAGAAAAAAAGCCGAGGTCAGTTCGATCCATTTATGTTTAGATCTATGTTTCTACAAACAATTTATATTGTATAACATATTTTCTTAAATTTTCGATTTTTATGCTGGTTATTTGTGATATCTCACGCGTAACACATATGTTATGTTACATGCGTTACTTTATGTTACCGTGCGTTACTAAGTGATTCTCGTCAATTTGCTTCCTTATAAGGTTTTTACAATATCAAATATATGTAATTCATACAAAAAACTTGTCTATTCATTGACATATGTGTGTAATGCATTACGCATGACGCGTAACACACTACATGTTATGATGTCATAAATAACTAGCATAACATACGGAAATTTTCAAAAATATGTCATACAATATTGATTGTTCATGAAAAATTAGATCTAAACATTAATGTATTGCTTTTTTCACTGAAAATTTTCCTTGCTTCGCTGAACAACATGACGTTTTCTTCCAGCGAAGGCTTACGCGATACAGAAAACCGCTGAATTTCACACTAACACTGCATAAAATCTGTCAACAATAACTCAATACACATGCATTTTCAGCGAAAAGTTCTATTTGCGTGACAACAATCCACTCCCATGACTACCGGGCGGCCGCCGTCAAATATCAGGATTGCCAACTGTCCGGCGACTGCTGTCAGTTTTCTTTGTCGCCGAATCTGGCGCTGGGTCTTCGGCGCGGAAACCCAAAGGTGGGAATAAAATTTTGGGGTTTGCGCGCAATATCGAATTGACCTCGGCGTTTTTCCTGCACCAACAAAGCTAGCCATGAAAATGATTCGAAATTTGTTGATTTTTTCGGTGAAAAAAGACTTTTCCACGGCATAAATATCACAAGGCAGGCTAGTAACCTATGTAAACATACACGGAGAGACGAAACTACCCAAAAGTGAGTTCTTTCCACTCAACTTCGGGGTTGCGTGCGTCCAATTTTGCCAATTTTGAGTTGATGGAATCGATGTTTTTGTTGGGTTGTTCCCGTTTGCTTCCATGTGAAAAAAAATACTGAATTTTAAGTTTTTTCCACCCAACCGAAATTTTGCCTAGGTTGTATTCACTCAAATTTGAGTACTGTACTAGAAACTCAGTGTTGGCTTGACGCACGGAACTGCAAAAGTTGGGGTGTTTCTCTCTTCACTCTCTGACAACAATGGAAAAAGTGCATGAAAAGGGAGATGAAAAAGAACTCAAAATTGAGTTTAAAAGTACCTAATTTTGAGTTTTTCAGTTTCTCCGTGTAGATTTTGGATGTAAACATGTGACGTCATTCTAATCGTTCTTCACATGATCAAATTGATGGGGAGTACTAGATCGCCTCTGAACGATTTGAATTACGTCATCAAAAAACTGTCAGATTTCCGGAAGGTATCACCTTCTAAATGTTATGTACACCGTGGACTTTTCAAACCACCTATTTACACAAAACGTTTGTTTATTCAGCACTGTGGTCAATCAACTAATCCTATTGGCAATTAAAATTAGAGGTTATGTCGTGAAAATTGGGGAGTTTGAAAGGGGAATACCATTCAGCTTAATCATCAATTTTTTTTTTGGAAAATTCACCGATGATTCGATTTTTTTCTACCCGGTTCCCATAAAAAAGATTATCTGGAATGACTCAATCCCTAAAATACGAAATGGGATTTCACAAAACATAATCTCTTTTTAGGAGGCCAATTCCTATGTCATATCACGTCATTCGGGTCTTCTCGGTGGCGAAACTCGTTCCCATTAAAACAAAAATATGACAAGTTGAGATATAATCATAACAAGACTACATCAAATTTTGTTAGACTAAACTTGCGAAATCTTATCAAAATTAAAACAAATTGAGTTATATATTTCAAAACAAATTATTTTTTTTCAAATTTTTTCAAAAATCTATTGGCTCGAGTGACCAAAATAACAAAAAATATCCATCTTTTTCGTCGCGACAACATATAACATCTTACAAATTGTGAAATAATTTTGTTACAAAATATAACAAAGATAGCAAAAAACGTTGTTAGTTCAATTATTCATGGATTTCCTTTTATTTTTATCCAAGGATTCCTACAGAAATTTTTCATGGAATTTGCTAAGAAGCTCTCCTGAGATTCATTTAGGAATTCCTCATGGGATTTGTTTCCCGAATTCCTCTTGGGGTTTCTTCAGAAAATTCTCCAAGATTTTCCCCAGGGATTACCCCGGGAATTCTTTCTATGATTCATTCAGGAACAACTTCCAGGGTTATTTTAAAAATGCATCCAAGAATTTTTTTTGGGATTCCTTCAGAAATTCCTCCTGAATTTTTTTCAGAATCTCCTCCGGGAATTAATCCAAGACTTCTTCCAGAATTTGTTTAGAGATTCTTTAAGGAATTTCTCTTGGGATTGCTGCCGAGAATCCTCTTGGCGTTTCTTCAGGAACTGCTCCAGGGATTCTTTTTAGGAAGTGCTACAGGGATTCCTTCAAGATTTCTCGTTCGTTTTTTTAAGGCTTGCTTCAAAACTTTCACAGGAATTTAAACGATTTCTTCAGTAATTTCTCTTGGATTTCTTCAGAAACTCCTCCCTAGAAATTGATCCTTGGATATGTTTAGAAATTCTCCCTGGACTTTCTCCAGGAATCCTTCAAGGGATTCCTCTTGAAATTCCTCCAAAATTTCTCTGGGAAATCCCGCAGATATTTCTTTAAAAGCTCCAACAGGGATATATCCAGGAATTCCTCTAGGAATCCTCCTCCTCCTCCTCCAGAGATTCCTCCAGAGATTTCTCCAGAGATTCCTCCAGAGATTCCTCCAGGTATTCCTCTGAAAATTTCTCTAGTATTTCCTACAGGCATGTCTCCAGGAATTTCTCGAGGGGTTCCTCCAGGTATTCCATCAGGAGTTGCTCTAGGGAATCCTCTATGGATTGCCCTAGGAATTCCGCCAATAGTACTCCGAGAATTTCTAATAGGGATTTTTCGATTCATTTCTCCAGGATTTCATTCTGGAACTCGTCCAGGAATACTTTTATGGATTCCACCTGAAAATTACCCATGGATTTTTCTTCAGAAATTCCTCCCGAAATAGATCCAGGAATTCTTTCAGAAATTATTATGGTAATTTGTCCAGGAAATCCTCCAGGGATTCCTTTAAAAATTCCTCCAGGAATTCCTCCTGGAGTGTCTCCATGGGTTTTTCCAAGAATTTGTCCAGGAATTCCTTCAAGGATTTCTTCAGAAGTCCTCGAGGAAATCTCCAGGGATTCTTCCATAAATTCCCTCAGGAATTCCTCCCGGAATTTATCCAGGAATTATTCCAGGAATTCCTTCAGGCATTCCTCCACAATTTCATCCAGGCATTTCTCCAGGATCTTCTCCGGGAATAACTACAAGAATTCCTCCAGGAATTACCCCAGGAATTTCTCCTGGAAAAATCTTTAGAAATTCGTTCAGGAATTTCTTTAGCAACCCCTCCAGGATTTTTTCCAGGATTTCCTACAGGAATTTTTTTTCTTTGAGGATTCCTTCAGGATGGATTTCAGAAATTCCACCAGGAATTTCTCAAGTAATTTACTAAGAATTTCTTCAGGGATTTCTCTAAGGATTCTTCCAGAGATTCTTCCAAGAAATTTCTCCGGGAATTTCTTTTTCCCTCTAAGAATTTCTACACAAATTGCTTCAGGGAATTCTCCAAGAAATACTCTAGAGATTTCTCCAGAAATCACACCGGATATTTCTGTAGAAATCTTTCAGGAGTTGATCCAGGAATCCTTTCGGAAATTTCTATAGATACTCCTCCAGGACTTTCTGCAGGAAATCCTCCAGAAATTTTCCAAGGGATACATATTGGAACTCGACTAGAAAAATCTATCAAGTTTATAACACATTGTGTTATGATGTTATAATATTTTTCTATAACTAGGTGCATCATGATGTTAAATTAACTAAAATTGTAACAAAAAGTACACCGGTATAATCAAAATAATAACCTATTTTGTTCTGATCTGATCAATATTATAACAAAATATGATATAAGTTTTAGCTTCAAGAAAACTAGTTCCTATCATATTTTGATACAATTGTTTAAAATCATTTTCTGAATGTCAAGTAATTGAAACTAAATTATTTCACAATAAGTTATTAAACAACATTTATAATATAATATGATATAATTGAGATATACTATATTTAAACCCCAAAGATATTAAAACTCGATTGTATCACAATGAGTTATGAATATCAGGGTTTGCTATAATAATGTTTTATTTTTGTTAGAATCTTCTAGTTGAGAATTTTTCCAGGGTATCCTCCAGGGATTCTCCCAAAAATTTCACCAAGAATTCTTCCAGAAATTCCTCCAAGAATTTCTCTGGGAATGCCTCTAGCAATTTATCTAGAAATCTCTTCAAAAATTTCTGCAGGGATTTCTCCCAGAATTCCTCTACAGATTTCTCCAGTAATTGCTCCAGATATTCTTCCAGGGATTTCTCCAGGAGTTCTGCCTGGGATTCTGCCAGATTTTTTTCCAGAAGTTCCTCCAGGAATTCCTCCTGGAATTCCGATAGGAGTTTGTGCAGAAGTTCCTCCAGGCATTCCTCCTGAGGTTCCTTCAGAAGTTCATAGATTTCTCCGGGGATTTTTCCAAAAATTCCCCTACATATTCTTCCAAGATCTTCCTTAGAAATTTAGGATTCCTTCAGGAGTTCATCAAGAAATATCTCCCGGGAATCATCCCAGAAATCTTCCAAGGAATCCTCCAGGAATTCATCCAGGAATTCTTTCAGGGTTTCTTCCAGGTTTTGCTCCAGGAATTCATCCAGGAATTTCTCCAGGGTTTCTTTCTCCTACAGGAATTCCTCCAGGAATTCCTTAAGAAATACTTCCACGGGATCTTCCAGGAATCGCTCACGAGATTTCTCTAAGAGTTCTAAATATTCCACCAGGAATTTATCCAGGAATTTATTCAGGGGTTGTTCTAGGGATGCCTTCCTCCAAGAAATCTTCCATTTATTCCGTCAGAAGTTCATTATGGAATTCCTCCAGTGATTTCTCCAAGAATCCCTCAGGGGATTTCGTCAAGAAATTTCTCCATGTATTCATTTAGAAATTTATCTAGGAATTCATCAAGCTATTTCTTTAGATAATTTTCCATAATTGCTCTAAGGATTCTTCCAGGGATTCCTCCAGGTATACTTTCAAATTCCTACAGGATTTACTCCAGGCATACCTGGAGGAATTCCTTCTAAAGATTTCTCCTGGAAATCCTTCAGGAATTTCTCCAGGAACTCTTTCGCGGATTGCTCCAGGAATTCTCGTAGTGATTCCTTCAGCAAATTCCTATTGGGATCTTTTCAAAAATTCATGCAGGAATTCCATGATATATTTTAATTGGTTGAGGGATTTTTAGAAGAGTTCCTCCGGCGATTTTTATTGCAGTTCTTTAAGATAATTAAAGAGGGATACAGGAATCAGGAAATTCTCCAAGAAATTAAAGGAATTCTTTTATAAATATCTCCAAGAAATTAAAGAAGTTCTGGATACATCTGTGCTATCCAGGAATTCATCAATGAATGCTTTCAGGAATAACCCCTGCTGCTCCTACAAAGGAGTCCTGCAATTCGTTCAAACATGTAAGTATTGCTGTGTGCATTCAAAATGCAAATATCAAATGCGGGAGCACCAAATGCGGTAAGATTTTCTAACAAATAACCTGATGTCAGTGGGAGCTTTCGAATCCCAGGGAGGCGGTGATATTGGCTATGGTTGCTACGTTGCCTTTGGAAACATGTGTTACCGCGTTTGAAGCGCATTTGGACACCGTTTGCATCTTGAATGCACACAGCAATACTTGCATGCTAGAAGCGCTTTAAGACATTTCTCCAGGAAATCCTTCAAGAATTCACCCAGGGAAGATTCCTTGGGAATTCTCTCAGGGTTTTGTTTTCCGGAATTTCTATAGAGAATGCACCACCCATTCCTCTAGGAATTCTTTCTTAAATTCCTCGACTCATTTCTTTTCGATTACATTCCAGCTACTTGTCCAGGAATTACTTCAAGTGAATTCCAGGATTTTTCCAAGAATTCCATCATTTGCCAGTTATCCGGAAATACCTCCAAAAATTCTTCAAGGAATTCTCGCGGTACTTCCTTACAAATTCAAGGCTTTTACGAGAATCTCTTCAAAAACTCTTCCAAGGATTCTTCTGGGAATACGTGAGTCAACATTATAAGATATGTTCTGAGATGAGTATATGTAGTATAGGAGTATATAAAATTGTCTTTAGGGAAATTCCGGCAAGGATGTACTCGGAACAATACCGCTGAAGAATTAGAGATCCAAAATATTCCAAGGTTGCTTATAAGCAAAGAAAAATTGAATTATTGAATGATTAATTACTGAATGAATAAAAACTTCAGTTAGTCACAAAAGACTTTATCTAGACATTTTCAAAAAAATCTTCGGATATGTTTCCATTAAGTTCTACTGGAGAAATTTTTGAAAAAAATTATTGACGTTATTAGGAAAACGCCTAAATATCAGCTAAGAGCTTAATGAGAACTTCTAAAGATACTATAACTTCCTCAATGATTATTCGAATGTGTGCATTGTTTGACGGACGTACAAATACTCAAGGAATACACTCACGGTTACGTTTCAGTTATATGGGCCCTTTCTTATTATGTGACGTCTCCAAAAGCTTATGCTGGAATTCCTTTGCAAATTCTACCAGATGGCTATGATTATACTGGCGACGGAGATAGCCGAGTGACTCTGTAGCCTGAAAGGAATAGAAGCGCCCGTCTAGCAAACTGGTAGTCGAGAGTTCGAGTCTCACCGGAGTACGTGCATTTTTTTCCATAGTTCAAATCTCAATCTGGTCATCGAGAACATGTTCTGTATTGTGCACATGGATGTCAAAGCATTTTTAACAGTGTACAATTTATATATATTTTTTAAGAGTGATGGTTTAACATGAGACTATAACGCCGAGGACCTGGGATCAACTATCACTCCCGAGTCCCGAACAAAACAAAAAAATGTGAGTAATTCCTTCGAAAGGCAAGTTAAGCATGATTCTCAGGATGAAAGAATCCAATTGGCTTGAGTCAAATTTCCAGAAGTTCAGATTACAACCGGCAGCTTGTTTTCCAATTTGCAAAACCAGATCCGAATCGTTACGCTTTCTCCGGTTTTCCCTACCGAAAATACACAGACTCGTTAGCTCCAAACACGCACTCATATTAGCATTAATTTCAATTATTGTGCCATTCCGAATAAATGGCGCCCGCTTTTCGCTCTGATCCATTCATCCGGCCTCCTTTACGCTCGCTCTGTGGCCCTGTTTTGTCGCAACGCGTCAACGAAACACCGATTACGGGTGCATAACGCGAAATGGCTCCGAGAAATGCCGCTCAGCTGGCCATTAACATTATTCCGGGGATGGAGGTACCAAATTGGTAGCTTGTCCTTTGGAAGCCTCTGGTCGGCGAAGTCTACTGGTAGTCGCAAGATTTAATTTGAATTGCTAAATTTTTGGAGTTTTTGTTCATTTTGTCAGTCGGAGAGCATCCAGCCATGTCGTGTGAAGTGTATAGAAGTCGATTAAAGTGAAATTCAAAGCCAATCTACTCTTTCAATCACCAAAATGCTGATTAAATACGTATCTCTTCTTCGAGATACCAAGTTAATTAATAAATTATATTTAAACTCTTTGGAAACTTAGTTTTCACTTAACGTAGACTAAAATAAATAAACCTATCCTAAAACTACACATGTATTTCAAACTCGAAACCTCCCAATCTGGGCGGCGTAAGCAATCAGGTGAGGAACAGCGCTTTGCTCCATGTTGCCTCGGAAGAGATGAGCCATAGGACCTCGTGCGTACACTGGTACATCTTCACCACCGTGAGTAGCCTCATCCAGTGGAACGGTTGCCGGATACTGCGTACGGAAGTCCTTGAAATTCATTCCGCTGATATCCACTCGTTCGCCTCGGTTGTCCTCTTTGTAGGTATGGTAATACCCTGGGCCATTGGCATAGCTCAGGGTCGTATAAGGAAGATTATCCTCGTCACTCAGCCCGGCAATGCCAAGAACGTCACTTCCCCGGTTCTGTACAAAAAATATTCAGGTTATCCAGTGTTCAAGATTGTGGAATACTGTCTACTTACCGGATACCCATTGTACGTCATGGTATGTCCATGGTCAGCTGTTACCACAACCAAAGTGTCATCCTCACGGGTCATGGTCCGTACAAATTCCACGGCCCGCGTGAACTCGGCAGTTTCCTCCAACGCCAACCGCGGCCTCGTTTCGTGATGAGCTGTATCGATTCTGCCTCCTTCCACCACCAAGAAATATCCATCGTTGTGTTGGTTCAACATCCGCAAAGCAATGGCGACCATATCCGGCAAATTCGGTTCGGTCATCTGGGAACCTTGCTCCAGCACCTCCAAGCGGTACTTCAAATGACTGCTTTCAAACAACCCCAGCAATCGATCGGTTCTACTGAAACTCACCGATCTTAAACTGGTTCGGTTCCACACATACTGTCCTTCCGGATGCAACTCCTTCCATTCGTTGATCAAGTTTCGTCCGTCCGCTCTCGATCCGGGTTTGCCTTCTTCATCCGTCACCGTCGATGGGATGAAATGTCTACGACCCCCACCCAAAACAACCTTCAAATTACGTCCGACATCCCCGTGAACCAACTGCTGAGCAATATCCGGACTCCTCGCCAAATCACATCCACTTCCTTTGACGAAAGAATCATCTTCCCAGTCATCATTCGCCACACTAGCGTACGCCGCAGCCATCGTAGAGTCCGTGACCCGTGCCGTCGTTACCAGTCCCGTAGCCAACCCACTCTCCTGGGCCCACTTCAGCAAACCTTCAACATCTCCAACTCCCGCACAACTATTGAACGGCACCTCCGATGGCACATTGATCATTCCGTGATTCGTCTTAACCCCGGAGAACAACGCCGTTGCCGTACAGGCCGAATCCGCCACCTGTTCATCGACGCAGTACGTCCTGGCCGTAGCCAGGTTGACGAACTCCTCGAACGAAAGCATTCGGTTTTCGTTGCCCAGGTACATCCGGGTGGCGGCAATCGTCTGCGCCGACATCCCATCGCCGATGAATAGCACTACGTTCTTAGGTTTGGACTGGATGGGCGTTTCGGATAGTTTTGAGGTTATGATGTTGCGCGCCACTTGGCGCCAGTATTCCGAGGTGGTCTCGGCTTCCGTGTAACCGAGGGGTCCGGTTGGGTCTTTGGACGGTGTCGAGCGTTTGTGCTGGTGGTCGTTGTCGTACGTCCGGCGAGGTACGGCCGTAGCGATGGCTACGCAGATCACTGTCAGAACCAGAGCGGTCTTCATGGTGGAAAGCACAACGGAACTGAGTCAAGAAGTCGCTACCAATGGTTCTTTTATTAATGTTGCTGGAAGGGATGGGTAAAGATAATAGAGTCAAGAAGTAGGAGCAATATTTTTCGGACAGATATCGACTGGATTGGTTTGAACTTGGCCTCGTGATTTGGTCGCGTGTTAATCAGGTGGCAGAGCGGTGACTTTTATGGCTTATACAGACACCTTATCGCTATTTTTGGATGAACTTGGAAGGTGTGTAAAAGTCACGATTACCAGGCCGTGAGTTGCTAGAAAGCCAGACGGATGGTGTAATTTGATAATGGATGAGTTTTAAAAACGTGATCGGAAGAACCCCTTTGAAGAGTTACCGTTACCGAAGAAAAGCATTTGTATCGTTTGAAGTTTATTAAACATTTTTGAAAAAGTCTATCACGCAGAAAAAAGCATGGTAAAATCAAAAATATTTCAGGTAAACTCAAACAAATTGTCAATTTGTTCTGGCAACAAAAATAAAACTGTTTGGAGCAAATCGAACGTCACATTTAAAACAACTTCAATCCATTTTTGAAACAAACATGCATCTTCTGACAGGTTATGTTAAAAACAAATGATTTTTTTTTTGTTTTTTTGTGGCAGGTCGGCGCTACGAAAATATTTGTTTTCCAATTTAATTTACAAAATCATTTCCTTCTCTAGGAAAACTCACTTCCCGCGTGGCACTTTCAATGCCAATGCCAATAACAAACGCTCCCGAAATCAATGGAATTTCGTGGAAACTTTTGGTGAAACTTGCCTTTTTTGCAAGAGGAAATCTTGTTTGGTGCTGCAGCTGGAAATTGAGAGTTTTGTTTATGTTCTGGACGGCGGAACGGGAGCTCTTCAATTGTAGAAATCAATACGTAATTGAGTTAGTTTTAAAAATAAATATTTTAGTTTTAAACATTTTGTCAGCTTACCGAATAAACATGAATATTTTTGTTTCAAACGAACGAAATTTGTCTCAGAATCGAAACTTGTGTTGTCATTTTGTATGTATCTGTTTACAGAGGATTAAAGAAATATCTCGTAAGAAGGATAGTGCCTAAACATTTCTTTAAAAGAAAATTATCTCCAACATTCTGATTTATCGACCGTATTCTATTTATAACCTAATCATTTTACGGGTTTATCCAAGGGTTTATCGGTCTTTTTCTACTCAGAGTATAAAGGAGTAGGTCATGTATTGAACGAATACATCGAAAGCGTGAAACTTCTGCCGTACGACCTGTGCTTTTAAACAGATCGGCTTGGTTGGTAGTTCATATCACCTTACCTAGACTGTCAAAAATTTCAGGCACCCGACAGCCTATGTATTGTTCTGTTTTCATCGCAAGTTCTATCGATCGGAATTTTTTTGCGGAATTCACACTTCCGTTCGGTATGCCTATATCCCGGCGTGTTCTTCCAATTACCTTTATTCGATCTAATTTGCAAAATTTCACGCATTCAATGTATTCGTTCAACACATGACCTACTTGCCTAATTTCACATTCTATAAAAATTTCACACTTCTTCGCAACCTAGCGAATACTATAATATCTATTATTTCATTATCCACTTTCATCTCTACTCCTTTATACTCTGAGTAGACAAAAGACATCTTGCCGTGAGTTTGTTGTTTGCTGCAGAGAAACCAGAGATCCAATGAGAATATATGTGGAGCGGACCTGGTGTGATGGTTAGAACACTTGACTATCACGCCGAGGACCTGGGATAGAATCCCACTCCCGACAAACTCACAACAATGTGAGTTTTTCCTTCGGAAGGGAAGTAAAGCGTGGGTCCCGCGATGAACTAGCCTAGGGCTAAAAATCTCGTTAATACAGATAAAAAAAATGAGAATGTTTAACAGTTGGGGAAGAAGAAAAGATGGCTATGTTTAGTAAGGAGAGAAAAATGTAAACACAAATAATGACGTCACTATTCAACACGCGTTCCCAACTAACAATTGCAAGTCACAAACAAGCAAGCTAGCTGAATTGTTGCTTAATAATGGTAATGATAGCTGAACTAAAATAATGCTCAACACGTAGCTGTTTAAATGATTTTTCAATTGAGAAAATAGTCAATGTTCGACTTTGCTCATCGGTATCAACAATGATAGATTAAAACACTTTTCAAAAGTTTTACAAGAAATTTATTCGGCAAGCATTGATTCTTTAACAAAAGAGTTTAACAAAACATTTGTCTGCATCTTATTAAGCTGATGTATCGATAAGCATATGCTCCTGAATAATGTGCTTTTTACTTGTCAAATGAACGCCTTCAGCCCGTCATAGTTTGACACGGAACTTTGCTCGGATTATGGGATAAATCATGGCTAAAACTGTTTAGAAAACCAAGTTATTAACCTTTCAGGACGCGCGCCATCAAGCAACCGAAACTGGACCGCGCTCACGCTGTATACGACGAGCGCGGATTTTTGGTAGTGTTGTACTTTTTACAATAGCGCGCGAAGGGTTAAAGAACCAAAATTTTAAACGAATCACATAAAATAAAACAGAATAGAATTATGTACATAGTTTAACATTGAGCGCCAAGAGACGTAATCAACGTAAAAATGAAGCATTTGTTTATTATTACTGATATGTAACAAGATATCTTGTACCTTGATTATTATATTTTGTTATCTTCCGCAGCAGTTCGATCGTACGAGACGCTTGGATCGATGCATTTGACATTTCAGTGCTGAATATTGTTCCCACAGTCACCTAGATCATCAAACATCATTCAGAAATCAAATTTCAAGTATCCCTAAACATCCTTATGTACTATTAATTAAACATAATATCAAGATTCCATGACAAAAGCATACATAAAAAAATGCTTGACGGATCTTCGACTGAGCATGAGTAGATTACCTGAACAGATGCTGTGAATGCACCAAGGAATTGTAGCACGCAAATTGCGGCTTTGAGTTTTCCCGTCTTCTGCTTCGTTCCCTGGCTCCGAAAACAGACGGCTTAAGCGCCACCTCCGAAGAGGACCGTCTGTCGAGTTATGTTTGCCCGGCAAGAAACCCAACCTCAGGGCGGGTTTGTTTTATAAGAGACCAAATAGCGATTTAGGGACGATACAGAAAACTCAAAAGTACGGCTAATCGAGATATCTCACTTATAGAGGTCGCCTTAAGCGATTCTCAAAATATGGTTGATGCTAACCGTCGTTCTACCAACTCACAAAGACACCACTCACGAGTATCATCATTGGAAGAACTCACCAATTCAAATTTTCCTGTTAGCTTCGGACACGTGAGTGGAGAGACTGATTTCCCAGGCAGTCTACCCTGGCGTACAAGAATTAACTAAAAAAAAACAGGTAGAACGACGCGAACGTGAGAAATCTCGAAGACCAAAAAAACTGTTACAGGGAAAGCACTAACATTTCACAAAAATACAGCATGTTTGAAGGTAACGAAAAACTAACGAAACATTTATTCGAAATTTAATAACCTAGGTTTTATTCATGTTCCTTTCCATGCTATTTCATCTTCTTCTACTTCCTAGCTTTCCCTACGTGTGTGCGGTTTAAATTTGTTACTATCCTAATCTGGTTCTATCGACAGTAATCGATCCAAAAACTTTCTTCTCCGAGCTCGGTTAGTGTGTGGAGTTTAACGCATGCGCATGGTTAATTGGCTTTGTCTACTCACGGTACCTTTCAGCTACTCATCAATGCCGTCGACAAAACAGAAGCGACGGTGTGGCGTTCGACGGTCGGCTTGGTAAAGCAGCACGCTATTTTTACCGCATCCTACGGTGGTATTGCGCCGATTGCACCAAATGCGTACGGTGCGCGGCGGTTTGGAAAGTGCGCCTTTCTCGCTGCCGGCCGCTAAACGGACCGGATCACCGGCGCAGTTGCTTCTCGGTGTCGATGCTGATGGGGGTCGTCGATGGCTTGGTCGGTGTGGTGGCTACCACATGAACGCCGAAGGAAAAACGTGGGTTTCGGCCGCCTCCGGTGGTGAATATTCCGATCACCGAAAAAGTTGCTTGATGGCGAAGCTGACGATGGGGGTCGTCGGTGGCTTGGTCGGTATGGTTGCTACCACATGAACGCCGACGAAAAAAACGTGGTTTCGGCCGCTCTGTCGGAACGGTTGTTCCCTTCCGGCTTTCCCCTCAAACCGGGACTTTTGACGCTGCGACGTGGGGTCGAGAGCGCGTTTAGCGAAAAAGGTGCGGTGTGCCGAGCTTTCGGCCGTGGATTGCTAGATCGAAATCCTGAATAAAAAGCCGTCGAACGGCTGTTCGACTGGTTTAACAAAAATTCTCCACACAACAAATTTCACAATTACCTTTTTTCTATTCACACACACGCACACACGAACTATCTTGACCGCACGTAACCTTTTGCTTAGGTCAATGAACTAACTTGCTATCTAACGGAAAGGAACGAAAAGTAACATTAATTCAATCTAAAAGACTTCTCACATTTGAACTATTACCAAATTAAACACACCGCGACACTAAACTTAGAACACGCACTCTCGCCTCTTCCACGGTCCAGGTCAGAATGGACGAGTAGAAGTTCTGTAGGTCCTCAGATAAGGTTGGATCCCAAGACTTCGTAGCCGGAAATACGTAAAATTACCGAAGTAATTTTACGATCTTTTCAAACGACAATTCTCATCAACCACGAATGAGAACCGAATAAATGCTATCTCTTTCACTTTCATACCCATCTGAATGATCTGTATCGCTCCCTCTGTTTTTAAATACCCGATCCATTTTTATCGAGAGAGTTCGGGCTTGAACATTGAACCTCGAGATTGTTCGGGTTTCGTGGTGTAGTGGGTAGAGCAGCAGGGATCTTATTTGTATGTATTAGACTTGAGAAGGCGACTTGCATGCAAGTTGTATGCGGTTTTGAAGTGCATGTCATTTCGAATGGTGACATTGAGTATCGCAAAACATTTATAGTGAACTTTGGAATTTAGTACATTTGACACTGAAAACATTAAATTTGAATGAAAAATAAATTAACACGGATAATAAATTAACATTGAAGAAACATGAAAATACAATTAATTTATTATACAATTTATGTACATTTTATATACATTTCATCTAATAAAGAATAAATCCTAAAATAATATTTACAACAAAGTGACCATGCTACAGAATGCACCACGTCTAAGACCATATCGCACCACATTTTTAAAGATCGATATTTAATAATAAAAATAAAAACATATTCATATTGCAATTACTTCGTCTGGAAACAATATCTTCAATAAGGACCAACACTTTTTGGCCACATTCGATACAAGTTTTCTCACCGTGCGATAAAAATACTGACAGCGAAATCAGAATGGGAAACACGTGTTTTGGGCTGAACAGCTGTTGAAGTATAAGGCGTTGTTCAGTTGATTAGCACGTGCTGTGCTAATTCACCACTGCTGAACACAAGTTCAGGAGTGATCATTATTGAGTCATGGGAAGATTATGTTTTGCTTTGGGTGCTGCATCTCACCATCTCTAGGATGGCGCAGATAGGAAGGCATGCGGCTGGCAATCGACAGGTCTCGAGTTCTAATCCGGATTTAGGTAATTTTATATGTAATTCTTATTTCATAATAGGTGTTCTCAACATGAGTGCAAATAATTACTCTCGTGAGTGGTTCAACATTTTTGCATTTTATTTATTTTCAATCATTTTTGCCAAAGCTAAATAACAACTTTCTTGTACATTTGTGAAACGCTTTGAACAACAAAAAATTAAGTTGGTACACAACATGATGCTTTATAACTTCTCCAAATTTGTGTGAACAAAACCCGAACTTAGGTTGTACGTGAAAATAATTCAAATGTAATTCAACATTATGCTGAATTAATTCGTCATAATGGTGCCTGTTAAATGAGTAATTGTTAGTTGGGTTCTTATGGGATCCCGCTTTGCTTGTGGAAGTGAGATGCTTTGCACCATACACGGATCTCACTCACACGAAGTATCTTCTTCCACACCTTTATTAGACTCTCATTGCCAGAGAGCGGTTACTCAGTAAAATTCGAAAAAATCATAGCCGGGAACTTGTTGTTAGAAGCAAAGTAAAAAGAGATCCTGTGCTCCGCTAGACTTAAAAGATTCTTTCTCGGGAGTTTGTTTTTCGAGAAAAAAGTAAACAGTGCGCATGTGTTTCGACTTGATTTGAAAGATTCCTTGCCAGGAGTTTGTTGTTCGATGCAGAGTAATTAGAGAGCAACGTATCTAAATACCAAGGTAAGATACTCCAACTAATATTCATGTAGGGGAAATTACCTATTCTCGGCCGTTTTGTTCTCTTCGTCTTTGGGGTTTTGTTTTTGGAACCTATTGAGCTCAGAGTTGGTCTCAAATCCTTCACAACTAAGCTGAATTATATAGCCAAGTTTCAGGTAATTTGGCTGACAAAAACCCCTCATGACGAAGAGAACAAACCTGCCCATAATACCCATTGTCACCCTATTAGTGAGAAAAAGAAAAAAGCAAAAAATAGTTATGAATTCCCGCAGGAATATCTGCTAAAACCTCCAATACATCATTTAACAAATTCCTAAGGATGTGTAGAAAAATCCTCGAAGAATGTTTAAAGAAATGCACAATGAAATTACTGGGTGAATTCCTAAATGGAGTCCTCAATCAACTCGCAATGCATTTTTCCAAAAAACCCCATTAAATCCTAAAAGGGATTTTCCAAAGGATTTCCCAAAGAAACCCCTGGTTAATTTCTCCAAAAATCTCACTCAATCTCTAAAATGCGCTTCAACAGATACTTGTCGAATTTGTTGTTGTAAGACATGCCAAAATTGCTGATAAAATCGCAGGTCGAATTCCTACATGAATTTCTGGTAAAACTCCCAACGACACCATTGAAAAGTTCTGCTACGATTCCCAGGAAAAACAATTCAAAGAATCTCAAAATAATTTACGGAATATGCAAAGAAAATCCTTATTGAAACATTGGATAAATTTTGTAGAAAATTTATGATGTATTCCCCAAAGAATCACTTTATAAATTTCTGATGATAGTATAAATAGGTTGCCGTAAAATGCCCGAAATGCCCAAAAAAAGGATCTCTGGAGGTATTCCCCAAAGAATAATTTAAAAAAAAAACACTTGGAATCGCTGTAAAAACTTTGCATAGAGTACTGAAAAACTTATCGGGGAATAATCTGGAGAAGTTTGCAAATGAACCCTATGTTTTTTTTCTTAATTTGTGGATTTCAAGATTTTTTTTAGAATTTCTAGAAAAGTTTTTTTTTACAAAATTATCCAAGTGATACTCCATGAATCCATATAGACAAAGCAGAATCTCTGAAGAAAACTCCCATGGAATTATAAATTCCCGAAAAAAATGCTAGAGGAATGATTAACAGAATTCCTGGAAAAATAATTCTGGGAATTTCACAAAGAATCATCGACGGAATTTTCCTGAAATGATTTCTCAACGAATCTCTTAAGAAATTCTCGTTGAATTATCAGCAATTCCTCAAGCTGATAGAACTCCTAGACAAAATTCTAGATGATTCCTTTGAGGCGTTCTTTAAGTAATCTGTGCAGAAGGAGCGGACCTGGTGTGATGGTTAGAACACTTGACTATCACGCCGAGGACCTGGGATCGAATCCCACTCCCGGCAAACTCACAAAATGTGAGTTCTTCCTTCGGAAGGGAAGTAAAGCGTGGGTCCCGAGATGAACTAGCCTAGGGCTAAAAATCTCGTTAATACAGATAAAAAAAAATCTGTGCAGAAATTTCTCCAAATAATGTATTGATAAAAATCCCTGAGGGAGTTCTGCAAACAGAATGCGTTGTTGAAGTTTTACTAAGTAACTGTTGAAAATTTTTCGATGGAATAAGAACACCTGGCGCATTTCCCTAATAAATACATGCAAAATTCAGGAATCTCTGGAGAAAGTCCAGGGTGAAATTTTGGTGAATACCTTGAGAAGTTTTCAAAGGAAGACCTGAAGAATGTCGCAAAAAGTCACAAAAGAATTTTCAAATAAAATACTTGGTAAACATTCTCTGAATCAATTTAAGAAGTAGTTACTGGGAAAATATTTGGAGGCATCATTCGAATGAGATTTCAGGATACCTAGGATGATTTTCGGCGTGACAGTCGCAATTTTAATCAAATTGGGTAAAAATGCGAATCAAATTCGTCAAAGCCGTAAATGGTGTTCCAGAAGTCGCTTCCTACGATTTTTTCGAACAACTGTTTCGGGCAGATCAAGCTTCCGCAAAGCTTGTTAGAATGAAAGCGATTGACTATCTTTATTCTCTGAAGAAGATGTATTTCACATCGAAACGTTGGATGAAGAAGAATATCTGATAATTTGATTGCAATTGCGACTGCCACGCCGAAAATCATTCCAAGTGTTACTGGAAGAATAGAAGTTCCAGATAGAATTCTCTGAAGAAATATATTAGGGATTAAGCCAGACTTATTGAATAAATTTGCGTTGAAATTCCTTGAGAAATTTCCAATAGAATTCCTAGATGAAGTCATCCAGTAACTTTAGGAGAAAACTTCCACGAAGCCTTTAAAAAACACTGCTGGCCTTTAAAAAAAATATGGGGAAGTTCCTAAAAAATGCCATAAAAATTTCCCTGGAAATAATCTCAAATATTTTCTGGATATCAAAAACGTCGGGACAGTGGAAAACAATTCGTTCTCGACTTAAAGACTGAGAAAGCCACCCGAAACATCGATCAAAAATTGTTTCCTTCTGCTTGTTTTTTTTTAAATTGGTGAAAGGTAAACATTCGAGTAAAAATAGTTAATGGCATTTGACCATACAGCGCTACTTGGCAAATTATGAGGGAAGAAGTCAGCTTTCTATAGAAAAATAATAAAAAATAAACGAAGAGTAAGATTTTTGGAAAATTGAAATTATATTACATCTAACATACATCCATGATGAATAATACTTTTAGTGCATTTTGTTTCTTAAAGTCTTTCAAATATCCTCAAACATCTTTGAAGACATCGTAACTTTCATTGAGCGTTGCACGGGTTGGGAGCGGACCTGGCGTGGTGGTTAGAACACAAGACTATCACGCCGAGGACCTGGGATCGAATCCCACTCCCGACATACTCACAAAATGTGGGTTCTTCCTTCGGAAGGGAAGTAAAGCGTGGGTCCCGAGATGAACTAGCCTAGGGTTAAAAATCTCGTTAATACAGACAAAAAAAAAAAAAAAAAAAAAAAGTTGCACGGGTTGATGAAGAGAAAATTCTTCCTAAATCACTTTGGCTTTGGCCACTCCACCACAAATTCAATATTATTTTATGACGTTAAAATTATAACACAATCCAAAGCACCTTCAAGCAGCATCGATCTACTAAAGTTCAGACACTACCCGATGTAATATAAGCCATCCATACGTCAATAGATGACTAGCTTGACTTATCTCTATCTATTGAAATCATCCACATCCGAATTGGTTTATTTATAACACCTTCGTTTGCCCTTATCATTCTAAGATTATCGCTCCCATACATCCGAAAAGCATCGCGATCCAAATTTATAAAAAGCACTTTTCTGACCACTCGGAACAAATCCAGTGAAGTCGTTCATCATGAAGTCGGTGCTGGCGGTTCAACTGCTCGTTCTGAGCTGTTTTCTGTTTGGAAATTCCCTAGCTGTTCCATTAGGTAAGGTTAGAATAACTCTGGTCACTGAAAGTGCCGCATAACATCCCACTTTCTTCAGAACCCCATTCCAGCAGTTCCGTAGACTACTGGACCAGCAATGCCCAACAAACAATCGAGAACATCCTGCGCCAACGGGAGAACCGAAACGTTGCCAAGAACGTCATCCTTTTCCTGGCCGATGGGATGTCCGTTTCGACGGTGGCGATGGCCCGCATGTACGCCGGCGATGAGTCCACCAAGCTGTCCTTCGAGAACTTCCCCTTTATCGGGATGTCCAAGACGTACTGCGTGAACAAGCAGGTCCCGGATTCGGCCTGCTCGGCCACTGCCTACCTGACCGGAGTGAAGGGTAACTACGAGACGTTGGGGGTCAATGGGAAGATTCCTAGCTATGACTGTACTGCGGAGTTGGACGAGTCCACGCATACGTTCTCGATCGCTCAGTGGGCGATGGATGCCGGGAAGGACGCCGGACTGGTGACGACCACTAGGGTGACGCACGCGTCGCCTGCCGCTGTTTACGCCCATACTTCCAATAGGGATCGTGAGAATGACAACGAAGTGAAGAAGGATGGATGTGATCCGAATGTCACGAAGGACATCGCCATGCAGTTGGTGTACGGAAAGACCGGTCAGGGATTGAAGGTCATTTTGGGTGGTGGGCGGCGAGAATTTCTGCACAAGCATCCGGATCCGGAGACGGGTAGCAACGGTAAGAGGAAAGATAGCAGGAATTTGATTGAAGAATGGCTGAACTTGGCTGGTCCGGGTGAGAACAGGACGTACGTGTGGAATCGCGACGATCTGCTTGGAGTTGATCCAGCCAAGACTGATAGGTTGTTCGGAATGTTTGATCCCAGTCATTGCGTGTATAACTTGGAGCGGATACAGGAAGGACTGGATCAGGAGCCGACACTAGCGGAGATGGTGGATAAGGCGACGGATATGTTACGTAAGAGCGACAAGGGTTTCTTCTTGTTTGTAGAGGGGGGTCGAATCGATCATGCCCACCATCGGAACTGGGCTAGGCTATCGCTGGACGAGACGGTGGAGTTTTCAAAGGCGGTCGAGTTGGCAAGGAACAAGTTCAGTGACGAGGATACTTTGATCCTGGTCACCTCGGATCATTCACATGCTGTGACGTATTCCGGATATTCGGTAGGTTCGCATGTAACCGTTTCATGGAACATTCCATTAATCGCTATTTCTCGTTTCGACCAGTCGCGAGGTAAGGACATTCTGGGGGCCCATAACGACGCCAACGATGACCTTCCGTACAAAACCGTCAGCTATGCCAACGGGTTGGGATTCTACGATCACGTCAGTCCCTCCGACGGGGGACGGGTGAACGTTGGAAATCTGGACGCCAAGTGGCGAGAGTTCCGATATCCGGCAACGCTACCGCTGGAGTCGGAAACACATGGCGGAGAGGATGTGGCCGTGTACGCTTCCGGTCCGTGGGCACATTTGTTCAAAGGAACCTACGAGCAGAATGCGATTCCTCACATGCTTGCATATGCGTCCTGTGTCGGAGATGGCTTGAAGGCGTGCTCGTAGTGTTGTAGAATAGTTTTATTTATGTGAAAGCTTATGCTTATTTATCTCATTTCTCGTATAGTTGATCTAATAAAAATAAAGATACATTGTGTTGCCAAAACCATGGTGGAATTCCATACAGTCTAGTCTTACAATTCTTGGGGAACTAGCTTACAAAATTTTTAGAGTTCTTTCTTGAGAATTATAATTAACCCGGGAGCGGTCGCGTCGTGTACTGAGTACACGCACCATGAAAATTGCACGCATGTGGTACACAACGTGAGCGCGGCGTCGCTGCAGGCGCGACTGCTCGAGGGTTAATAATACACTGAATTCTTCTTTTACACGACTTTTTTTTACGCGATTTTGGTCATTTGCGGAGGGCAAATCGCGTAAAAAAAATTTCCTTTGGATTTTTTTTGCGCGAATTCTCGAAGTTACGCGAACTTTTTTTACACGATCTTTTTTTGCGCGAACGCGTCCATCGCGTAAAAACAGAATTTAGTGTAATTCGCTCTGCGTGCTCGCAGCTGAGACGGTTCTCTTTCTTTTAACTCACTACAGCAGCTAGCACACGACCAAAGACGGTCGTTCATTTATAGGGGCTGTCCATTTATTACGTAAGGGGATTTTCACGATTTTTCGACACCCCCGTTTTAAGATTTTTTGTATGAGAACCCAAATATTTTTGTATGGCGCGTAAGATTTCTCAAACCCCCCTCTCCCCCCATAAACCCTTACGTAATTAATGGACATCCCCATAGTAAAAGCTGCGTAACTTTGACTAACAGGGTGTCAACAAGCTAAGATAACCGTGAGTATACTCAGGCGTGCTGCTCACATCCAAAAGATCTGAGTTTGAATCTCTAGCCGAAGCACGTAAGCATCAAAGATCCACCAGTCAGTTTGCTTCACAAGCTAACCGATCGATGAGAAACAGCCAGCGGTCCCAGTTGGTTCGGTTTCACTTTGCTCCCTTTGCGTGTTCCTTCGTAGTAGTTTCCATGGCGCTGATATCTTGTTGTAGTTGTTTCAGAGTGTGGCTAATTATCTCGGATGTGCTGAAAGCGCATATATATTTTTCCGCAAAGTTAAGCTCTTGGAAGGATCTACCATTTAGAGCTTTGGATCATATGATTAGTTGGAAACTTGACCGCTAGAGGGGCCATCAACATTTCGAAGCTAAATTGCACTACTGGAACCGAACTAGATTGTGGAGAAAATTTTCGACTAATTTTAGAGGAAATCCCTGGAATACTTCCTGAAAGGCTCTCTGAAAGAAATTCTGTAGAAATTCTTGAGGCTTTCTAAGGGAATTTTTCGAAAATTTGCTGGAGATATCTCTTAAACAACTTCTGAAGCAGTCTTGGTAAGAGTTTTTGAAGCAATCAATACAATGATTTCTGAATGATAACATTGAAAATATTTTGCAGGAATCCTTAGTCGAATTTTGTATGAATCCCAGGAGTAATTTCCAAAGCAATCCCTGAAGAAAGATACCGAATGCATCCATGTACATGATCCGTGAAGGAATTTTTGGAGAACTTTCGAATAAATTCCTGGACGACGAATTCCTGGATAAATTTTCAAAGTAATCACTGTATGAATTTTTGGTGTCCGGCCATTTGGCCGAACATCGTTTGGCCGAATTATGATCAAAAAAATTCAGAGGAACTTATTGACAGTAAAAATCATAATACTTATTGACATTCTAACTACCAATATGATCATCAAAATGATTTCCTTCTTTTAATTATAGACTATTCTTTCTAGTTTTGACATGCAGGGATCAGTTGGTGTTTAAACTACCAATATTTTATCAAAGATTTCTGTTTTTTTTTTGTAAAACCTCCGAGAGACTTTCTGAAGAAATCATTGAAGTATGTTCGCAGAAATCTCTGGAAAAAAAATCTGAGTATACATTTAGTAGAATATCATAAACATCCCAGGACGTATTTGTGGAGCCTCGTAGCCGTGCGGTTAGGGTCACCAAGCTTCTAATCGCACCATGTTAAAGGGTGAGGGTTCGATTCCCGCTCCGGGCAATTAAACTTTTCGTGAGGATAGTTTCTTCTCCGTATCCACTGGTGCATGCTCCGTGTGTCCGTTGTCTAGTGTTAAGTTCCATTCAGTCTGTACAGCCTCTGGATGAAGACGGTGTCCGCGTCTTATTCTTATCAAAAAGTATTTATGGAGAAATTTCTAATTTCGCAAAGAAAAAATTCGGTTGTTCTCCATTTCTCGGAAATCCATTTCCCGGAAAACCGTTTCCCGGAAAAACATTTCCCGGATATCCATTTCCCGGAATGGACCATTTCCCGGAAAAAAACATTTAAAATAAGTTTCCGTTTGTGTTCTGTAAATAATGGCAGTGAATTTGTGGAGCCTCGTGGCCGTGCGGTTGACGTCACCAAGCGTATAGCCGTACCAAGGGGTAAGGGTTCGATTCCCGCTCCGAGTGATGTGACTTTTCGCAAGAAATGCTTCTTCCTCGTATCCACTGGTGCTCGTAATGTATGTCGCGTCCGTTGTGTGTCATGTCCGTTGTCGTTAAGTTTCGTTCAGTCTGTACAGCCTTTGGCTGAAGACGATGTCCGTGTCTTTTTTTTTATTATAATTGTATAATGTTTGACACTATTGATATTCAAAGAACAGTAATCGATAAGAAGGACACAAAATCATTTACTGCAGAATACATAAGGGACCGTAATTTTTACAATTATTGTAATTCTCACAAATAGTAAATTTCTTCTTATTTCAAAAGCTTGAGTTTTTTGTTAAAATAGTTTTCGGCATCAAACCACCGACGAAATCAACCTGCTAAGTTTTCATCATATATTTTCCTTTCTTCCAAGCATAGGCTGTTCCTTCTAGTTAAATTGCTAAAATAGTTGTTGACATTAAGCTGCTAATTATTTTAATAGGATATTTTGGTTGTATACCATTTCGCTGAAAACGATTTCGCGGAATTTTTCTTCACAGCGTAACATTTACCGGAATGAACCATTTCACCGAATACCATTTCGCAGAATGACCTTTCGCGGAATTTATTATTTTGCAATAGATAGAAGAATCAACAGTGTATGTAATTTCCGCATGGCTTAGTCATCCAAAGCAAAATCAAGAAATTTTCATTTGACAATTATAGAATGACAAATTATTTTCTCTGCTCAACTTTAACTCGGCTTATCCTTAGCTCTCCGATTATACTAATTGCTTGTAAATCTAATACCTTCCTGAATAAAAATTTGCCTTGTTTGATTCGTAATCTGTTCTCAAGAATTTCGAACGTAAGGCCAAAAGCCATTATTCCAAACGTCATCAGGACGAATGGGCATTAGGCGTAATAATCAATAAGCAATCGTTGTCACATAGATTGTACTTTAAAGTGCTTATATTGGTAACTCCATCAGAGATTCTTTCTTCTTTCAAATAACGCTGTTCTTTAAGGCAAAATTATAGTTTGGCATCCGAATTGCTAAATGTTCCATCATTTATCTTCTTCATCAAAGGCTGTATATGTATGTGTTGTTAAGTTTGCGGCGATGAAATTTGACACTCTATACAAGATTTCACCTTCTTTTGATAATAGGCTGTTCTTTCAAGTTACACTGTTGAAATTTTGGCCAGCGACCAAACTGCTAATCAAATGAACAATTTTCCTTCTATTAAGAATGGGCTGTTAGTGTGCTTTTTTGTGGCCAGGCTGCTGACCCTACCTTCAGAAATGTATCCTTCTCTAAATCGAGGTTTTTTTTTAGTTGCACAGTTATGTTGTTTACCGCTAACCAGTGATGGTTTTACTCTCATCATGAAGCAATTCGCGAGTGCAAGGCCAACACAAGGCTTACTCACGATTCCAACAGTGTGTTAGTTTCTTCGCACCCGCCTGCTTCGTGAGTAAGAAGCAAAACAAAAAAAGAAACACTCATGAGTTTTAATTCGTGAAGAACTAGTGGAAGTGCGGGAAGTACAGGGGATGGCCAAAATGTTTGGGATAGGCAACTTTTTTTCTCCCACAAAAAAAATCAACATGCTGTAACTTTTCATAGAGTGCATCAAAAAATCTCAAATTTTGACTGTTTGTCAATCTATTATGTGTGCATCATTGGTACAAATTTGGGCTCGATTGATTAATTTTTCGCGAAGTTAGAACCGTTCGCGTAAAACACTATTTTTTAGACAACTCATTTTTGAGCTGTCATAACTCGGAAACCAGTGAACCAAATTGAATGAATTTTTTAACGTTTATCAACAACATATTGATACTCAATACGACGTTATAAAATGTAATATTTTCTCACGGCGAATTAAGTTATTTCGGGTTGAAATTTTTACCCATATAGAGGAAAATAAGTAAAATTTACAATACCACACAAAAATTATTAAATGTGTTCTTCCTTCAATCTAAATAGGCTCTAATATATCTGATTAGAGATAATTTGAGAACAGAAGTGGAAAATCATTGAATATCAACACTAAAATTTATTCACATTAATGTAAAAAAAATCCATTTTTTCGAGAAAAGTCCAAAAAGTGGCAATCCATGATAACTTTTTTCAACGTTTAAAAAGTATCTATGTTTTAATAGTTTTTGAAGTATTTACATATTGTTAGTGTACGTTCAAAATTTCATTCAATTCGGTTTACTGGTTTCCGAGATATGACAGCTCAAAAATGCGTTGTCTAAAAAAAGGTGTTTTACCTAAACGGTTCTAACTTTGCGAAATATTAATCAATCAAGCCCAAATTTGTACCAATGATGCACATATAATAGGTTGACAAACAGTCAAAATTTGAGATTTTTTGATGCGCTCTATGAAAAGTTATAGCATGCTGAACTTTTTTGTGAGAGAAAAAAAAGTTGCCTATCCCAAACATTATGGCCATCCCCTGTACATTTTATTGTGGTTATAAAAGCAAATCCAGTGATTATCCAACTAATGCTTTATGCTTCATTGTTCCTGAAAAGCAGCACTGCCAGTCGTTTAAATGCGTTTTTCGTCAAAATGCAAAAAAAAACTCACGAAGCTTCTCGAATCACATGCGAGTGCTTGCCAGCTTCGTTTACTCACGAATAAAGAAGTGCGAGTATTCTCGGGGCCCCGTTGTTCACGAGTATGTTTGTTTTGGTTTGTGTCTACTCAGCTGTAATCTTCATCATTTTCCATATCTGCCGCTAACTCCGTAGGGGGTTTGTCCTTCTTTTTAAATGTTTTCAAATAACACTTGCTGGTGACCAAACTGATATCTACATATAAAAATTTTCCTTCTTTAAAGAATAAGTTGTTAACTTATAAGTTGCAGTGCTACAGTATTATTTGGTAAGCCAGCAACTAACTCATACTTATGAGATTTTTCTATCTTTTTATTAATAGGCAGATCTCTCAATCCAAGAGTTTTTTCGTATCCGTGTAATTTGAATTCGGCTGACCGATTTGTGAATTAGTAAAAGATTGTGCTGAAGTGTAACCAATATTGAATTTGTAATAAAAACTATGCACAGCAGAGCGGAAGAGCTTCATGAGTGCTTTCGTAAAATTGGGAACTGTGGATCGCGGTTCTGCAAGGCTTGTTCTTATCTTGGAAGAGTTAAGAAAATCGTTCAGGATTGCTACTTTCCGAGAAATGTAGTGATGAAAAAAAAATTTGCAGTAGAATCATTCTTTTCGTAAAGAAGCACTTATCGGAAGAGGCACAGCTTCATAGCAAAAGGCCAAAGTGACACCCCAGTGACAATTGCAATTGACAGCATTCGGCGATCTCCGGAGCGTCATCAATCTCACGGAACGTTCGAAGATGATGGGTCACTTTTGTCGGAAGGTCGTCAGGGTGCGATATATCGTAGTTCATTTTATGGATGAAAGCAACAGATTGCATGCCGGAAATGGATAGAAATCGAGGCGTGGATTCGATCGACCGACGAAATGGAACTTGGTGAGATCTGTCTGATTTACTCTTTGTACACTATATTGTTCTATAATCTATGACCATATATATCTTTGGAGTATGTCATAATCGTAAAACTAATTAATATTGTTAAAATTGGGCGTCATTGAGGGGTCATGGGACCATCTCGTTTTAGTTTATTTTCAGAGAGCGAGTAATGGCGCTTAAGCCTAGGCATAAAGGCCAGGACACGGAGTAAATACCTGTGTTCCATCCCAGGAAGGACCAAGGACCAAGGGGTGGCATTAACCTTCTTAGCATCGTCACCCCCACCGATTTTCACTGTATTTTGCCTTTCCATAAACTGAGCGGTTGGTACGAGATGTCCCCACTCATTGTCTTAATTGCTGAATAAAAAAACGCTGCACAGTAGGCCTGGCCGCTTTAATGCTTGTAATGCATCTATGATGTATTGCAATCATTAATATTGACAAGAAAAATGATGGAAGTAGTCGATTCTATCATTTTCCAGGATTCTTTCAATGAATGGCTGTGTATGTGTAGACTAGACTAAACTAGACTAGATAGGCAGATCTCTCAATCCAATTGGTCTAACAACTATTCAGCCCAGGGATTAATCGCCTAATGTCAATTGAGCCTAATATCCCAGCATCATAATTTTCACACTGAGGCTGCTTCTCAGCTTCTACACGTCCGTCCTCATTGACCGAAAGCACTATATGTTAAAATGTTGCTTTTTGTAAACCACGTGACCGCCTAACCCTTAAGGCAAGTAACACTCCTTAGGGATAACTAATCGGCTTTCTCTTCTTTTTGATGTTCCAACTAGCATGTACTGTTAAAACAGAAATCAAATCAAATCTCATTTTTGTATCAGAGGATTTCGTACCTATCAAACATACGCTGTTTTTTTACAGATATGCTATTAATCCGATATCTGATATCAGCCCTTCTTCTCAACAAAGGCTGTTATTTGATAAATATTATGCGTTATGCTGATTTTAGAATAACAACTGCTAAATTAACATTATCTAATAATTTTCCCTCTTTCATACATAAGCTGTTCTTTCAAAGTATACCCTTACAAAAATTTAATTGTTGATATGAAACATTCCATATTTCATTTGCTGTTTTGAGTTTTGAGATTTTCCGCAAAACGGTGCATTCCGCAAAATTACTTTCGGCAAAACGGTGCATTCCGCGAGATAATTCATTCCACCAAATGTCATTCCACGAAATGTTACACCGCGAAAAGGAATTCCGCGAAATGGTTTTCGGTGAAATGTTATACAATCGATATTTTCCCTTCTTTTACACCTAGGCTGTTCTTCCGAGTTATCATTCAAAATAGTTGTCGGCATTAACCTGTCCATGTTTTCATCAAATATTGTCCCTTTTTTTAAACATAGGCTGTTCTTTCTAGTTACACTGTTAGAATAGTTGTTGGCATTAAGCTAGCAATATTTCCATAGTGAATCGCGCCACTTGGGCGGTGGCTTCTATATTCGTCTGTTTTCCACTATAACTCAGTCAAATTTGAACCAATTGACAAAACTTTTGGAATGTGGTGAGATAGGTATAGTATCTACCCGTGTACAACATTTCAAGTCAATTGGTTCAAAATTTACTGAGTTATAGTGGAAAACAGACGAAAATAGAAGCCACCGCCCAAGTGGCGCGATATGATAAATTCCCTTCTTTTACGCATATGTCGTTCTTTCGTGTTTATCTAGATCTAAAATTTCCCTTATTTTTAAACATAGGCTGTTCTTTAAAGTTATACTGCTATAATAGTTATTTGAAACAAACTTTAGTTTTCAAAGAAGAGGAACGCAATACTTTCGACGAATACTTAGGCTACGAACAAGGTGTCTTTGATATTCGTAAGATCAAAAAACTGGAAAAGAGAGAATGGCAATGTTCTTGTCCCTCCGATTAGCTGTGGAGACATACCATAATTTAGAGCTTTCAATTATTCATAATACTCGTCATAAAAAAACTAATACAAATTGAGAGTAGTACATAATTTTACTATTTTTATGCAAAGAAATCTTTACAAAATAAGTAAAATAATAGAAATGTTGTTTTTGATATTGAATATGTTTTCCGGGAAATGGTAATATTCCGGGAAATGGCTTTCCAGGAAACGGGTTTCCGGGAAATGATTTTCCGGGAAACGACGTACAATCGAAAAATTCTAAAGCAATGAATTTTTAAAGAATCCTTCGAAAATATTCCGATTTTTTATGGACCTTCTGAAGACTTTCTAAAAAAAAACGGAAGAGTTTCTGGAGGATTTCCTAATAAATTTTGAACCAATATCTAGAGTTTTTCCTGAAGCATTTCATGCAAGATATACTAGAATATTTTTTTGAGAAATTCCTGGAAAACCTATAAAGGAATCTCAAATGAATCTCTGAAGGAGTTCTAAAGCATTGCTTGAATAAAATTTCTAAATGCATGCTATAAAAAAATCTAAATACTGTGGGAATTTCTGGAGAAATTCCTAATGAAATCCCTGGAGGATTTTTTGTAGGAAAGGAATTTCTGAAAACATACTCTGAATGGCATCCACCTTTCTCTTGTACACCTCTCGAGGTTCCTTCTCGAACATGGGCCATGGCTCGTGTCTATAGATCGGAACAATATGCGAAGATTTTATACAAACGCCGGTTGTGTGTAGTATCAGACTGCACCTGGTCCCACCTACATTAAGGCATGGAAGAATAGCTAAAATTGTATGTAAATAGTATGAAACTTCAAACATCACCAAAAGAAAACTGAGTTTACTTATTTATCTTGTTTCTGATTTAGGTGATAATTCTCACAAATATTTCAGAGGTTTCCTCACAGTATTTTACCCACTGTTCAGCAAGTGATATGTATAGCTGTAATCTGCACCAGATCTCTATCCGCCCTCTTCCAGCTCTTGATTGCTCAGCAAAAATTCAATCATGACCGTTCAGTTAGCAGAACCATCCGTTTAACCGCACATTCAGTGCTGAAGAGGCATTGCAATGCAATGCTTATCCCGCTAGCAATGCAATAGGATGATCATTCCCACACAACAGCAGCAAGCAGCATACCGAGCATACCATTCCATACCGGTACCTAGGCTAGCAGCGCCACATTGCTCCATTTATAGACACTGGCTGGGATGAGTAATGAGAATTTAATAGGATGAATAATTGAATTTGAATTGGTCGAATGGTTTTGCTATTGCACTACACAACCAGCCCTGCCGATTTCCCAACACCTCCCAACCGGCATGGGAAGGTGGTTCGAACACAGTACATACAACAAACAGAACCCGTTTTTCTTCGATTGTGATTAGTTTTCCCCATGAAACGGTTAAGTCCTGTATAGTTTTATCGGTAAATGTTCAGCTATTTGGCACGAACATGCTGGGGGTTTCTGGATTCGATTCTCTGTCGGACCAAGATCGTTTTGCAATAAACATTCTTTTAACTTCCTGCGCCACGATGTAAACGCAAAAATGGTCAGTTCACAGCGGAATCTTTCAGTTAGGGGCCGTTTATAAATCACGAAGATTTTAGAAGGAAGAGCGGTCTGGCCAAAGTCTACGACCCAAACAAATTTCAAAGTTTTTGTATGGGCAAAAGTCTACGAGGGGGGGCAGGAGGGTCTGAGATGGCCAAATTTTTATAAACGTGGTTTATGAACAGCCCCTTGAGGACTAAGGAAATTTCACAGAACACTAAGCTAGGAGACAGGCTATGTCCTTTTTAATCCGTAACGCCAACAGCGAAGAAAAATAAACGAGGTTTCATCATTGACCCTACTGTACAGTGGTTATACTTCATACAAAAGGTGGCAATTTGTTCCGTGGCTTAGTTGGTTAATGCGCTGGACTAGGGATACGAAGTCGTGGGTTCAAATCTCACCAAAACAAGTGAAGTAATTTTTCTCAATTTTATCTTTCAATTTGTCAGCAAAAAGCATCTTCTTCTTTATGGCTCTACGTCCGCACTGGGACTTGGCCTGCCTCGCTTCAACTTAGTGTTCTTTGAGCACTTCCACAGTTATTAATTTAAGGGCTTTTCTTTGCCTGCCATTGCCTGAATTTGTATATTGTGAGGCAATACAATAATGCCCAGATAGTCGAAAAAATTTTCCCGTCCACCGGAACGGGAATCGAACCCGCCATCACCGGATTGGCGATCCATAGCCTCAACCACTAGGTTAACTGAAGACCCTAGGGAAAAAGCCTGTTATCATCAAATGCATCATTTTTTACGTCTTGTTTCCACAGGCTTCGAGAAACAGTATTTTTTTTGGAAAATTCCTACGCTATCATTTTCTTTTATAGTATTTAGATGTGGGCTTCGTGGCCGTGTGGTTAGCGGCGTCAGTCGTCTAGGCGTTTCGTTAGCCTCGGAGTGCGGGTTCGATTCCCGCTTCAGTCGGGGAAAACTTTTCGTAAAAAAGGAAAATTTTCCATTGGACCACTGGTTGTTATGTGTGTTGTCCGTTGTCTCGTGTTAATAATGTTCAGTCTGTGCAGCCTCTGGCTCAAGACGGTGTAGTGTCTTTTTTTCAAACACCTAAAACTATACTTTTATCAAACCCAACTAAACTAGCTAAAATGTTATTATATTAAATTTTGAAATTATAATACTTTGCATATTTCTCCACATTCAACATTACGTCAAAAATAACTATTCCATTATTAGTAAAGCCGAAAAAACATCGATGGATAATTTTAAAATTCAACTTTTTCGGTTTTTGGGCAGCCTCTCGAACACTGCGCACTAGGTTTGTATCTTGGTTTCTTGTGTTCCTGATTTACCATTCTTTTTGAGTGTGATTGTGTGTGGTAGGTCTGTTGGTGCGCTCCCATGAGAAAAAAAAGAAACAATGCCATTGGGACGAACGATTCACTTATGTCGACCAGGTTCTGAACTTTGGCACCGATCCAGGCGAGTCCCCTCTTCCACCTAAGGTTTCTTCCCTCTCGTGTATGCGGTTATGGGAACAACTGTAAGACCCTCCAGTGTACGTACACAAGAGAGAGACTGCATTGCATTGGAAGGATGGCAATGCTTGCATTCTACAGGTGGGCATCATCGTCGTACATCTTCATTGCAACATATGCCATCTCGGTTAAGGAGGATAGCTTGTAATATTGATTCTCGTATGCATCTTCCGAAGGCATGTAATGCAAATCGGGAGAATTGATTTGATTTTATCAACAGAAGAACAATGTCTCAATTGCATTTTTGATAACATGCAAAATCAATACAAATGGGGAATGATTGCTCACTCTGGTAGCGTTGTTCCTTGTTCTCTTTCCTGGCAAATTGATTTCAAAGAAAGTTATTCTGTTATTTGGGTTTCACTGAAAAATATTTTATCAAAAAGGTGTTCGAAGCTGTTCGGAATCAAGTTCGGAATTTAATAATGGGCGAAAATCATAAAGAGTGGGCGGTTTCCCGAATTTTGAAATTTCGGAAAATAGGACTTCTCAAAAAAATTGCGAAAACATTTCCATAACAATTACACAAATCAATTTTCAAAACAGCAAATAACCGAAAAAGTTCCCAAAGCAGTTTTTGAAGAAAATTCCTAAAAAGAGTTACCGAAAAAAAATCTGAATAGATTCCTGGAGGGTTATCGAACGAATTTTCAAGAAATTTTGAAGGAAATTTGCAATCAATTTCTCAGGGAATTGCCCAAAAAGATATAATAAATCTTGCAGAAGAAATTTCAAAATAAACTACCGCAGGAGCTCACAAAGAAGTTTCCTGAGTATATACAACAGAAATCGCGGAAGATATTCCCAGAAGAATAAATTGAAACATGTACGCAGAAATTAAAAAAAAATAGTTTAAACAAATTTGCAAAGAATCAAATCCTAAAGATTTAACAAAGACATTCCTAAAGAAATAACGGGAGGAAATTTAAAAATGAAAGCCTGACGATTCCCAAAATAAATTATCAAAGGGATTGCTGAATAATGTTCAATGGAACTAAATAAACTTTAGGAAAGACTTGCCGAAAGTATTCGCAAAGAAATTTTCAAAACAATATGGGGCTGTCCATAAACCACGTGGTCATTTTTTTGGGACTTTTCAACCCCCCCCCCCCCCCGCGTGGACATTAGTCCATACAAAAATTTTTATTTGTCCATACAAAATGGTCATTGGCCGAACCCCCCCCCCCTCCCCCCCTAATGACCACGTGGTTTATGGACAGCCTCTATCTAAAAAGTAAAAGAAAAATGAATATAAATGTATTCGAAAAAAATCCCAAGGGGATTAACGAACAAATTTTGAAGGAACTTCTGAAGAAATTTACAAAGCAATTTCCAAGAATTTTAGAAGGAATTCCCAAATGAATTAAGATACTGTCACTGAAATTTAAAAAGAAATTCACAAAGAAATTGTCAACGAAATCTAAAAAAGGGGGTTTCAAAGAATTATATCGAATAACAGTGTCTTGTGTATTGCACGTTTTGCAATACTTCACTGTTCTGTGAATGGGCATATGATCATAGAAAACCTTTGCCAATACAATTCGTAGTTGCGACTCGGTCATTAACCTGACCAATCGTATTTGCACAGGGAATACACAAACGGAGTTCGGGAGTATCTGTACGGTAAGCACCTGCCCGGCACGTCGCCGGCCATGTTCTTACAGTCATCGAAAAAGGGATGGAATATTAGTATAACTTGCGTTGCTACAATAGATACCGAGATCACTTCACCTTATCTACGACCGTCATGGGAACGAGTTTCTCTTAGTCAGTGGGGAGGCGATTCTTTGAAAATTTGCAAGTGTTACATAAATATTGCAAATCCCTCAAACAATTGTGATTATGAATATAGAATTTGATGGAAAGCTTTTCAGAAGATTGACTGCAGTTACAGCTTCCAAAGTTTATGTTCGTGTTGAAGTACAATGTTCAATTATGTTTTGTTTTGGAAGTGTTCGATTTTAGATACCTTATCTATAAAACGGGTTTCATTTAGCGATTAATCATACTATCATATTTCTAAAATTAATATTGGTAACTGATTGATAGTAACGACACCTCATCGTAGAGATCGTATGGCATCGTACCTCATCATGGAAGAAAAAATATCTTACAATCTGTTTGCAGACAGGAACCCCTTACATCTGAAGACTAACCCTTTCGTGGCATACACTTTTTAACAGCAGTTTTGCAACGAAATAAGCATTAACTGTCGTGTTGAGTGATGTTTTCAAGTAACCTAGACAACCAGAAATCGCATAAGGATGCACGCTGTACATCGAATGATGTTTTATTTTAGATCACTATCGCATATATGTACGGCTGAGGTACAATTTTCATCGCATATGATGTTATTTTTTGAACTAATTGCGATGTATCTGATAAAGTCATATAAGAGTACAAATTAACTTTTATCATGTGCGACTACATCGTAGTAGACTGATGTTACTGATGTTTTATTGCGACGAACTTTGCTCATTCGCAAAAGCGTTCGAGTGAACTCGCAAAATGTCAATTAAATTCGCATAATTGCGCACTGCGATGGTTATACGACTTTGCTTGGTACTTTTCTTATTATGTCAGTTTATCTCGCATTGGTGTACAAACTGAATCACATAAAAGATAATATAAACTCGTGAAAATGCGCATACAAACTCGCATAAGCAAGAATCGTTAACGTTGGCATATTGCGATGTGATACGTGATAACTGGGAGTGCCAAAAAACTTCAAGAAAGTGAGCAATTATCATTATGATGACAAAACAAGTTACAAAGTCATAATTTGTGTTATGTTGACCCGATAATTAACAATGGGTTGTGCTAGCAAGAGAGGGGTAGTAAAGTGATAACTGTGTGGGAAATCGCGTTTCTTTATTTTGAGCTCCAGATACACCTACAACGCAGGGAAACTAAGTGCGTTCCAACAACCACTGAGGTGAGCTAGAATGTCATGAAAATTAGCCAGTGTGTTTCATAAGTAGCTTTTGGTACTAAGAGTGAAGTGTGGCTCGATACTCCAAAAGGTTATTAGTTCGATACTGAGGTGACAAGAATTGTTTTTTTTTTAAATATTATTAAGTCGCATAAGATGCTATATTACGTCACAATAATGCAGACCAAGCATCGCATAAGATATTGCTTCAAGTCATATAGCGTTATTATTTTTCCGTCAATGCACGTATAGCGCCTCCACTTTTGTACGCATTAGGCACTGTTACTGCATCTTATGCGATGTAACTTTACCGCATAAAAGTGCGTATTACATGAACATAAACTTCATTATACGTGCAAATTGGTTGCCTGGGAACTTCATTTTACTTCAAAATATCCTGCAATGGGCAGCATTCATAGAACACATCATACGAGAATATGGTTGGTACTGCTGTAACAATGATTTTTAAGGTTTATTAATATCATTGAAACTTTTATTTATTTCATAATCAAGCAGTCTCATACCGACGCACACTTTGCATTTTAGGACAGACCCAAAATAGCCGCCACATTTCTTCGTAAACAAAAACTAGCGCACCTGCTCTTCTTATTTGAAGCTTATTATGTACAAGTGGGCAAGAACAAAATAAAAAAGGCACTGTTATTTTAATCTTGCTTCTTGATATTTGTGCGCCTGCAGCTCTCATGCACTGTTGAAGCGGGATTTCAAGACATTTGCCCTTAAAGTCACCCACAGATCTAAATTTTAATATAGTCGATTCCCGTTGTCTCGGGAATGTAAAATTTATCAGGAATACCAAACTATATGACTGATTTCTGTTTAAACTACTCCTTGAGGGGTTCCAACGGTGTTCTTGGGAATTTCAGGAGTGTTCCAGGGCACTTCTAAAATATTTCAGGGGTTTCCTAGTTGTTCTAGTGGTTTTGAATGACATAGCAGGAGTGTTCCAGGATGTTTCAGGGACGTTTCAATATGTTTCAGGGGCGTACCAAAGTTTGCAAAAGATTTCAGGTGATATAAGTGGCGTTCCAAGGGTGTTCCTGGGAATTACAGGGGCGTGCCAGGGTTTGAAAAGGATTTCAGGAGCGTTCCAGGTGACTTCAGAAGCGTTCAAGGTGTTTCAAAGAGTTCAACGGGATTTTTTGAGACTTTCTTGTAGAACTGGTCTAGCCGCACTTATTTTTCATATACCATATTCTCAGGATGGGCTTTTAAAATAAGCTGGATGTGGTTGAATATATCGATATATCGAAATGACCTTTTCAGCACTGATCTCGATTTTGGTGGTTGAACATGGAATGAGCTATATTTTTAATCACACTTACTGACTAACAAACTTTCAAAGATTGCTTTGATGATCATTGAGTTGCGTTACAACTTCAATAGTATCAGAGAGTTCCGGAAGGTTTGAGAAGCGTTCCGGGTTTGTTTGCGGGGGCGTTCCTTCAATCCTGAATAAAATCCCTTTAAGACTCTTTTAAAATTCCGTGAATACGCTTGTGAAACATGCCTGAAATCTCCGTTAGAAGTTCCCTTGAACTCCCGGAAGCCCTTTCAAAACCTTTCTGAAACTCCCATGAAACTCAAAAATGAAAATTATAATGGATAAATCTATAATGGATAAATCTAAATTTCAACTAACAGTATGACCCGTTCAACAATTAGCAATAATCTTTCTAGTGGAGCGGACCTGGTGTGATGGTTAGAATACTTGACTATCACGCCGAGGACCTGGGATCGAATCCCACTCCCGACAAACTCGCTAAATGTGAGATCTTCCTTCGGAAGGGAAGTAAAGCGTGGGTCCCGAGATGAACTAGCCTAGGGCTAAAAATCTCGTTAATAAAGATAAAAAAAAATCTTTCTACATTAGGATGAGCTAGCTTAAGGATGCGTTCAACAATTTGGTTTCCTCTTAGAAAATAAAATTTCAAAGACTTTTGTACTAAGTCTGCAACAGTAGTAGAATTTCCCTAAATGGAGAAAGGACAAATACAAATGTTGGTGCCGATCGAAATACCCCACGGTCTATTATTTATGTACACATTTTGGTCATTCTGCATTTTCTTGAAGTAAATCGTAGGGTAGTGGAGGTATTTTGGACCGGGCAGGTATTTTGGCCCACCTAGGGAGTTTTATGATATTTATCACATAATCTCTACTAAATCTTGGTATTTGTTTATTGGAACACGAAAAGTATTCAACTATGTGATGGCCTTTATTTTGGATGTCAGTTAAATATGCTGTTCAGTATCAAAAATAGAGAAAATGTTTTCACTTCCAATGAAACGCACGGAAAAGCACCAAAAACAAAGAAGGTGACAAATTTGTAGTCGGATTTGTAGAGGTATTAAATTTTACAAATAAATATTTATTTCATGTGAATGTAGTTAGGGCCTTGTAAGAACTCAAAACAAACTGTTCTTAACCTCGGTGGAGCGATAAAATTTACTAAAATGGTGGTTTGAGGTATGGCCAAAATATGTTCAGCATAATCAGGTGTGGTCATATTTTGGACCACCTGTCAGATCCATCTCTCCAGTTCCTTCTAAAGGGAGAAAATATTCATGCCAATGTTATGTACTGTAAAAACAGATAAATAGAATAAGTTGGGACCTTCCGTGATCTGGGTTGTTATACGTTAATTTTACAATGAGATTGTTGTGAGTTCGATTTGTTTTAACAACTTTTCGCCAAGTTAAAAATTTCGATTCGATATGTGTCCTAACAACTTTTCGACAGGTTGAAATTTTCAGGTGTTCAGTCAACCAGTTTAGAAAAGTTGTCCTTCTCGGCAATCAGTTGATGACTGAGACAATGTGTTATCTAATCTAATGTATGTTTGATAATTTACGTATCATTCAAATTACTTTATTTTTGATGGCCTTTCCACTCATTACAATATGTGTGGAACGCCTTTATATTTAGCAAAATCACTAGACTTTCACACTTCTATGAAGCGTTACGTAATTTATGCATGGTGACTGACGTCATTCAATAGTTAATAAATACACGTTTTGCGTAACATTTTTTTATGAAACATCATACTACAATGCGTAAAAACTGGCAATTGCAACAAAATTTCATCTTTTTTTTATCATTACGTAATTTTTAAACGTTCCCTGCCTCAAAAAATGAATAGAAAAGATGTAAACTTCACGTAGTTTTAACTATGTTTAAATTTTTGCTGAGGTGGCATTCATTTCATCAATCAATTGAAGTTTAATTTGGTGGGCCAAAATATGTGCACTTGGTGGTCCAAAATAAAATCAGGTGGTCCAAAATAGCAGCCCAAGATCCTTCAGCAGTTTTGATATTTCTTGTATTTTCTACTACAATTTTAAGTTCTGGTTGGCCTTTTTCGATAGAAAACATGTTGCTCTACGTAATGCCTACTGAAATTATCCATATTTTGAAGTAGAAACATTCTCTTTTCGCTTAATTGTTCATCCGCTTCCTAAAGGGGTCCAAAATACCTCCCTTACCCTATGTCGACCCCAGAGAACATATTTTTCATACAGTGTTGCCAAACATGCATCTTTAAAATTTAAAATTGATTTTTCGTAGAATGTTTGTTCCCATCGATTTTTTTAATCTTAATCTTCACCTTAATCTTTTGAAAACACAAAAACAAAGTTTGAATTGAAAATTTTATCTAGGTCACCACCATCGGTTAACCAATCCATCAACTCTTTACACAGCAAATAATTTAATAAATTTAATATCCAGGCGCGTAATTTCTGGCGACGTATCCAATTTCGAATGTAATTTCACTCTGTTGCATCGTTTTCTAACAATTATCACACTCACCATGTACACCCTAGTTGGCACCGGAAAGTGTCAACAAACCCATTCCAGTAAATACCTAGAAGCAGTATCACATTTATCATCTATCCTCTAACTCGGTGGAATAGCCGAGAGGCAAGGGATGTGCCTCTCAATCAACGGATCAGTGTACGGATCCATGAAAATATTTTACTTATATATGAATCATCTACCGTTCCGGTTCTAGCGGCTAATTAGCTGCCTGGAAGGAATGTAATTTGTACATCACTTTTACGACGCCACTGATGTGCAGCGAAAATGATGTGATATCACAAGAAAGTTTTTGCAGTGTAGAGCCAACCATATTTGGTTCTTCAGATTTGTGAACTTAAAAATATGCGTTTTTGAGATGAAACATTTCATGTAACATCAGCTGCAATTTGTGAATATCACGATAAAAACATTCTGCGATGCAATTTTACCTTTTGAATACCGATAGGTCATGTAAACCCAGCCGAGAAAACCGACCATTACAAACGTGTTCTAGATCAGCGAGGTTGCATCCAGAAAGGTAAAAATACCGTCTCCAAAGGGTTAAAGGTGATTTGGGCTGTTTTGCTGTGTAGTGCCAATGGCCAACAACGGATCTAGCCATTTCCGGATATTTCGGAACCGGTTCTGGTAGACACCCAAAGGGAACACTTTCAGAAATTCATGATTTTTTATCTAGAACCCAATAGTCATAGCGCCAATAGTTTTGATCACTTTTGGATGATCCGGAACCGGTTCCGGTAGGGACTCAAAGAGGACACTTTCTGAATGTCACGAAATCGCATCTTCGCTCAAAATTCATGAATTTTCATCTGGACTTCATTAGGCATAATTCCGATGGCCGACAATGGATCTGGCCACTTCCGGATATTTCGGGAACGGATCTGGTAGGGATCCCAAGAGGACACTATCGGAATTTCACGAAACTCCATATTTTAACGGCTCAGAAGGAATGGATAATCTTTTAGGTAGCTTTTCAAGTGCAGCTTTGGCAGCTGTTTAAGCTTTTTCATTGCCATCGATGCCTGTATGCCCAGCAAAGAACTATGTTTTGAACTAAGCAAAGATCTGGTAGGGATCCCAAGAGGACACTATCGGAATTTCACGAAACTCCATATTTTAACGGCTCAGAAGGAATGGATAATCTTTTAGGTAGCTTTTCAAGTGCAGCTTTGGCAGCTGTTTAAGCTTTTTCATTGCCATCGATGCCTGTATGCCCAGCAAAGAACTATGTTTTGAACTAAGCAAAGAAGTTTCTCTATTTCTTGAATCCAGAGGTGTTTCGAGGGTCATTTTTCTGTTAGTCTATTAGTATATTTCATAGTGTACGAACTGCTTCCAGAATAGCATAGACTCCTCCTCCTAGTCAGTTCAGCTCGATAATCAAAGCTTATTACCTGAATAGAAAAGAAGGCCAAATTGAAAACCACTGGATTAGATAACAGAAAGTCGACAATTGAAATTTTAGGATGGAAGATGGAAAGAAGAAGGAAGAAAATGAAGGTAGAATTAAGAACGAGAAACGATGCTTGAAGTGCCCAGCGAAAAGACCGAAAAAAGAAAAAAAAGAAAAAAAGAGAAAGAAAGAAGGAAAAACCCAGATTAATCCACCTAGTGGTGATAGTGCCTTTCTCGTCGAATATGATCTTCCGTCGATGCAATCAGCCTTGCCTTAGAGTCAGTGATCACTGATCAGCCCTAAATCTCTGTGCTTTGATAAGCGATCTGGGACTGTACCACTTAGGAATTTCTGAATCATGAGAATACTTCATTTAGAAAATCAACAATTTTATCAAGGTCATCATCGAATTGGGGCACTTATTCCGACGTTATGTTCAACGTATGGACAGAGCAAAAAGTATCAGTCCTTTCAGTTGACTGCTTGACCACCTTCACTGGAGACTGTTTCATACCAAGATGACGATTACTAGCCAGGATTAAACCTTTTTCACAGAGACCACTGTGACATAGTTTTATGTGCATACTTTAAGCTATATTTTATTATCATTGGTTACAAGATCAATGTAAAATTTGTTATGTAGTAATTTGAATTGCCAATGCTATATCACATTAACAAATAAAGATTTAAAAGAATATTCGGGGCGGATGCGCTTAAATTTCAATTTTTCCATGCAACGTTGACTCGTTCTACTGTAAATTTACGTCTCAGGTATCTAAAATGGTGTGATTTAATGAGATCACTTTAGTATTTTTTTATAGGTTTTTGGTTTTCTTACACATATCCATCGCTTGCATTGATTTAGTTCATTTTCGTAATTCCGCTGAAGAACCCAACGCTGCTTCTGCAACACCACCTGTGGACTCTTGTCAGGTTACTGACAAAAAAACGATTTGATGTACCGCAAGCATGGGTTTGATGCACTTTTATACATGTCCACTTCCAGTGGGACACCCTTAACCGGTTCCGGAAAATTTACATGATTCATTTTTACATTTGACCAATTCCGGCGGGACACCTGAAACCGGTTGTGGAACACTACCGGTGGTCTCTAACGTAATACGAGCTGATTTTCTTGAAAACCGTTCATCATTTATCGAACAAACCGCGATTTGATGAAGCGCATGCATGGAGTTCGGTTCCCTTCTACATTTGACCATATCCGGAGGGACACCGGGAACCGATTCCGGGACACTACTAGTTTTCCCAAGCATGATCTGAGATATTTTTTCTTGGTAACCGTTCATCAGGATACCATAAAAGCCATTTGATGTGTCGCGAATATTTTTTTGGTTCTCTTTTACATTCGGTCATTTTCAGCGAGTCACCTCGAACCGATTCCGGAACACTATCAGTAGTTTCTAATGCCGGCTTAGCTTATTTTCTTGCTGATCGTACAAGTTATCGAAAAGGCCACGATTTGATGTGTCGCATGTATGAATTAGGCCACTTCCGGCGGGACACCAGGAACCGGTTCCGAGATGCTACCGATTCAGATATGATTTGAGAGACTATTTTCCTGCTTACCGTTCCTCAGGTTATAGAAAAAGCGGCGATTTGATGTGTTACTTGCATGGATTTGGTTCACTTTTATATTTGACCACTTCCGGCGGGACACCCGGAACCGGTTCCGGAATACTACCAGATCAAATATGGTCTGAGACCATTTTTCTGTTTACCATTCATCAGGTTGTAGAAATAACGGTGATTTGATGTGTCGCATGCATGGGATTGGTGCACTTTTATATTTGGCCAATTTCGGCGGGACACCCGGAACCGGTTCCGGAACACTACCGAATCAGATATGGTCTGAGACTATTTTCCTGTTCACCATTCATCAGGTTACAGAAAAAGCGGTGATTTGATGTATCGCATGCATGGGTTTGTTTTACTTTTATATTTGGCTACTTCCGGCGGGTCACCCGGAACCGGTTCCGGTATGCTACCGGTTTGGATATGGTCTGATACTATTTTCTTGTCTACCGTTAATCAGATTGTAGAAAAAGCTGCGATTTGATGTGTCGCATGCATGGGTTTGGTTCACTTTTATATTTGGCCACTTCCGGCGGGAAACCCGGAACCGGTTCCGGAACACTACCGGATCAGGTATAGTCTGCGACTATTTTCCTGCTTACTGTTAATCAGATAATCGAAAATGCCGTGGATTGATGGGTCGCATGCATGGGTTTGTTGCAATTTCATATCTGGCCCCTTCCTGGGGTACCAGTCCGGAACACCTAAATGGCCATAACTCCGGAACGGCTGGACCGATTCCAACCATTTTCAATAGGAAACAATGGGACAATGTTCCGCGTCGATTGAAACCAAAAGCGTTGAAATCGAATGATATTTACTATCCAAAAGTGAGGTCACATTTTTGTACACATACACACGCACACACACACATACATACATACACACACATACACACACATACATACATACACACACATACACACACACAGACATCGTCTCAACTCGTCGAGCTGAGTCGAATAGTATATAAGACTTGGCTCACCGGGGGTTCTATCAAGATTTCATTTTTGGAGTGAACATATAGCCTTTCGGTACACCTTGGTGTACGAGAAAGGCAAAAATAATAAAGGAAAAGAAAAAAAGGCAGATCTGTGAAAAAATGCAAAAATGCTTAAATAAGAACATAAAAACAGTGTAACGATAAGTTTAAAAGAAACAATTAGCAAAAAGAAGAAGTAGCATACAGAAGAATATGGAGTACACCATAGTGACAAGATAAACGCAAAAAAGACTAATAGTGGAAGAAACAGTGCAACACAAGAGATACATTATGAAAAACAGAAACAGAAACCTCAGATAAGTTATATAAGATATACATTAATCTTAAATCGAAGTTCGTTTCAGGCGGTAAAGATCAAAAAAATTATAAAAAAAGGAATTAAGGGTGTCAAATAGTCGATGCGCTAAATGTGAAAGTTTCCTGAACAGCTAAAACACTTATTTTGTATTCCAAGAAAAACAAATGGAATGCTATACATGCTTTGTTGAACATTCGACATGCTTATCTCTCTTGCACACTCACATAATACAGCGAAACAAAAATTAACTATTGGTCTGTCTCAATAACAAACTTATGTGTTAGATTTGCTCCAGCACGTCACAATTTTGAGCTATACCTCTATTTATAAGGTAAAACATACGATTTTGGGCTTTTTTGACTGCAAGCCATTAAGCATGGAAATATTTTTTCAAGCAGTCAAAAGGTAAATTGATCAATCAGAATGTACATTAACGACTTTAAAAAATCGAATTTGACAGTTTTAAGCGTTCTATCTTAGGTACTATATTTCCCATACTAGTAACCCTTCAAAAGTTGCATGCAAGTTTACTTACTAACATAAAATGCTTAAATCTATCAAATTTGATTTGGGCAAACAAAATATTTCGCAAGAGTCGTTAATTAAAAAAAATGTGACGTGCTGGAGTAAATCTGAGCCTGGATTAAGATTCAGCGGCCCAAAACCTGTCAGAGACACACAAGTTTGCTCTTGAGACAAAAAATGTTGCGCTGTGTATTTAGTTTCAATGGGTTCTTTTGTGTCAGTGTGGCCAACACTGTTAACGCTGAATCTGCAAATTGATTGATTTCCACTATATCAATGTTGCCAGCAATCAATCAAAGATGTCTTACGATGGTATAAACTAAAGACACTATATGCTAAAGACACGAAATCTGATGATTGTTGCTGGTGATGATGATTCCCTCATCATGACGATGATGCTGTCGAGCAATGGCGTTAAAGCGCGTTTGACAGGTCTCCTGCTCGATTGGAATGACATTGACATTAAATTTGAAATTCCAATTGGAACATTTCGTATCTTTGCACATAGTGTCTTTAGTGTAAACTATTTATAATGTGTTGCATTTCCAGAACACTAAAACTTTGCTGAAAATTCTACTTATCTGTTGGATCCCAGTTGTATTTGGTATATTTGCACATTGGAAGTGATTCATTTATTTGCTTTGATTCAACATTCGAATATTTTATTTTTTATCAAATCCTGAACTGAATTTGAGTTTATATGAACAGTTTTCACATCGGTTTTAAGAATTCCATTCCGCATCCAATATGGAGAGTCGATTTAAATTCCCACCGAGTATCCCCCTGGATGGCAGTTCCGGGAAATGATTTCGAATTAGGTCCGGAAAAGCAATTCTGGGAGGAGTGCCAGCCTGAATGCCATTTATGCCCCAACAATGGAGCCTATTTTCCACCGCCGCCGCGCCGGGGTGTCATCGGGCTCATTGGGAAATCTCATATTTTTGTGATCAATATCAATCTCTGCTGCCTGCCGGTGCGCCAATTTTCAATAGTCCATTACCAGGCGGAAGCGAGAATTGTCGAACATCAGGCCTCAGCCGTCGTCGTTTGTAATCGGTGAAAGGGGCACGGATGCCAATAATAAAGCAATTCAGATGATGGTGATGATGGCAACGCGATGGGGAGAAAGACGGTGGTGAACTTCTGGTATCTTTGAAGGATAGGGATCTAGGAGAAATGCCAGAGGGTTAAGGAAATTGCAATCATTTGTTCTGATGAAAATGTTGGGCGGGGAACGAAAATGTTAATTTGCCAATAAGGGTGGAAGATAAATTGTAGGAACATATTGCTGTAGGATGCCGTTAGGATTCAATGATAGTCGAGCATTTAGGCTGTGATAATTAACTTTTGTTGAGCGGAAGATCCAGTTTTGTTACAAAGCAGATTCCACATTGAAAACATTAGAAATACTTTCCTAATTAATGATTTTCATTTCGAATCATCAATTGTAACAGTATAATTAATAGTTCAATGCTTTTATCCGTCAATTCAGGGAAAATATAAAGTTAGAAACAGTTAGTCATGAAAAGCATTCCTCGGAACGCTTTGCACTTAAGAGCCCAATTACAGCAAATAGCATGCCTCTGGCAGTTCAGAATAATTAGAATTACGATTTCCATTGATTTGAACAAGCTGCTTGGAAAGCCTAATTCACACCCACGCATTCAAACAGTCAGCCAGCAGTGAAGCGAATAACTCTTCTCGGCTTGAAGTCAATCGAAACCGAGAGCATGTGAATTTGTGGAAAACCGATCCCCGATCCGATAAAGCACATTTCATCGAATCAGGGTTAATTTACGTAACCATCATCGCTGGGTGGTAATTAATTCTCTCCACGTCGCCGTCGTCGTCCGTGTATCAATCAAAGTCATTGACTTTGATCACAGATTGAGGGTTGGCGTAACTATTAGCTTCTGGCTTTACCGAGTAGAATGCATGCAGCTACTCCAGTTGCATTGTGTATCGACCTACGCATAGTACAGCAAGGCTAAGTCTGAAGTTATGGCAACAATTTCGTACGTAATTGGATAAATCATTGCCATCTCCACAATTGCACTGCTCGAGAACAATCGAGTTATCAAACCACAATCGATAAAGGTAGCAGAAGGATTACGTTAGATACAATGAGGTATTTAAACGGAATGCCAGAGGCTATTGTATGGAGAATGAAAAACAGTTTTACTGCAACGTAATAGGATATAGAACATTTGCGTAGGTGTTATTCCATGAACTTTAACTGTTGGAGCTCAAACTGCCACAAACAAGTGGACCAAATTGGAAAATATTTCGAAACCTGAAACTGCTCCATATTCGATAAGCATCCCAGGTAACAATGGTATGCTGTACAAACGTTTTTCAAAGCAGCCTTCATTGGGATAAAAGCTGATCCCAGGAGGTACAATTCATTTTTCAGCTCCTGAACATCTGATTTCAATGATTTTATTCAACCTTTAGCTAGTGTGAGGTTTTTTGAAAGGCTGATTTATGGTTTAATATGCGCTTAGCTAGCATCAATCAACTTGTGGGCTTCGCGGCCGAACGGTTAGCGACGTCAGTCGTTCAGGTGTCTCGTAAGCCTCGCAGGGTGGGTTCGATTCCCGCTCCAGTCGGGGAAAACTTTTCGTCAAACGGAAAATTCTCCACTGGGCTACTGGGTGTTATATGTGTTGTCCGTTGTCGAATGTTTGTACTGTTCAGTCTGTAGAGGCCGCAAGGTCGAAGACGGTGTAATTGTCTTTTTTATTTTATTGTGGCCAAAATAAACAAAATAATCTTGTTTCCCGTCATTTCCAGTTTCGAATCCACAGATCAGTTTATTGGATTGTATAAATCAATCTATGGGGAAACTGGGAATTGAACTCGAAGTTCGAGTCTCGAACCTCCTGATTCATAGTCATCCACCTTAGTAGCTACACCACACACAATTGTAAATATATCCTCGAAAACAATAGGGTTATTTGATGTGTCTGAATAGTCAAGAAAGTAAATTTAACTGAGCCTGTATAAAGGCTGAAGAAGCGATGTATATATGTCAACTGTCAAAAATTATTTGATCACCCGAGCACCCTTAGCAAATGTATACCTGCCATCTTTTTAACGTTGTCACGCTGTCGTATTTTGTAAAATACGTTGAAAAAAAGCTCACATGTTCTGCATAAATCTGCGTGGTGCTGGTAGCGATGCCTAATTTATGGAAGTTTTAGGATGTTTGCAGAACATAATGGAAATTCGCCCGAAGATTTATTGATAACGTCTACATTATGTTTTCCATGACTAACTGTCATGACTTCTTTAAGTCAGTACTTCCCAAACTGTGCGCCGCGGCGCCCTGGTGCGCCGTGGACATTTCTCAGGTGCGCCGCGGGCTTTTGAGCCAAAACAGACAGAACAAACTCTTATTTCTGAAGCCGTTACATCATTTTGTTGTTTTTGTTTCGTTTAGTAATACTATTGTCACCACGCAGCCTTTATACTATTCCATACAAAAGTCTTGACTTTTTAAGGAATACTTCGAAAGAATGTCACTCAAAGGGGATTCCCTCTTCCCTTTCAATTAAAAAGTAACTATTCCAAAGTCTTCAAATGTTTTCCGAAATTTTTGACATCCTTTTTCCCAAATGTTTGAATTTCCAGAGATTTGAAATTTTTTGTGAAAACTCTTAAATTATTATGATTTTTTATGATTCTGCTGTGTTTTCGATTTTACCAGAAGCTTGTAATTCAAAGTGCATATTTCTAGATTTTTGACAGTAATAACACCGATCTTCATGGTGTTTGAAAATTTTCGGGACACCAATTTTACTTACATCGTATTTTTGTCTTAATTGAGATTTTCAGTCAGCGATAATTTATATGTCGATGTTATGCATGATTTTGAGAACCACTTCACTTGAATTGTGCCCCTCTTGTACGAATACAAAAACATGACCCCTCACCGTCACTGTCAGCCGTCCTTAGCTATCCATTTTTATATCAATGTTTTCCCAAAATGTGGTAAACGATTATATTTTATTTAACAAATTTATAAGTTTTTTATTGCAATCCTCCATAAATTTAAAAATTTTGTTAAGTTCTGTGAATATTCTACCTATTTTGCTTTAAACAGCATTTTAAAAACCTATTTTTGGGCTATAATAAAAAAAAAACGACATTTCAGCAAGCATTGAAGGCTTTATTACGATTTGTATTTGTAATTTTGAACTGAAAGTATTAAAATAATTAAAATTCTTTGTAAAAGCCGTTGGTGCGCCGCGCTATTTTTGAAAATTTCAAAAGGCACCGCGGAAGCAAAAAGTTTGGGAACCTCTGCTTTAAGTGAATTATTCAATTTGTATATGCTTATTAGCAAACTTGAAATACACTGGATCTCTATTCCTCAAAGAATAAACCTTTAGTTTGTTCCGAGTACATTTTTCCAAGAATTATCCAAAATACAGTTTCAAATACTCATATACAGCATGCTCATTGCAATAATCCTGCGGACTTGTCAATTGACGTACACTGTGGTGCATAATTGATCGGACAAACGCTGATTTTCATACAAAATGGCCAAGTTTAAGATGCTGTAACTATGGTTTGCTTTGTTGGATTGAGCTCAATTTTTGACACGGAACTACAAATATGCTGAATTTTGTGTATACAAAGTATAAACTGTTTTCGTTCACAGGTCTGGGCGTGGCAAGGCGTTGAAAATATTGCAAAAGTGATCGGACAGCGGTACCCCTTTGATTTACACGCGTGCCGCTGTCCGATCACTTTTGCAATATTTTCAACGCCTTGTCACGCCCAGACCTGTGAACGAAAACATTTTATACTTTGTATACACAAAATTCAGCATATTTGTAGTTCCGTGTCAAAAATTGAGCTCAATCCATCAAAGCAAACCATAGTTACAGCATCTCAAACTTGGCCATTTTGTATGAAAATCAGCGTTTGTCCGATCAATTATGCACCACAGTGTATTTTCCGGAAGGATTTTTGGAAGAATTCTAGAAGCTATTCCCGTGAGGGGTCGTCAATATATGACGTAGCATTTTAGGGGGGGGAGGAGAGACCCTGGGGCCAAGGGCTGAAAGTCTCTTTAAAGTCAAATCAATCAACTCAGAGACCCTGGAATTGCTATGAGCCATGTAATAGGTATGCAAAAAAAGGCCACGTGGGGGAGTGGGTGTTGAAAATTGGCCAAAAATGCTACGTCATTTATGGACGGACTCTAAAAGCCTGAAAAATATTACCTAAACAAACCTCGAGGTATCCCGGTTAGAGTTCCTGAAAATTTTCCTGGAGGTATTTCCGGAAATGTATGTTGCTTGCTAGAATCCGTGGAGGTCTTATTGTAACAATTCCTGAATCCCTAAAGAAACTGATGAGGGGATTTCTGAAGGAATCACTGTAAATTTTTGGAAACTTTTTGGAGAAATTCTAATGGAAATTTATGGAGAAATCCCTACACTAAACTTGGGAGGAGATCCTTGGTGAGGTAATTGAAGTAATTCTATTGGATGAGCAATAAAACAATCGTTGGAGGAAACCCTTCAGATATTCCCGGGGGAACTTCTGAAACAGTTCTGTGACAAATTTGAGAAACAATTCTTGATGGACACTCTCACAACATCCCTGGAAAAATATCTAGAAAAATCTCAGGAGGAGTTCTTGGAAAAATCTTCGGAATACTTCTTGAAGGAATTTTTGAAGAACAACAGAATCTCGGGCATAATCCTGAAAGAATCTCAGGACGAATTTCGGAGAGAATTCCTTTGCAGGTGCTGCAGGGTGCATTCATTGGCGTAGCTAGAGGGGTTCCAGGGGTGTCTGGCACCCCTAGAATAAATTTGGCACTCCTTAGAATTTTCCTTGACAGTTGCCCAAAATCGAAAACTTCACACGATATTAATGGCGCATTTGAACAAAACTTAAGCTGCGCGTGGAATTACTTCATTACCTTTTTACGTTTTGGATAGTATACGGAGCCGCCAAACTACCAACATTATGACACAATCCCATAAGTTGGCCCAATCACTCAAATTTGAATAAATCGATTAAACTCACACTAGGTAGTTTACCTTTTAATCCAGCAAAAAAATATACTTAGGTAACAATAATCAACACAAATGTGTGTTATTTCAATCTAATTTTGATAAAACAGCATTTACCCTAAAATTACTTTTTGCGCCGAGCTACCCCCGATGGGTTGATGTATATCGCTTCGTTTTTGACAACATCGATGGTGGAGAAAGAGAAATGAACCTAATTTTGAGTGGTAAGTATAATGGATATGGGTAAAATGAACCCAAAAATATGAAGCTTTAGTATTCAATTTTATCCTTGCTTATTATTTTGATTAGAACCTTCTAATTAGGATTAAGCTGTAGCACTACACAAATATGTGTATAAGCGTTTTGGTTCTGGTAGTAGCCTGAGTGATCAATTTGAAATTAATTTTGTATGGAAAAATTCCTTTTGTTATCAAGATTCTAGTAATTTAGCAAATATTGATTACTGAGGCCCAAAATAAGAAGCTGGTAAATGCAGATTAGGCCTGATCAATTTTTAAAAATGTTCTCTCTGTTTCTCAAGTCCACCCCCATATTTTGATTGGTATCGAAGAAGAAGTAACTGGTCAAAGTTTCAGCCAAATCCATTGAAATTAAGAGATGCATCAAATCAATTTTGGGTTTTTCAAACTTCAAATTTGTCGAAAAGTAATTCTTTTTGCACAAATTTGAGGATAGACTTGTTTGCTACAAGTTTTCAGAACAAGATATGCCAATAAAATCTAGAGAAACATAAAATGTTTACATATTACATATTATGTAATATTTGTAAACCGATAAACCTTAAATGTTGATTTTTTTTTTCGAATGAGTGTAATCAGTTTCGTACCTTTTAATTCCGCCCTAATTGCTTATCCCTTGACAGATACGCGTATTTCGACTACCACTTGTAATCTTGCTCAGTGTCCTCAGCAATTAGGGCGGAATTAAAAGGTACGAAACTGATTACACTCATTCGAAGGGAGTATTCTGCTTAGAGGGTTCGAAAAATCGGTACAAGATCTTAAATGTTGAATTTTTGATAGAATTTGTTCTGGACCAACCTTTCACATTTATTTTTGGCTTTGCTGGAGGTATTTATAAGAACTCAATTCACGATAGATCTAGAATGATTTTTTGTGACTTCTCTGGGCAGAGTCTCCTGGTGTCAGCCATTTGCATGAAAGTCGCTTAGTTGGTTTTATCCTTTTTTTTTAACTTTCAGTTATTCAATTTTAAGTGCGTGACTTCTAGCGGATGACTTTTTGAAAGAAAATAGAAACTTTCTCAAACCAAATTTCAAGATGATTTCCTTCATCAAGCTCAATAAACTTCGTTGCAGAGACATATCGTTCAAATACAACAAACTGAAATTAATTTATCGCTCAATAAACCTCATTTGGAAATTTGTTTAATGATTCCTTCAGCATCTGTGTTTATTATGTTTTTTTTTTTTGGATTTTTTGAGCGTTTTCTCTGAAATTTCTTCAGCAATTCGTTTTACAGTTCCTTAACAATTTTTTCATCTATTTAATTGTGATTCCTTTTAAAATTCCTTATGATTTCATTATGATTCATTATAGTAGTAGTTATTGCTTCCAAAAATTATTTCGGCAGTTTGTATGTAAATTTTCTCGTATTTTTTTTTATGAATTCGGAAATTTATTTGAGATTTTCTTTGGCTATTTCATCAATAATTAATACGGCGTTCCGTTTGTGAATTACTCCGGTGTTCGTTCAGTGCTTTCTTTGGGAATTCCTTCGGCAATTTGATTGGAAAATCTTGCAGTAACTCCTTTCAAATCATCTTCAATCTTTTATTTATTTTTTTAATTTCCGACGAAATTTCTTAGACCATCAACGTGGAAATTTCTTAGACAATAATTTAGGGAATTCACAATTTCAGGAATTCTTTTGGCTATTTTTTGTGAATTTATTCGTTCATTCTTTTGTAAATTCCTTGACAACTCTTTTGGAAATACAGAAATTATCAATTGCGATTGCTCAAACAATTTACAAAACAATTCCTATAAAAATTGCAAAAGGAACTCCTGAAGAAATCTTTTTGAAAAAAAAATTCCAAATCCAATCCCAAAACAGATTGTCAAAATATATTTCAAAAGAGCTGCCGAAGACAGCTAAAAAAATCCTAAGGAATAAACGAATGATTTTAGAAAGACCATGTCAGAGAAATTCTCAAAAAAAAATGTTGGAGAAAACACCAAAGAGTTTCATAAGAAATTTTAGAAACGATGCCAATGAAGTGCTGAAGGAATTTTCAAGTAAGTTATTGAAGAAAATTTTAAAGAATTCTGAAAGAATTGTCCAACATTTTTTCAAAGAACTTCCCGAAGGAAATATCGAAGTAATTTTCCGAAGAAATTTACAAAGAATTTACCGAAGAAATTCCCGATTTTCCAGAGAAGTTTTCAAAAGAATGGCAGATGAAATTCCCAAATGATTTTTTTTTCCCAAAGGCATCATTTCCCTAGAAGATCCCCATGATTGCTTTATCCTCCCCAATATCTTCTGAAAATCGCAAACGTCCCTTAAGGACAAGGTATTTGGAGTACATTGCTCAAAATTTCTAGAGCACCGTTTTTTAGAACCGTTGAACGGAATTGGATTAAAATGCATCACGCTGTTGACAACCACTGAACAATTGGCGTGATGAATTTTCATACAAATCCGTTTAACGATTCTAAAAAACGGTGCTCTAGAAATTTTGAGCTAAGTACTCCAAATACCTTGTCCTTAAAAGATTCCCAATATCTCTTCAAATCCCCAACGTTCTCTAACAATACTTAACTTTTCATAAATTGGCTTCTTTAGTGGTGTTGGGGTATCCAGTTAGCCTAGTGGTTTAGGCTATGGTTCGCAAATCCGAAGACGGCGGGTTCAATTCCCGTTCCGGTCGGAAAAATTTTCTCGACTCCCTAGGCATAGTGTATCATTGTACTTGCCTCACAATATACAAATTCATGCAATGGCAGGCAAAGAAAGCCCTTCAATTAATAACTGTGGAAGTGCTCTTAAAACACAAGTTGAAGAGAGGCAGGCCAAGTTCCAGTGGGGACGTAAAGCCACAAAGAAGAAGAAGAAGTGGTGTTGAGATTATTCCATATTCTGAATCTGTAAGCCAAACTATGCCAAAATCCAAAATTTCATGAATTTTGGTGCCCGGGAACCTATTTAAAAATCAATTTGAAGTTTGTATGGGAGCGTTTTGTTGAATCAACCCTCGTCGCATTTTGTACTGGGCAGAGCTGTCAAGCAGTTGCCCAGCTGTCAAAAGGTGGTATCAAAAAATCTCTTTGAAATTGGTTTAAGGTACCAAAAACAAGTTTTAAAAATCTGAAAAAAAACATGGTGGCTAAGAAAAATGTGCTCTTTCGTATAAAACCAAAAAATCAAAACATTTTTCAAAATTTAAAAACCCAAATTGTCCAACTTTTCATAAAATGCCCAACTTGTCGTTTAGATTTCCCAAAGGCATCATTTTCCTAGAAGATCCCCATGATTCCTAAGATAACTTTATTTTCCCCAATATCTCCAAAAATCCCCCAACTTCTCGTAAGTTTCCTTTATCCGCCCCAATATCTCCAACGTTCCCTAAAAAAATCCGTAATATCTTCTGAAAATCCCCAACGTTCTTTAAAAATGTCCAACTTTTCCTAAAATGTCAATCTTGTTGCTTAGATTTACCAAAGACATCGTTTTCCATAAAGACCGCTATGATTCCTACGTTTCCTTTATCATCTCCTAAAATCCCAAACGGTTCCTAAAAATACCCGACTTCTCCTTAAACGCCCAACTTATTTCCAAGATTTTTTAAAAGCATCATCAGCCTTGAAGACCCCCATGATTGGATCCAAACCCTATGAAATTTTTTTTAACACTCTTTTGAATTGTTAATTTTATTCGGTAAAATTGATATCACGAGGGCCAGAAGTTGGCGTATCTTGGTCAAATAAGTAAACTAACCTTCAAAACGCTAGACACCCATAAATCATCTTAATCTTAGCTATATTTGCTTAGGGGGTGCATATTACCCTACCTTCCCCTAATACACATTCGTCGACGCTTTCGCTCCGTTGCAAAATAAGTTAACTGCACGTTGCACTTAGTATGCGCACGCGTCTTACGAAATCCAACCAAAGATATTGTTTAACTGTCAAAGAAACATTTTTAGAGAACAAGTTCGTGCGTGTTTTGTAGAAGAACTTTTTTAACAGAAGGTTAGTTTTCGTATTGGGGGGTGGAAGCTCAGGTAAAATATTATCTCCTGGGCGCCCATTAAAAACACCACCCCCGGCGAAGACTGGCGCTCGAGCCTAGCTATTTAGCACTGTAGTTGGAGGAAATGCCAATGCAGAACCCGTAGCTTCCGGGAAGGTAAGCCCAGTTCCCGGGGTTAGTGGGTTGGTGTCAGGCCCCGCGAAACAGCCGTAAAAAGGCTAGCACCGAAAAATTATGACAAGAAGAATGCGAACCGATACCAATGGCGACGACCACAGCGACGAAAAGGGACTTGCGATTGGAAGCTCGGTACGTGGAACTGCAGATCTCTCAACTTCATCGGGAGCACCCGCATACTCGCCGATATACTGAAGGACCGCGGGTTCGGAATCGTAGCGCTGCAGGAGGTGTGTTGGACAGGATCTATGGTGCGAACGTTTAGAGGTAATCATACCATCTACCAGAGTTGCGGCCACACACGTGAGCTGGGAACAGCTTTTATAGTGATGGGCGACATGCAGAGGCGCGTGATCGGTTGGTGGCCGATCGACGAAAGAATGTCCAGGTTGAGGATCAAGGGCCGATTCTTCAACTTCAGCATAATAAACGTGCACAGCCCACACTCCGGAAGTACTGGTGATGACAAGGACGCATTTTACGCGCAGCTCGAACGCGAGTACGATCGCTGCCCAAGCCACGACGTCAAGATCATCATAGGAGATTTGAACGCTCAGGTAGGCTAGGAGGAGGAATTCAGCCGACGATTGTTAAGTTCAGCGCCCACCAGCAGACGAACGAAAACGGCCTGCGACTCATTGACTTCGCCGCCTCCAAAAATATGGCCATACGTAGCACCTTTTTCCAACACAGCGTCCCGTATCGTTACACCTGAAGATCACCAAAGCAAACGGAATCTCAAATCGACCACGTTATGATTGACGGATGGCACTTCTCCGACATTATCGACGTCAGGACCTAGGGGCCGTCCATAAACCACGTGGTCATGTTTTTGGGACTTTGCAACCCAACCCCCCCCCGCGTGGTCATTAGTCCACACAAAATTTTTTATTTGTCCATACAAAATGGTCATTGGCCAACCCCCCCGGGACAACGTGGTTTATGGACAGCCCCCTCTCGTGGCGCCAACATCGACTTCGACCACTATCTGGTGATGGTCAAACTGCGCCCAAAACTCTCCGTCATCAACGATGTACGGTACCGGCGACCACCACGGTACAACCTAGAGCGACTGAAACAACCGGACGACGCCAAGCAGCGAAAATTAGACTGATAGTGAATGCATCGTGAATGCTGCTACCGTAAACTGAATATTATGATGGCGAAATAATACTTCAAATTTGTCCTTATTTAATGTAGAAATATTTAAATAAGGTAGATTTTACGATACGATTACCTCAGATATTGAAGGGCTCATAAAAAGCGCTCTTCAAACAAGTACATCACCATATTGCATAATGTGTTGTCATTAGCGTGTTGGATTCTATCAGGGCACGAAGTACAACATCCTACAAGCATCTCCCACGCACGTCGCAATAAAAAAAGAACGAAACAAACACATTCCCTTAAGCATCCGGAGAAAAGCAAAATCCCCATCAAGATCCTCATAAACATTGGCATAATTGAGTTTTCATTAATTTGCTGACTAACAAAAGGCACATCAAATGAGCCTCTCATCCTCTGCGCTTCGGAGGTGGTGCCTCTCTAATGTCTTCCTTCCCCACCGACGATAAAACACTCACTACACCACCCAGACGAAGCCGAAAGTTACCACTCTCGTATAAACCACCGCAGTCCGCCGGGACCACCCGTGGTCTTTCATCGTCGTCATCGTCGTCGTCGTCGGCGACGGGCGGACTGCAGTCACATAAAAGCACATAAACACCGCCCTAATAATCCTCTTTTCATCCCCATTTATTTCAGACCGGCCAACTTTCATCGCTGGGAAAAAGTCCTTCCCGGGTGCTGCTTCGGCTGCTATCCAGCCAGGAAAGCCGAGTCAAGTGAAACTGTGGCGCGCGAACACCCACGCCAGCTCGCCTAGTTCTGGCTAGATAAAACCCCTAGGGTTTAGAGATCCTTCGAAGCAACTTGATCAAAGCCTCCAACGGAGTAATAATTATTTCCACAAGCCACTGGCTGACTGACTGGAGAGGCAGAGGAGAGGCTGTACGAGAGACACTAAAGAAACTTTGGCTTTTTTTCGGTAAGACTTCCTCCCCCGAGGCGATTGACCAACGTCGGAGTGGTGTCCGTTTGTGTGTGCTAGCAGCAGGACGAGCAGGAGCAAGTGGGACTTCGGTGTGGAAGGAAGTGAAGTGGGCCAACGAGCCGGTGCTGTTCCAAAATGAAGGGCCGACATCTGAGGAGGCGCTTCAGCCTGCAGCCATCGTTCATGAAAGATGACAGCCCCGAGGATAGACCGAAACGAGAAAAGTGAGTTGGGTTTTTTTACTTAAGAGTAAGAAATTTGATAGAGTATTGCATTGCTTTGATCTCGAAGTGCTTACCATGTGGTCATTTTAAGTTGTCATCATGTTTTGATAGAGCTTCTTTTCATGCATCGTCTTCTTGATGTATTTATATTGTTTTCCTTCTAATCTACATGTCCTCGACTTATGTTTCTCATGATGTAATTTTTAGGCTATTGCAGTCAGTACGCTGAATTTATTTGTTCAGTTCATTTTTCTTGAGAAAAGGGGCCATTCTTCGACAACATTAGGATATTTCATAATATCCAAATTATCTTGGAGTCCCGAACTTCAGGTCTATAGGCAGTAGTATTTATACAAAGTAACGTATCGCCTATGCTTACTGGACCAACTGGAAATTTTTACTATATTTTTCAAAAAGTGCTTCAAACCATTTTTTTTTACTTCTAAACCATAGGGGGATAAATCTGCTCATCAGACACCCTAACAGGAAGGTTAGGGTAGTGTGGGTTAAGGTCGTCTTCTACAACGCCGGTAGAAGCCAGGACTACTCTCTCCTCCACCCACTAAAACACATTCCTATGGTCGCCAAACCCTACGTCTCTCCGGAACCACCAAGAAGGTATTGCTTCAGAGAGGGGCTAGTGCATATCGCACCCTCAAGGTTAGCTGCCGTAGCCTAGCAGCAACGAACATCGATGACTCGCTTTGGAGAGTCCATCACGATAGCCTGCTGGCGCTCAGCCAGTTTCCCGAGTGGTCCTCGCCACTCCCTTTGTCCTCGGAAGGCGGGCAGGGTCAACCCCGCCCGCGCCCTACTGCTGAGCGGACATCAAGAACTGATGCCCACATGCAACCCGATCTGACCTGCCCGCAAAGGAAGAGTATTACTACCCTTCAGGATCTATCAGATACATCCGTAGGTTGCAGACAGCAGAGTCTCACCTACCCCGACCCTTGCCGGGGACCCCTTTCCAACCGCGGGCTCAGATCCAACCCAGTAGACTGACAGCACCGCTACCGGGACTTCCTCTCCGCGGCCACTTAATCGCTGTAAGGGTCGATCTCGACCGCAGAGCACCGGTATGACCTACGAAGCCGACTTCGAACCCCTGGAACACCTCTTGTACTGCATCTGGACTAGCCATTCTCCGAGTCCACGCGCCACCTCCTCTGTAGCTCCCAGACGATATGGGTGATTGATAGCCGTTGAAACGGCATTCCAGCTAATCTCATCCCTACACATTCTCTGGACCAAGTTGTCCGGAGTTGTGTCCTCCCCGCATGTGGCAAGCATGCGGTCACGCATTGTGCGAAAACGCGGGCACACGAACAAAACGTGTTCCGCCGTTTCCTCTAAACCATTGCACACTGGGCATTCGGGAGAATCCGCATGCCCGAAACGGTGTAGATACTGTCGGAAGCAACCATGACCTGTAAGGACCTGTGTCAGGTGGAATGTAACTTTCCCATGGCGCCTATTAATCCAACTATCTACCCTCGGTATCAACCTATGGGTCCACCTTCCTTTGGTGGAACTGTCCCACGCGCGCTGCCATTTGACCATAGAGGCCATCCTGACAGTCTTGCGTATGCCTCTTGTGCCGCGCATTTCGAAGCACTCCGTGTCCTCACTGATAAGAATGCTGATAGGCACCATACCAGTAATGACACAGAGAGCGTCGTGTGACACGGTACGGTACGCGCTTGCAACCCTCAGACACATAAGCCTGTAAGTACTTTCCAGCTTCCGTCGGTAGCATTCAGTACTTAGCGCGGTACCCCACGCCGGGCCGCCATACCTAAGTATGGACGTAGCAACACTAGCCAGAAGCTTGCGCTTACTGGCGTACACCGCTGAGCTATTGGACATCATCCGGGACAGTGCCGCAATAGCTGTGGAGGCTCTTTTACAGGCATAATCGACGTGGCTACCGAAGATAAGCTTATCGTCGATCATCACGCCCAAGTGTTTGACGGAGCGCTTTGACAGGATAGTGCACTCTCCTACACTGATCTCCGTCTGCTGCTCCGACTTCAGGTTGTTAACAACCGTCACCTCTGTCTTGTGGTGAGCCAGCTCCAGTTTCCTGGACCGCATCCACGCCTCCACAACCTTGATCGAGTGGTCGGTAGTCAACTTCACCTCCTCGATCGTTTCACCGTAGACTTCGAGCGTAATATCGTCGGCAAATCCGACAATCACCACTCCCACTGGGTATTCCAACCTCAACACCTCGTCGTACATGACATTCCATAACACCGGACCCAGGATGGAACCTTGCGGGACTGCTGAGGTTATGTGAAAGCACTTCCGACCCACCTCCGTGTCGTAAACTAGTACGCGATTCTGGAAGTACCTTCCGAGAATCTTGTACAAGTACTCCGGTATCCCCAGACGCAAGAGCGCATCGGCAATAGCAGCCCAACTGGCGCTATTAAATGCATTCCTTACATCCAGAGTCACTACCCCGCAGAAGCGAATTCCCCTCCTCTTAGGCTCGAGTGCTTTCTCGGCGGTTTTTGTAACCGACAAGATAGCGTCTACGGTGGACCTCCCCTTCCGGAAGCCATACTGGTTGCTCGAGAGACCATTTACGCCCTCAGTGAACCTCAACATTCTATTGAGGATGATCTTTTCGAGCACCTTCCCCGCCGTGTCAATCAAGCATATTGGTCTATATGCCGACGGGTCTCCGGGTGGTTTCCCCGCCTTTGGCAATAGTACCAGGCTCTGCCTCTTCCAAGCTTCTGTAAAAACTCCCTCGTCCAGGCATTTCTGCATAGCAGACCTGAACATCTCGGGAGCTTCTGCAATAGCTACTTTTAAGGCCAGGTTCGGAACTCCGTCCGGACCTGGGGCCTTACCTACGCTAAGGGACTTAGCTATCCCCGCAAGTTCCACATCGGTGACCCTTTCCTCATCGCCAGCCCCAGTCCCCGGCTGTCCTACGAAAGGAGGCCAAGGACCAGGATCATGACGCGGAAAAAGTCCTCCAAAGATGCCCTCCAACATCTCTGGAGATTGCTCTGTAGGAGCCATCACACCTCTCGTCTTGGCCATAACGATCCTGTAGGCGTCACCCCACGGGTTCGTATTGGCACTCTGACAGAGACCCTCAAAGCAGGCCTTTTTGCTTGCTCTTATCTCGGTCTTGAGCGCGGCTTTTGCAGCGGCGAACACCACCCGCCGTTCGTTTCGCTCTTCCTCTGATCGTGCTCGCTGCACCCGCCGCCTAGCCCGTAGGCAGGCGCGGCGCAGGTCCGCAATCGCGTCGGTCCACCAGTAAGCCGGTGGCCTCCCATTTCTAGGGTGGACTCGCCTAGGCATGGTCGCATCACACGCACGTGAGAGCACCGCTACCTGCTTCAAACCATTTTCTACCTTAAGAGTGTAACTTAGTCAAGAAGTTAGTTTATAAACATTCCATAACCATTGCTGTGTCTTGCCTTTCAACTATCAAGGGAAAAAAATTGGAGTTGTACAAAAAAATGACGATTTGAATAAAAATCCGACTCAGATTACACCAAATTTCTGCACGGTGACGTGTAAACCTAACTCGATAATTTAAATTATGTTATGAAATTTTCCACTAAAATATAATGAATGGCTCTCATAGAGTATAGAAATAGGGTTCTAATGCAACTTTCATTTCAAAATTTGGTCGAACCAATTTTGAATTACACGGAAAACCAAGTTTTCGTACAGATTTAGGAAAAACATGTAAGTTTAGGTAAAGTTTTTATGCTAAAAATTCCATATAAAATTTGTGAAAAGTACCTACGAAGTACCCTTTATCTTTCGATAGAGTCTAAGCAAGAGTGGATTAAATGAAAGATGACTGAGCTATGACCGAAAAACATGTCCATGTTTTTGAGGAGTTGCACACTGTTTCCAAAGGCCCAATTTCGTGATCGAAATTGTTTTGGGCATGAAAAAATGATTTTAGAGATTTGGTGTCTTCGAAGAAGTTGTTTGGTATTTCAGAGCCCTTCTTTTGGAAGTATCACTAATGTGATTAATCCACCTAAAAGTGAGATAGAAATTCGATTTTTTTCGTATGTGAAGCTAGCGTGTTTATGTCTTCAGCAAAATTGTAGAAAATGTCGTTATGAGAAAACTTGCCGAACAAACTTTTGCTCTATCTGCTCAATTTCTAGAAATATGGGCTATTATTTCTGAATGGCCCCTTAAAATTAGTTTTTTGTTGTAACTTTTTCCAGACATTTTTGGGAATGTTCAAATGTTCTACAAAGTTATTTAATACGACAAAATACGTGTTTCTTCTGAAGACGGCAACATTGTATCTATGATAGTTTTTGAGATATTTACTAATTTATTTTGAAAAGTAGCCTTTTTTACAGTTTTGTGACATTTAGAGAGGCAAAATGGGGCAAGATTTTTCAATGAAAGAAGTTTATAATAGGTGTAAATTTTCGTTTCAACTCAGGCTGGGCACTTGCTTCCTTGACAGTAAAATTGAGCTATGAAATATTTTAGTTCGTAACTGAAATTTTCAAAAAATTAAAAAAGTTTTGAAGATAGAACTTTGTCGTCTTCAAAGAAAACATGCATTTCATCATATATAATAAGTTTGTAGAAAATTTAAAAATTCCTAACAGAAAATGACCTTGAAAATCGTTAACAGAAAATGACCCATATCTTACAAAACGGAACAGATAGGACAAAAGTTTGTTGCAAGAAGTTGTTTGATAGACAAGAATCCTTCTTTTGATAGTATTACTTTTGTGATCAATTCACCTAGTAGTGAGATGAAAATTCAGTGTTTACCATATGTGAATATAGTATACTGATGTCTTCAGGAAAGTTGTAGGAAATATCAATATAAGAAAACTTGCCGAACAAACTTTTGTTCTATATGCTCCATTTTGAAAGATATGGGTCATTTCCTGAAAACGACCCCTAAATATCAGTTTTTTCATTGTAACTTTTTTCAGACATTCTTAGGAATTTTTAAATGTTCTACGAAGTTATTATACAGGGGATGGCCAAAATGTTTGGGATAGGCAACTTTTTTTCTCTCACAAAAAAGTTCAACATGCTATAACTTTTCATAGAGTGCATCAAAAAATCTCAAATTTTGTCTGTTTGTCAACCTATTATATGTGCATCATTGGTACAACTTTGGGCTCGATTGATTAATATTTCACAAAGTTAGTACCGTTCGGGTAAAACACCTTTTTTTAGACAACTCATTTTTAAGCTGTCATATCTCGGAAACCAGTGAACCGACTTGAATGAAATTTTGAACGTACACTAACAATATGTAAATGCTTCACACACTATTTAAACGTTGAAAAAAGTTATCATAGATTGACACTTCTTGGACTTTTCTCGAAAAAATGTAATTTTTTTACATCAATGTCAATAAATTTTAGTGCTGATATCCAAAGATTTTCCACTTCTGTTCTCAAATTAACTCTAATCAGATATATTAGAGCCTATTTAGAATGAAGGAAGAACACATTTAATAATTTGTGTGTGGTATTGTAAATTTTACTTATTTTCCAGTATATGGGTAAAAATTTTAACCCGGTATAACTTAATTCGCCGTGAGAAAATATTACATTTTATAACGTCGTATTAAGTATCAATATATTGTTGATAAACGTTAAAAAATTCATTCAATTCGGTTCACTGGTTTCCGAGATATGACACTTCAAAAAGTAGTTGTCTAAAAAATAGTGTTTTACGCGAACGGTTCTAATTTCGCGAAAAATTAATCAATCGAGCCCAAATTTGTACCAATGATGCACATATAATAGGTTGACAAACAGTCAAAATTTGAGATTTTTTGATGCACTCTATGAAAAGTTACAGCATGTTGAATTTTTTTGTGGGAGAAAAAAAGTTGCCTATCCCAAACATTTTGGCCATCCCCTGTATATGATAAAATACATGTTTTCTTTAAAGACGACAAAGTTCTATCTTCAATACTTTTTGAGTTTTTCGAAAATTTCAGTTACGAACTAAAATATTTCACAGCTCAATTTTGCTGTCATGGAAGTAAGTGTCCAGCCTGAGTTGAAACAAAATTTACACCTATTATAAACTTCTTTCATATTTAGTTGAAAAATCTTGCCCCATTTTGCCTCTGTAAATGTCACAAAGCCGTAAAAAAGGCTATTTTTTAAATAAATTATTGAATATCTCAAAAACTATCATAGATACAATATTGGCGTCTTCTGAAGAAACACGTATTTTGTCATACTAAATAACTTTGTAGAACATTTTAAAATTGCCAAAAATGTCTGGAAAAAGTTACAACAAAAAAACTGATTTAAGGGGCCATTCATAAATAATGGCCCATATCTCTAGAAATTGAGCAGATAGAGCAAAAGTTTGTTCGGCAAGTTTTCTCAAAATGACATTTTCTACAACTTTGCTGAAGACATAAACACGCTATCTTCACTTACGAAAAAAATTGAATTTCTATCTCACTTTTAGGTGGATTAATCACATTAGTTATACTTCCAAAAGAATGGCTCTGAAATACCAAACAACTTCTTCGAAGACACCAAATCTCTAAAATCAATTTTTCATGCCCAAAACAATTTCGATCACGAAATTGGGCCTTTGGAAACAGTGTGGGTTGACCCCAAACTTTTGCACGGGAGTGTAGAATGATGAGCACGAGGATGTTGATGTGTGGCTCTTGTTCGTTTTCCAGTCCGGGGGGCGGTTGGTAGGGTCCATTATGAGTTGCCGTTAGCCGATATCCAAGTTTCCGGGTCCGTTTGAGCATATGCTAAGAAGAGGGTCAGGTGTCAGGGTCAGTCGCTCTCGGGGGGAGGATTAACGGACGAAAAATTGCAAGTGCGGGGGCTGGGATCGAACTCATGACCATCCTGAAGGTATTTTATTCTGAAATATTATTCCTCAAATTGTGGCTTTTGAAGGTGACGGTGTACAAAATTAAAAATTAAAAATGTGCACAAAGTAAAATAAAAATTTAACAATTTGTTTGTTAACATCGCAGCCCCCCTGGACTGGCTTCACGACACCCCCACACAACCCCCCCCCCCTCCCCTTCCCTGGGGCTGCGGACCACCGGTTGGGAACACGTGCACTAGATGCTAGTTTACCTTCTACATCGGCAAAGTTTGAGTACTGACCAAGAGCTATCACGTGTGGCCAGGCCATTCACTTTTTGGAATTACGACCTCAGATGACAACACTGATCGATCTACATAAGACCGTCAATTAACTGGGGTGTTGCCAGTTATCAAGTGAAGTATCAACTTCTCTATCGAGAGCAGATAGAAAAGCGTCGTCTTCGGCAAAGTTGTTCAGAAGGACAAGAACATTCTGGTTATTCACCAATTAATTGGTGATTTCACCGCAAGGTGACGCTAGTTTTCAAGTAAAGTTTTAAACTTCTTTATCTCGTTAACGAAAGCAGATAGAAATGTGTCGTCTTCGACACATTTGTAAGCAAGGACAAGAATATTCTGATTATTCACCAATTAATTTTAATTGAATTAAAACCATAGATAGCGCTAGTTTTCTATTAAAAATTTAGACTTTTGACGAAATAGTCATCCAAATCATATAGAAATGTGTCGTCTTCGGCGAAGTTGTTCAGGACAACAACATTCTGGTGATTTTACCGCTAATTTGTCTATCCCATACCGGATCTGAGATACAGGTTGGACGCGATTATCCGGGAGCTCGATTATCCACCAAAAACATCTCGATTATCCGGGTGTCAAATAATCGTTTGCTTTTTTTGGACAATTTTGGATGTCAACATGTCAAAAGCTGCAGGAAATTAAAAATAAACAACAAGAATTATTTTTGATGTGTTAATTCTCCACTAAATTTCCATTCTTAAAATATGTGATAACAATATTGTCAGCCGTTGAATTTAAGCACTATATTATCACACAACTTATCTTCTATGTTTATCGATCTGTTTTTGATTGAATAATAAATAAAAAAAAGTATGGCTCGATTATCCGTAAATTCCGATTAACTGGGGTGATTCTTTTGGAGTTACCTAGATGATCGAATCGGACCTGAATTGAGCTATTTATAAATCTGCAAAATCAGTGTTGCCATCAATAACAAATTATTTGTGTCGCAATGTGAAACCATGCACTTAAGGTACACTACAACATTGTCGAACATTCAAATTGCCTATGTCGTCACACCATATCTGAGATATTGAACTATATTTGAATCTGTTTGATCAGTGATGCCAACAATAATAAATGTTTTGTGTCGCAATGCGTAACAATGACCCGCACTTGAGGCGTACTACAACATTGTTGAACATTCGAATGGCTTATCTCACACCGGATCTGTGATATTGAGCTATGTTTGAATTTACACGAGCAGTGTTGCCAGCTACAAAAATTGTGTAATTAAATAACGTAAAAAAAATCTGTATTTTAAAATGACGCCAAAGATACCGCTTGACTTCTACATAATCTTAACTGCACAACCGAATTGGATATGTTGTTTCAAAATCGTTTTGACCGATTTTTAACATTATGCAGTGTCGCCAGTTGCAGAAATAATTTTGAAGAACCAAATTTTACAAAGACTCAAAGTGCTCAAGGTAAACTTGCTGATATTGTGTTACGTTACTTTAAACTACAATGAACATGAACACTATGCCAATTGTAGTGAATTATACATTCAGATTTTTATTTAAAGTTCATCAGTGCTGCCAGCTTTAAAAAAACTCGTTTTATTCTATTCTAAATCAATAGGACAGATCGGTGAAGTACTAGATTTGTAGTTATGAGCTGAATTTTAATATGCTGAGAAGGTCAGTTCTCCGTTTCTGCAATGAAATGGTGCATAAAGCGAGGGTATTATGATTCCTTGTCTAAATTGATGCTGTTTGAGCAAAACTAGTTTTGTTTATTTCTTCAATATGGAAGGCTGATACAAATTTATTTTTGACTTTTTGTCTCTCCACCAAAGGGGGGGGGCCTTCAAAAATGTTTAACTAAATTTCGCATTTTGAGGGGGCACATGAAAAATATTTATAAAAATATCGGGTCTTGCTGAATATTCTTTAACAAATCCGATGAGTTTTTAATTTTTTTCACAATAAATGCTTTATTATTTTCATCCCCCCTCCTCGACCAGCCAAATAGTGGTGGGACAAAAAGTAAAATAAATATTTGTAACAACCTAATTAAGTAAGTTTTAAAAATTAAAGTTTTAGTTTTAAATATTTTATCAGTTTCCCGAATAATCGTAAATATGTTTATTTCAAACGAAATTTGTCTCTGTGTTTGAGTGCTGGGTTCTGCGTCCTTAGCACGCGTCGCTCGAAAACTTCGAGTGCTTGCAGGTCCTCCTCGAACATGATCCATGTCTCGTATCCGTAGAGGACCACCGGTCGTATCAGCGTCGTGTAGGAATACCACGATAAAATCCTCGAATAATCTCAAGATGGACCCCGAGGAATCCATAGTAGAAGCCCCATAGGGAAATCTATTGTGGAGTCCTGAATAAATTTCTTGATGGATTCCAGAATAAATTGTTTGACTAATTTCTGGAGAAATGACTGAAGGCTTCCATAAGTTTATTTCTAGAAGTTCCTAAAGGAATCTCTGACGAAATTCCTGATTGTATTCCTGTGTAGAATATTCCAGGGTCATTCTGCTGGAAAAATTCTATGAGGAATTATTGGAGAAATCCTTACAGAAGTTCCAAGCGGAAGTAATCAGAGCAGGAGTTTCTAAGGGAATTTCAACAAATATTTTGAAGGTATCACATAAAAATGCCTCGGAATATACTTAGGTGAATGGATTCTCATACAATTTCCCAGAGAATATCCCGAAGCCGCAGTAGTAGATATCTCTGGATCAATCGTAGCAAGAATTTCTAGAGAAATCTCACCACGAATTCCAATAGGAATTATGAGAAGACATGTGAGAAGGGCGTTACAGACATTGCGAATTTCCACTTCTCCCGTTCCTCCTAGGAGTATTTCCAATTATTTGTGTAATCTCTGGCAAGTAACAAGTAGAACCGACTCCTCTCTATCTGATAACGGTATAAGTTTATATAAATATATTGAACTACATCTTGTAAAGACGGAAGAAGCTGAGACGTGCAATGGGTGTTCCGCCCTTTTCACATGTTGGTCTATAGTAAGAAAAATATTTATAATGGAATCTCTGAAATTAAACCCTCTGAAAAATATATGGAACAGCTCCTGAAACAGTCCCAGCAGTAAATCTAACATATAATCCTATAAATCTATAACAATCAGTATTTAGCATAAAATATCTGTGGACATTTTATATTTTTTTTTTCATATTGAGCCGAGGAATTGAGTTCTACACCAGCGACACGTGTTTTAGAATATCTGACACCAACTTATAATCTCATCAATTGGCAATGCTTGGCAGTTGTACTGTTTGAGAAGTAAACGTGTGTGCTGACACACATTTCACCGACGGTGGCGATTCCTTTAGACGTTTCATCAAAGATTCCTCCACTTATTTTTTTTTTATTTGACAATTCTTCAAGAGATTCTTGCAGGAAATTTTGCAGAGGTTCATCCGAGTATTCATCCCGGAATTCCTCTATCGATTCTTTCAGAAATTCAGATTTGTTTGCAGAAATGCTTTCCAATTTTTTTTCCTAGATTTTCGAAATGTTCTCTCATTAATTTCTCTGTAAATTCCCTTAGGGTTCTTTTCAGGAATTTTTCCAGGGATTCTCTCTGTTATTTCTTCATATGTTACTGCTTTTCAACCGATTCATTAGAAAGCTCCTCCATGGAGTTTCCCAGTAGGTCCCCAGATATTCCTCAGATATCATAAACTTCTCGTGATGTTTATTGGACCTCCCTTTAGGGATTCTTTCAGATTTTTTGTGTGACTTTATTCAGGAATCTCGTCAAAGATTCTTTTCTGAGGAATATCTCAAGAAATTTATTTTGGAATAACAGTCGAGGACTCTTCAGTTTTCCAGGCATTGCTTCAGAGATTCCTTAAACATATCATTTTTTAGCATATTTCATTTGATGATTCCTTTAATAATTTCCCAGACTTGATTTAAAATTTTACAGCTGAATTTTTCTCCGAAATTCCTCTAGGTAAATTTCTTTGTGGATTTTTATTCACTTATACCTTTCAGACATTTTGCAAGAAATTGTTTTAAGAACTCCTGCAGAAGTCTCTCCGGAACATGTGTGAGATCATCCTCCAGATATCCCTTCAAAAATTTATCACAGGATTTATTCAAGAATTCCTCCAGTACATTTGTCTGCAATTTCTGCACGGACCCACAGATTCTTTTTTTATAACATGGCCTACTTCAAAAATTTCTTCGCGGTTCAATTCAGAAATTTCTCAAAGATGGTCTTTTGAAATCCCTTCAGGGATTTTTAAGGAACGTTTCCAGGATTTTTTTCCTTTAATGTTTCCAATAGTTTCTCATAAATTTCTAGACACTCTCGCATGGAGTCCAAGGGTCTCAAGGATTGCCCCCAGGTATTCCCCAAGGATTTCTCCAGGAACTCCTCTAACGATTACTTCAGAAACTACTTCAGGGGAAGAAATTCCTTCAGGTAACCCTCAAAGAATTGCTTCAATATAAAATAAACTTCTAGAAATTCTAGAAACCACTGAAATATTTTTGGAAATTCTGAAAAGAATCCAAGGAAAAATTTCTGAGATAATCCCTTGCTGACATTCGTTAAGAAATCCTTATACTACTAAAGTACCCAGCCAACACGAAGTCGTATATGATGCGGAATAGTATGCTAAAATGGAGACCATATGTGTACAGTACATGCTTCTATTCACCCGCGTGTACAGTGTATGCATATCGCCTTCACTTTTGCATCCCATTCAACAGTATATGCGATCGTGTGTTGGCTGAGGAGTCTTCGGTAGTATTTATAAAGAATTCCTGAGGAAGTTTTAAATGGAAGCCATCGTGGAATTCCTGAAACAATCCTTGGAGGAATTTTGAATAAATTGCCTATCTAATTTCGGTATAAGTTCCTCAATATATTCTTACAAGTATTCCTGAAGGATTATGTGATAAAATGCTAAGGAATTTCCTAAATTTCCCATTCTAGGAGCAGTTGCTGAAGAAATCTACGGAAACTCTTCCTCAGAAACCTTTGATGGGATTCCTATAAGGATTTATCAGTAATTATTTTGAAAAAAGTTCTAGAGTCCCTACTAAAATTCTGGGGGAATAGCGGCTGAACAAAAAATTGCAAGCACCTTGCAATTGCGACCAATTACGCCGCGGGCCCTGGCAATTGACTGAGTTTATATGGGTTCATAAACAATAATTGAGTGATGCGTGGAACGTGAAGGATGTGGAAATGTCTTTGCCGGTAATGAATACCTTCCCAAATATACTGCGTCAAGTACAATAGCCAAATAACAACTTCCTTTGATGTGCCATACGCAAGAATGGTTCCGTGGAAGAGTTTCATCTGCAGAGGGTTCCTTCAGCTCGACGATTCATCCAACTGGAAAGACGTCGTTGTTGCTGGAAACACCGCTTAGACGAGAGTTTCTTAAAACTCGGTGAAGTGAATGAATGCCGTAAATTCTTTAGAAAGGGTGTCTTTAATATATTTCACAACGCCCGGAGCTTACACCGAAAAGCAGTAAGTTGTGCACCGAGATTCTTTCGCCTCGTCTTACATCACACCAGAGCGTAAATATAGTATCGGTGGGGAAGTTGGGGGTGTGAGGTGCTATTTCAGAGAGTCATCACCGCTGCGCTGGATGCTGCCGTCACAGCCAGGAATCGGGTGTCGTTGTCGTCGCCCCGGCGAGATTGGCACTTAAACTTTTATTTATACACAATTCTCCAGAAGCAAAAACTTCCCTTGGTTGGCGGGCGATCACGTCGCTCAAGGGATGTTAAATTCTTGGTCCGTGCCTCGGATCCATGCTAGTCGGTGGTGTGTTGTGCAGTGGTTGGACGACTATACTACGAGTTTAAGCGGGAAACTTTTCCTGTACGTGATTCCCTGTCTAGCTGACCAAGGGATGGAAGGAGGAAAATGTTGAACTTGAAGTGTGAATTTCCCACGCAGCTATCGATAAACCGATACTGGGAATGGGGAACGACTCGACGTCGTCATCGTCATAGTCGAGAAGCAGAATATAGCAAGTGAGTTTCAATACCGCATCTGGACGACGCGATGTTGAAATTGAAACGATTGGATGGATTTACCAACGTAGCACAGAAACGTCGCTCAAAATGCTGTTCAAAATGCATAAGTGATGGCTTCAATGTAAATCCTTTTCCGTCTTCCTGTAAAAAAAAACCTCAGAATTTCCGGAAGATAACATCGCAAAACCGACGAAATCTATCAACAAACTAAGACATTCTGCAACTTGAATCTTTAAAAAGTGTTATAAAAGTTCCAACCCCAGTCATTCAGCAGAACAAAGCAACAAGAAAAAACGCCGACATCAACACTGGCAGTCAGTCTGTAAGCCTAGCTTGGCATTTGTCTGGGATCTGGATGGAGGAGGCGTGGAACACCATAACTCAAAAGCAAATAGCATCGGACAGGGTCAGAAAGAAGTCTGGGCTTTATTTATTGTATGGAGGTACATTGTTCGTGCACTGAATCTGTCTGTCCGGAACAAAAGTGAGTTCATCGAGCCGTGAAGCTGCTTTTAAAAAGGAGTTGTTTAAGATGGGCCAGACCTGATGGGTGGAAGCGCTAAAACCCCAGCTGAGCCTGAAGGTCAGTAATGGTGTATGTATAATGGAAAGATTTAAATGCCCCTTTCTTCTGAATGGTTTTGCGATCTCAAAGAAGCTTGAATTGTATTTTAAATTTATATACATACTGTCGACAGACAGACAGACAGACAGACAGACAGACAGACAGACAGACAGACAGACAGACAGACAGACAGACAGACAGACAGACAGACAGACAGACAGACAGACAGACAGACAGACAGACAGACAGACAGACAGACAGACAGACAGACAGACAGACAGACAGACAGACAGACAGACAGACAGACAGACAGACAGACAGACAGACAGACAGACAGACAGACAGACAGACAGACAGACAGACAGACAGACAGACAGACAGACAGACAGACAGACAGACAGACAGACAGACAGACAGACAGACAGACAGACAGACAGACAGACAGACAGACAGACAGACAGACAGACAGACAGACAGACAGACAGACAGACAGACAGACAGACAGACAGACAGACAGACAGACAGACAGACAGACAGACAGACAGACAGACAGACAGACAGACAGACAGACAGACAGACAGACAGACAGACAGACAGACAGACAGACAGACAGACAGACAGACAGACAGACAGACAGACAGACAGACAGACAGACAGACAGACAGACAGACAGACAGACAGACAGACAGACAGACAGACAGACAGACAGACAGACAGACAGACAGACAGACAGACAGACAGACAGACAGACAGACAGACAGACAGACAGACAGACAGACAGACAGACAGACAGACAGACAGACAGACAGACAGACAGACAGACAGACAGACAGACAGACAGACAGACAGACAGACAGACAGACAGACAGACAGACAGACAGACAGACAGACAGACAGACAGACAGACAGACAGACAGACAGACAGACAGACAGACAGACAGACAGACAGACAGACAGACAGACAGACAGACAGACAGACAGACAGACAGACAGACAGACAGACAGACAGACAGACAGACAGACAGACAGACAGACAGACAGACAGACAGACAGACAGACAGACAGACAGACAGACAGACAGACAGACAGACAGACAGACAGACAGACAGACAGACAGACAGACAGACAGACAGACAGACAGACAGACAGACAGACAGACAGACAGACAGACAGACAGACAGACAGACAGACAGACAGACAGACAGACAGACAGACAGACAGACAGACAGACAGACAGACAGACAGACAGACAGACAGACAGACAGACAGACAGACAGACAGACAGACAGACAGACAGACAGACAGACAGACAGACAGACAGACAGACAGACAGACAGACAGACAGACAGACAGACAGACAGACAGACAGACAGACAGACAGACAGACAGACAGACAGACAGACAGACAGACAGACAGACAGACAGACAGACAGACAGACAGACAGACAGACAGACAGACAGACAGACAGACAGACAGACAGACAGACAGACAGACAGACAGACAGACAGACAGACAGACAGACAGACAGACAGACAGACAGACAGACAGACAGACAGACAGACAGACAGACAGACAGACAGACAGACAGACAGACAGACAGACAGACAGACAGACAGACAGACAGACAGACAGACAGACAGACAGACAGACAGACAGACAGACAGACAGACAGACAGACAGACAGACAGACAGACAGACAGACAGACAGACAGACAGACAGACAGACAGACAGACAGACAGACAGACAGACAGACAGACAGACAGACAGACAGACAGACAGACAGACAGACAGACAGACAGACAGACAGACAGACAGACAGACAGACAGACAGACAGACAGACAGACAGACAGACAGACAGACAGACAGACAGACAGACAGACAGACAGACAGACAGACAGACAGACAGACAGACAGACAGACAGACAGACAGACAGACAGACAGACAGACAGACAGACAGACAGACAGACAGACAGACAGACAGACAGACAGACAGACAGACAGACAGACAGACAGACAGACAGACAGACAGACAGACAGACAGACAGACAGACAGACAGACAGACAGACAGACAGACAGACAGACAGACAGACAGACAGACAGACAGACAGACAGACAGACAGACAGACAGACAGACAGACAGACAGACAGACAGACAGACAGACAGACAGACAGACAGACAGACAGACAGACAGACAGACAGACAGACAGACAGACAGACAGACAGACAGACAGACAGACAGACAGACAGACAGACAGACAGACAGACAGACAGACAGACAGACAGACAGACAGACAGACAGACAGACAGACAAGGGGCAGCAGGGACAGGAGTCCAGGGGCTTGACGAACCCCCCCTTCTGCGAGTCGGGTGGCAGCTTGGGAATTCATCCTAAGCGAAAATCGTTCACACATCCGTGTGGATTACCACCTTTGGCTCTTCCTTCGGGGAGTGACCGAGCTTCTGGTTTCCAGATAGCTCAAGCAGAGGATGCCTAGGATGTGGCGGGGGTTCAACAGTGGGCTCTGTTGGATCTCCATAAAAAGCCACACATCCGCAAGCAACTCTGTACAAGCGACCTGGTACCGCTTCCAAAGTGCCTTAGCCCAAATACTCGGAGTGCCAACCGGCACATCAGGATCGATGCCAGTAACATCCTGATTATGGTATACTGGTCAACGCAAACGACAACGGACTACGGATTACGGATAGGATGACGACGATGGGCTGACATTCGTGCCATTCTGCTCCCTGAGTAAGGAAGGGTGACACCTACTTTAAACGGCGAGCGGGCTAATGGTGCGTCTGCCTCCGTCCCGGTAAAACCTTGGCAGGCCTCCGGATACGTTCTTCATCTGTCCATCATTTTTGATGGGTACTAGGCTCGGATGTAACACTCCCGACTTGCGCTGATCTGGCTCTGGACACGGACCCCATGAAGGTACGTGTTCAACCCTCGCTTGGCCTCCCTGATTCATAGACAACCAAGAGATCACGAAAGCGACTACGTACAGCAGGTGGAGATAGCGGCTCGGAGGGGGGACCCAATAGAATGGAGACATCAAATTATACCGAAGTAGTTGGAGAGAACGCGGACGCGTTCAGAAGAAGTGGAATGATGCAGCGATCACCAGTGACGCCGCTGGAAACTGCTGCGAGAACGAGTAGTAGCGCGATACGGAGCGAGCCTCAAGGAAGCCAACGGGAGCTAGCATTCCTGAATCAGCGAGTGCTTACACCGAACTCGAACAGCGGCACAGCTCAAGAGTCGAGCTTGTTCGAAGTGAGGAGAAGGGTGAACGAGTTGTACGAGTTTGTCAAAGACAAGCACAACGTTCACCTGAAGATCAAGCAACTAGTGACGAGCATCAAGTCTGCCGTTACAGTTGCGGAACGCGATCAGAAGGCGCTCAAGCTGAGAGTGGAAACAGCCGAGAAGTCTCTGGCGGAAGCCACGGATAGACCTACGGCTGAAAACATGGAGACGCCGAGGAGCCACCGGAGTACTCGCTCAGAGAAACGAGGCAGGGACACGCCAGGAGAAGAGGAAGTCCCGAAGAAACAGAGAAGCGAACGGGAGCGTGCCAGCAATCGGAGTGATGATGGATGGCGCACTGTGGAGAACCAGCAGGCGAAGAAGAAGAAAAAGCGAAAGGAGAAAGAAGATAAGAAGAAGGAAGAAAAGAAGAAGGAACAGAAGAAGAAAGAAACCCAGCGGCCTCCTAGGGAGAGGAAGAAGGGCGATGCATTGATCGTTGAGGCGAAGGACAAGACGACGTACGCTGCTCTGCTTAGGAAACTGCAGGAGGATCCGGAGTTGAAGGTGTTGGGCGAAAACGTAGTGAAGACCAGACGCACCCAAAAAGGAGAGATGCTGTTCGAGCTCAAGAAGGATCCGACGGTTAAGAGCTCGGCGTTCAGGGAGCTCGTTGCCAAATCGCTGGAGAACGAGGCCAATGTGAGAGCCTTATCACAGGAAGCGGTGGTTGAAGTCAAGGATCTGGACGAGATCACGACAGAAGATGATCTGAAACGCGCATTGAAGGAGCAGTGCAACGTCGAAGGACCGATGGTGATTCGGATAAGGAAGTCGTATGGAGGCACTCAGACGGCGGCAATCCGATTGCCTGTGGATATTGCCAATAAGCTGGTAGCAACTGGCAAGGTAAAAATTCGATGGGCGGAGTGCTCGTTGCGACTGGCTCCCCGAGCCACCAAACAAATGGAGCGAAGCTTTAAATGCATGGAATTTGGTCATCAGGCGAGAAATTGCAAGGGCCCCGACAGGTCCGGACGATGCTGGAGTTGCGGTGGAAACGGCCACGTTGCTCGGGACTGCACGAGCCAACCCAAGTGCATGCTGTGTAAGCCGGAGGACGGAAACGACCATAAGACGGGAGGCTTTAAGTGCCCGGCCTATAAAAAGGCGATGGCAGGTCAACAATGATTGAGATAACCCAAATCAACCTCAATCACTGCGACGTCGCACAGCAACTGTTGTGGCAGTCGACAACAGAGACTAAGTGCGATGTTGCAATCATCGCAGAGCCGTATCGGGTGCCCCCTGAGAACGGCAATTGGGTGACGGACAGATCCCAGATAGCGGCCATACAGGTGATGGGTAGATTCCCCATTGAAGAAGTGATCGAGTTTTCGTACGAAGGCTTTGTGGTTGCCAAAATTAATGGAGTCTTCGTTTGCAGTTGCTATGCACCTCCAAGGTGGTCAGATGAAGAGTACAACAGGATGTTGGATGCACTCACGGACACGCTGGTCGGGCGAAAGCCGGTAGTCATCGGAGGAGATTTCAACGCCTGGGCCGTGGAATGGGGTAGTAGGCTCACCAATGCTAGGGGGTACAGCCTACTGGAAGCCCTGGCGAAGCTGGATGTGAGGCTTTGCAACGATGGTATGGCCAGCACATTCCGCAGAGACGGCCGTGAATCCATCATCGATGTTACGTTCTGTAGTCCGTCGCTTACGGAAGACATGAACTGGAGAGTCAGCGAGGAATATTCCAACAGTGATCACCAGGCGATCCTCTACAGTATTGGCCGGCGAGCCTCTACTTCGACGAGGAGAACGCGAACATGCGAACGAAGGTGGAAGACAAAAGAGTTCGACAAGGAAGTCTTTGTCGAGGCGCTGCGGCCATACGGCGGTGCAACCCTTGATGCAGGTGAACTAACGGAAGCGATTGTTACGGCATGCGACATAGCAATGCCGAGGAAGATAGAGCCCAGAAACAGAAGACGGCCAGCGTATTGGTGGAACGCGACGATCAGTACCCTCCGTGCTGCTTGCCTCCGTGCTAGGAGACGCTTCCAGAGGGCCAGAAATGAAGCTGAGAGAGAAGCAAGGCGAACCGTTTTTCGGGGAGCTCGAGCCGCTCTTAAACGCGAGATAAGGCTGAGTAAGTCGAACTGCTACAAAGAGTTGTGTTGAGAAGCCGACGCCAACCCCTGGGGCAACGCGTACCGAATCGTGGTATCGAAGCTCAAAGGTCCAGCAGTACCCGTAGAAATGTGCCCGGACAAACTAAGGAGGATCGTGAAAGGTCTTTTTCCGCACCATGGCCCAACGTTTTGGCCTCCCACACCATACGCAGAGAATGCAGAAGAACCCAACGAAGGTGCTCGGATATCCAATGCAGAGTTGCTGGTAATTGCGAAGGGGCTCAAGATCGGGAAAGCTCCCGGTCCGGATGGGATCCCGAACGTAGCAGTTAGAACGGCGATATTGGCGTTTCCGGACATGATCAGGATGGTGCTCCAAAAATGCCTGGATGAAGGCTACTTCCCAAACGGTTGGAAGGTTCAAAAGTTGGTGCTTCTACCGAAACCAGGAAAGCCGCCGGGGGACCCAGGATCGTATAGACCGATCTGCCTGCTGGATACCCTAGGAAAACTGTTAGAGAAGGTCATCCTTAACAGGTTGACAGAATACGTCGAAAGTGAGAGGGGACTGTCAGCGATGCAATTCGGATTCCGTAAGGGAAAATCGACGGTGGATGCGATTCGGGTAGTCATCGAGAATGCCCAGAAGGCGTCCAAGAAAAAACGGAGAGGTGATCGATTCTGCGCTGTGGTAACGATAGACGTCAAAAATGCGTTTAATAGTGCCAGCTGGGAGGCTATCGCCGTAGCGCTACACAGTATGCGGGTTCCCGATTATCTGTGCCAGATTTTACGGAGCTACTTCCAGAACAGGGTACTGGTGTACGAGACCAACGAAGGGCAGAGGTCTATAGAAGTAACGGCAGGTGTTCCACAAGGGTCCATACTAGGCCCAACACTCTGGAATGCCATGTACAACGGCGTACTGTCGTTAAAACTTCCCAAAGGAGTCGTCATTGTGGGCTTCGCAGACGACGTCGTGTTGACGGTAATGGGAGAGACTCTTGAAGAAGTTGAAATGCTGGCGACGGAATCAATGTCCACTGTTGAAAGATGGATGACTGGGGTCAAGCTACAGATTGCCCATCACAAAACGGAGGTGCTTCTGGTCAGCAACTGTAAAGCAGTCCAAACGATGGAGATCGTAGTCGGAGAGCATGTTATCACATCGAAACGAGCTTTGAAGCATCTAGGAGTGATGGTCGATGATCGACTTAACTTCAAGGAGCACGTTGACTACGCCTGCGGAAAGGCAGCGAAGGCTGTCAATGCTATAGCGACGATCATGCCGAACGTCGGGGGACCACGAAGTAGTAAGAGGCGTCTTCTGGCGAGCGTAGCAGGCTCAATACTCAGGTATGGTGCCCCAGCATGGGCTGAAGCACTGAGTACGAAGCGGAATAGAAGAGCGCTAGACAGCGCATTCCGACTCATGGCCACTCGGGTCGCCAGCGCGTACAGAACCATTTCGACGGAGGCAGTATGTGTTATCGCGGGAATGATGCCCATTTGCATCACCATCGCCGAAGACGTGGAATGCTACAAACGCAGAAGTACCAGGAGCGTAAGAGATATAGTCAGAGCGAACTCGTTGGCTAAATGGCAGCAAGAGTGGGACAATTCGGCGAATGGCAGGTGGACTCACCGGCTTATCCCTAGCGTGTCAGCGTGGGTGAATAGGAAGCATGGGGAGGTGAACTTCCATCTGACGCAGTTCCTGTCCGGCCATGGCTGCTTCAGGAAGTACCTGCACCGGTTTGGGCATGCTCTTTCGCCCTTTTGCCCGGAGTGTGTTAACGTGGAGGAGTCACCGGAACATGTCGTTTTCGAATGCCCCAGGTTCGAAGAAATTCGCGTCTTGCTGGGCGGAGTGACAGTCGACAACATTGTCGAAGAGATGTGTCGCGATGAAAACACGTGGAACGCTGTCGACAGAGCAGTAACGAGGATGCTGTCCGCGCTGCAGAGGAAGTGGCGCGAAGACCAGAGAGCGGCGGAACGCGATCCGGGTAGGCATGATCCACCGCCGGGGACATGACTGAGTCGTCCGTAACGTGGCACCGGTTTTTGGTCGTCGGAGCGCCGGTGAACCGGAAGTCCACCACCAACCGGAATCGCCGGACCGACTTCGGCACCTTACTGGTCGGGATAGAAACATCGGTATCGGGAGAACTTCCACCGCCGGGGTTTTTCTCCGTCGGAGTAGGCTAGGGCCACCGCCGGGGACTAGACCGAGTCTATCGCGAAGAAGCACCGGAATTTGGTCGTCGGGGCGCCTGTGAACCGGAAGCCAGTCTCCAACCGGAATCGCAGGAGAGACCTCGGCACCTGTCTGGGAAGAAACGGTTTCGGAAGATGTTCCACTGCCGGGGAACTCTTTGTCGGCGTAGGGTAGATCCACCGTCGGGGACTACACGAGTCGTGCGCGGAAAGCTGGAGTGCTTAATGGCGCAACGGCGGCACGGGGAGGACACCGTTCGGAGCAAGTTAGTAGGATCCGAATGCCTTGCGTGGTATTAGAATAACAAATTGTGTGTATGTTGTACCTATGTGTCGCTGAATGGCGATGTTAGGTACTAACATTAGAACGTGTAGAATAACAAATTTGAAACTAAGCATGTTGTCCGCTTAATGGCGAGCCAACACCAACCGGAGTAAGCAAAATACGAGACGTGTATGAGTATAGATTAGGAGCGACAAAAAGTGCATGAGCACAGTAGCAGAAGAGCGCATGAGCGCATTGCCCCCCCCTGAAGCAGTCGCATATCAGTGGTACCAGGGGGATCGAGGCATCAAGGTGTAGCAGAGTTTTTCCAATCGGTTTTCTCTGCTGGGGAGGTTGGGAGGAAAAAAAAAAGAAAAAAAAAAAAAAAAAAAACAGACAGACCGACAGACAGACAGACAGACAGACAGACAGACAGACAGACAGACAGACAGACAGACAGACAGACAGACAGACAGACAGACAGACAGACAGACAGACAGACAGACAGACAGACAGACAGACAGACAGACAGACAGACAGACAGACAGACAGACAGACAGACAGACAGACAGACAGACAGACAGACAGACAGACAGACAGACAGACAGACAGACAGACAGACAGACAGACAGACAGACAGACAGACAGACAGACAGACAGACAGACAGACAGACAGACAGACAGACAGACAGACAGACAGACAGACAGACAGACAGACAGACAGACAGACAGACAGACAGACAGACAGACAGACAGACAGACAGACAGACAGACAGACAGACAGACAGACAGACAGACAGACAGACAGACAGACAGACAGACAGACAGACAGACAGACAGACAGACAGACAGACAGACAGACAGACAGACAGACAGACAGACAGACAGACAGACAGACAGACAGACAGACAGACAGACAGACAGACAGACAGACAGACAGACAGACAGACAGACAGACAGACAGACAGACAGACAGACAGACAGACAGACAGACAGACAGACAGACAGACAGACAGACAGACAGACAGACAGACAGACAGACAGACAGACAGACAGACAGACAGACAGACAGACAGACAGACAGACAGACAGACAGACAGACAGACAGACAGACAGACAGACAGACAGACAGACAGACAGACAGACAGACAGACAGACAGACAGACAGACAGACAGACAGACAGACAGACAGACAGACAGACAGACAGACAGACAGACAGACAGACAGACAGACAGACAGACAGACAGACAGACAGACAGACAGACAGACAGACAGACAGACAGACAGACAGACAGACAGACAGACAGACAGACAGACAGACAGACAGACAGACAGACAGACAGACAGACAGACAGACAGACAGACAGACAGACAGACAGACAGACAGACAGACAGACAGACAGACAGACAGACAGACAGACAGACAGACAGACAGACAGACAGACAGACAGACAGACAGACAGACAGACAGACAGACAGACAGACAGACAGACAGACAGACAGACAGACAGACAGACAGACAGACAGACAGACAGACAGACAGACAGACAGACAGACAGACAGACAGACAGACAGACAGACAGACAGACAGACAGACAGACAGACAGACAGACAGACAGACAGACAGACAGACAGACAGACAGACAGACAGACAGACAGACAGACAGACAGACAGACAGACAGACAGACAGACAGACAGACAGACAGACAGACAGACAGACAGACAGACAGACAGACAGACAGACAGACAGACAGACAGACAGACAGACAGACAGACAGACAGACAGACAGACAGACAGACAGACAGACAGACAGACAGACAGACAGACAGACAGACAGACAGACAGACAGACAGACAGACAGACAGACAGACAGACAGACAGACAGACAGACAGACAGACAGACAGACAGACAGACAGACAGACAGACAGACAGACAGACAGACAGACAGACAGACAGACAGACAGACAGACAGACAGACAGACAGACAGACAGACAGACAGACAGACAGACAGACAGACAGACAGACAGACAGACAGACAGACAGACAGACAGACAGACAGACAGACAGACAGACAGACAGACAGACATCGGAGACAGTTTAGGGCATATTGAAATATTGTTCGAATTATGTCTCATATATATAAAATCATAACTCGATGGCTAACCCTGCTCACAATCAGCTGTTAACATTTTCGCTCCAAGATGGCGTAGTGCACATTCAGCGAGCCTGTATAGATCATATAGACCCCATCATCCTTCTAGGGTTACAATCTACACAGGTAAAGCTGACATTTTTATTAACATTGTGTACATATTACCATTTATTTTCCACTACGTATCGATTCAGGAGTACTCGAGCACCACATTATGCATGTTAAAATCAACTCTCTAAAGCTTTTTTTTTCTCGCATCTAAACAAAAGAAGAATAAAGAGAATTTCACAATTCAAATATTTATTGAATAAAAATCAAACTCAAACGGCGGATCCACCAACGAAACGCAAGGCTTCGCAACACAATAGCTCCCAATTTCCCAAAAGTTTCACATCCGTCGTCGTGTCGAATATGCCTCGTTGCTCCCGCCAAAAGCATCACGTTCGCGTACAAACATAAATTAATCATTTTCCACCTTTGTGCCGAAAATCGACACGTTCTGGCATTTTTTTACGGTTCCGGGCCAAGCCACGTGCTTGATGCCACCGTCGCCGCCGCCACAGTTGCCATTGAATCTCGTTCACTTTTTTTTTTTGGTTGGTGTTCCCTCATCGTTTATTCAAGGGCGGCAGAATAAACTTCTTTTCTTTTTTCTCTCTCTCTCTGTTTACCTCCCGCAGACCTCTGAAAAACGATGAAAATTCAATCAATTCCAACGTGCGGCACAAGATCGTCGTCATGGGTGCGGCCAAGGTCGGCAAGAGTTCAATCATCACCCAGTTCCTGTACGGGACCTTTTCGCCCAAGTACAAACGCACCGTCGAGGAGATGCACCACGGGCACTTCTCGGTAGGCGGCGTGAACCTGACGCTGGACATCCTGGACACATCCGGTTCGTACGAGGTAGGTGATGGGATGGGGGGGGGGGGGGCAGGTTATAGAGGGCAACCTTAGGGCACGTTTAATCGGAAAATATAGTTCTTCAATAAGTTTACGTTATTCAATATGCTTTCTAAAAGGGATAAATCTCACCTATAAGTAATGAATTAGAACTACTGAAATAACGAATTATCCTTATTTATTACGTACATGTTGCTCTATCAGTTGTCCAAAAAATCTTTTGTCCATGAAAAACCGCTGCTAGAGCCAAATCGTTAACGCAACTGAATTCAATTATTTTAATGGCTTCATTGTCCCGAGAGGTTTTGACGCTTTGAGCCCTTTCACACAGGAGTTCCCTGCTACATAAAAACGACCGACACTCACCATCATCATAAATACAAACATTTTGGGACCAAGGGCGAAAATTAACATCCTGCTGTCCTTTTTTCCGGTCATCACCAAAAGGGTGCCCTTTTGCAAACAAATTGTAAACATTCAGTCAGCCTTCATCTGATGACAGCACACTCACCACACTGTCGGCAATGGTTTAATTATTGCCAACTGGAAAATACCGTTGGTAGGGAAAGATTGTGAGCTTTTGAACCTGTAAGGTTCAACGTAGGTTAGGTTACGGTGACTACCTATCACCTCTCCATGTTAATCCTCTATTTCCAATTTTTTTTTATTTTAATCTTTATATCATTGTTCGTCTTCTAAAATCACTTCAAACATGTTTTGGAAGATGATTCTGATTGATTGATTTGTCTTTATTAAAGAGACTTTCAAGCGAAGATGATTCTTTTGAATTCTTGATTCTATGAATTTTGGTTTTTGATTTTTTTTTTGAACATCCCTACACTTTTCCCGGAAGCCTATTTGGCATTCAAGACGAAAACATTGTGAGATTTTATGATACTGTAGTCCCCGTGCCAAATATACCCATATAACATGGCTTTAGAAACTAAAACTCCTTAAAACAGCTGCCATCTTGAATTTTGAGGCGCCATCTTGGATATTTTGATCACCATTTCTGAACTCTGGACATCTTTTCCATACCAAATGTACCCATAAAATCATATTACATGGTTTAAAAGTCTAAAACACATTAAAACAACCGCCATTTAGAATTTTGGCCGCAATCTTATATATTCTGGTCGCCCTATTTGGTTTCCGGACATCTTCTCTCTGCAAAATATACTCATCTTGCATGGCTTTAGAACCTAAAACTCCTTAAAACAGCTGCTATTTTGAATTTTGAGTCGCCATCTTGGAATTTTGGCCGCCATCTTGCATATGAAGGTCATCATTTTTGAACTTCGGACAGCAGGACAGCAGGAGTAACTCAGAACGACGTTTGGAAAGTCCAGCGCCTACCAGCTAACGAATGTAAATGATCTATATCTCATCAATTTCGCCATCTCCAAATACATGGCCATACGTAGCACCTTTTCAAACACATCCTCCCTTATCGTTACGCCTTGTGATCACCACAGCAGTTGGAATCGCAAATAGACTACGTTCTGAAGAAACTGTCGTGATGTCGTGATCGACTCTGACCACTACCTGGTGATGGTCAAACTGCACCCAAAGTTTGTCGTCATCAACAATGTACGATGCCGGCGATCACCACGTACACCATTGAGCGACTGAACCAACCTGATGTCAGCATACACGCGAACAATCACAAGGCAGTGGTGTCAGACGAGGGTGAGCTCGATCAGGCTCTTCAAGAGGACTGCTGGAATGCGATAAAAGCAGCTAACAACGAGTCGAGATGAAGCGAGAGCAGTAGGTGCACGACTGTACGACAAAGAGTGCAGAGAGATTTTGGAGGAGAATCATGCAGCGGTGTGCGGTAATGCTGCAGCATGCAACCCGGCAGAACGTGGAACGATAAAAACCAGAAGCGGAAATTCTATCAGAAGCTCAATACATACCGCAAAGGCCTCGTACCGGGAGCCAAAGTATGCAGGGATAAGAACGGGAGCTTCCTGACGGACGGATGTGAGGAAATCCGAAGGTGGAAGCATCACTTTGATGAGTACCTGAATGGCGTGGCGAGAGCAGACGTGAAGGTTCAAGGCAGCGGGATTGGGGCAGCATGGATTACAGTCCCGGAGCCTGACGAAAGCCCCTCTTCCCCAGCTTGCCGAATCAGCCCCGTAGTCGCCGGTTAATAATAGATAGATGCTCGATCGTTAAAGGCGCTTGTGGGGTACCTGGGCACCTCTCCACAGTATTTCGTCCCTTACCGCGTAAATGCAGGGAACTGGCGTGGTGAACCTCCTTTCTCGTGCGACTCGTGGGATTTAATCATGAAGCAATACAATAAAAAAATCAAAGGAAGCAGTAGAGGTGATGCTAACCCCTTCGCAAGGAGTGGGTTGACAAGGTCTCCGGTATAGAGAAGTGATGATATATGTGCGGGAAGCTGCGTACGGAGGTCCAGTGTGGGAGTTCTGGTCCACATCCCGGCTAGCCGGTGGAGATACTGGAAGAAGCGTGGTTGTTGAGGGCCATCAACCAGAAAAGAAAAGAAAAGAACTGCCCGCAATCGTGGTAGCTGAGCAGCAACTTGGCAAAATCATCGACTTTGCGTTCACGAAGTCGAATATTAGCAAGAACCTGAAAACGGCCTTGTTTTGACTCCGTAATTCAATGGTCGATGCCAAGCAGAACCATGTGAGACTCGTGAAGACTGCGGCAGCGGCGGAACCCGTGAAAGGATACGAAGTCTACCCAGATGGAGGCCTTCACTTTCGCAGGTAGTCCAAAAGGTGTGGCGAATGCGACTACTCGTGATAAGTAATTGCAGAAGCGGGCAAAGCAGCCGTCAGGTAAAGAGCTGTCTGGCGGTGCCCGAGGCTAGGCTTATACTTTTGGGTCGGCAGAAATGCCGGTATGCCGGTTCCCTGCCAGGTGCCCCGGAAAGCTGGGAAGGGTAGGCCTAAAAAGGCTGGCTCTTTTGGAAGGATGCGAACAAAAGGTTACGACCGTTGATAGGCCCTCAACAACCACAGAGTAGGGCGAACCAATGGGAGTACCCCTTTGGACTAAGGTAGAGCGGAAGAAGAAAATGCCGAAGCCGCAGGTAGAAGTATTGAGGAACGCCATACCAAGGCGTCGAATCGCGAGTAAGGCGACGCGCTCGTCATCAAGACCGAACAGTCGAAGTACGAAGGGGCTGGCAGGGACACAGGTTGCCTTGGTTCAGCTACCTGTATCGGATATAAAAAAGGTGCGTATGCCATCTGACCTTCCACGAGCGACTGGAAGTTTGTTTCAGGTGTCTGGAACCCGGACACATATCATTTGACTACATAGGGCCTGGCAGGAGCAAACTGTGTAGGAGATGCGGCGCCGAAGGCCATGAGGAACGAGGCTGCACGAGTCCACTCATTTGCCTGATTTGTACCTGGAAATCCTTGAACAGCTGGTACCTAACGGGTGGTCTAAGCTGCTCGGCCTTCAAGAAAGTCGCAGTGAACAAATAACAGTGCAGGTAACGCAGATGAACCTGAACCACTGTGACGCAGCCCAGCATCTGCTTTGTCAGGCGGTTTCTGAGTGGAACCCATACCGAATACCCGCCGGCAACGCCAAGTGGGTCACAGATGGTTCCAGAAAAAGGGAGGCGATATGGACAACGGGTAAATACCCCGTCCAGGAGTTGGTGTCTACTACCTATGAGGGCTTTGTGGTCGCCGAAGCAAACGGGATCTTCTTCTGTAGCTGTTATGCGCCTCACGGTGGCCGATCGAGCAGTTTACGCAGATGCTGCACTATATGACGACCATGCTCACAGGTTGAAGGCCGGTGGTAATAGCGGGTGACTTTAATGCCTGGGCCGTGGAATGGGGAAGCCGTTTTACGAACCAGCGGGGTCAGATCCTGCTAGATACACTGGTCATACTGGATGCCGACCTGGCTAATGTCGATGATAGCTACACTTACATCGATCACCTGGCGGTTCACTACAGTATCGACTATAAGCCCAAGCAACACACATGTCATATAACAGTTATGGCAGCTCAAGTTTTGGTTGTATAGATGTAAAATTGACGTGCTTCTAACATAATGTTTAAATTACGTCAAATAAACTTTTATATGTAAACGCTGGGGCCCGTGGCGCAGTGGCTGCACGTTCACTTTATAAGTGGATGGTCATGGGTTCGATCGCAGCCCCGCACTTGCAATTTTTCGTCAGTTGATCTTCCCCCCGAGAACGGCTGACACCTGGTCCTTTTCTAAACATATGCTCTAACGGAACCGGAAATCGGAATCTGAAATCGGACTGGAAAAGGAACAAGAGGCACACATCAACATTCTCGTGCTCATCTTTCTACCATGAACAGGGTAGAAAAGTGACAGCAGCGCAAAAAGCAACCAGTTCGATATAGTAGAATTAGAATAGGTTACATATGGGCGCCGTACAAAGTGTAAGTGCAGCCGCCAATTGGAATTGCTCACGCAGTGCCCTAGTGGACAAAAAGAGCTGTAAATTAGGTTAAGTGATTGAAGAATATAAAAAAACTTCTAACAAAAACTTGCGCTGCCGTAACTCTTATGTGACATGTGTGTTGAGGCACACCGAGGGTGTAGGTAGTCTCTCGAATAACCGGTTCGGCTTCCGAAAAGGAAGTTCGATCAACGTCTACGGTTCAGTTACAAAGACCGCCGAGATAGGTCTCCAACGTAGTGACCTTGGATATGAGGAGAGTGCTCAATTGTTGCTATTACCGATGCACTCTTGCGTCTTGAAATACCCAGTAACTTGTACAAGTATCTCGAGGTGTTGAGGTTAATGTTCACGGTGGACGTAGCCATCGTCGGCTTCGCTGAAGGTCTACGGTGAATCTATCGAAGAAGCAAAACTTCCTGCAGTCCACTCGATCGCAGTTTTGGAGGAGTGGATGAGCTCCAGGAAGCTGGAATTGCCTCACCATAAAACTAAGGTGATGTTCCGAGCAACAAGCAATGATTTGAGTATCCGATTGCACTATCATCACAAAATGCTCCGTCATACAAATGAGGGCGATTGATGATCGACGATGAGCTTACCTTTGGTGGGCACGTCGATTATGCCTGCGGTACAATGCGTAACCAGTGATCACATGCCTGCCACATGTGGTAGAGACACGACTCCTAACAATCTTGCCCAGAGTTGCTCTGGACAATCACAGAATCGCAATTGCGTTTATTTTATGTCATCCGAACCAGCCTCGACTCTCTGGTAAAAAAATCAATACTTATGCTCATACTATGTATGTGTGTATGCTAAAAATTATGCCTCCACCTAATATATGTACATACCCAAACATCCTCTCTCATGCAAGTTCCTACAGCCCTGCTCGTTGGGCTACGCAGAAACGCGATCAAGCAACTGCCGCTCTGGGTCGCCATGTAATGGTCATGGAAGGGCCTTCATTCGGTACCGAATTATCCACTCTTTTTCCAGTCAAACTAAGTTGTTTGGAGGAGGTAATGGGTGATGCCCCGCAAATCCTTCGACCATTCCCATCAACAGAACGCAACGTTGATGGCTAACTGCCAATCAGCTACTACTGACGCACCACGGTCCACCACCCCAACCAGACGACTTATCGGGAAACGGACAGCTTCCGCTTCCGCCTTTTAGCTTCTGGCCGTCGAGAAGAAGCGCAAATTGTGAAGGTTGTGACGGCGCAGAATGCGGCAGTAGGAACCAGAAAATTGTTTACACAAACATAGCCTTTTTCCGGCTGGCTGACTGACTGGCTGGCTGGCTGGCCGAACGGTAGGCAGAATGAGTTTTACACACCCACACACGACTACCCACGACCACTGAGCGCCATGGTTTACTGGCTGGCATGCTGCCACCAGCCAGCGTCACGTTTTGAGCTTTTTCGTGTTTGTTGTGGTCCGGGAACAAGGCTGCGACTCCAGCCTCGGCAATTGGTGCGATGAACGACGGAGCTAGTGGTGGGTAGAGTGGCTTTTCTCAGTAGTAGCTGGCTTTGGTACGATGCGAATGTTTTCTGGTTTTTGCTTTCTTGGGGAAAAGCAGAGCGTAAAATGCTCTTTTAGATAAATCCTAGAATGAGTTCTTGACTTTAAGGTAAAGGTTGCTAGAGTTTATGAATATGACATTGCATTCCATTCGAACTAAAGCTCCACATCACATGCTCAATCTGCTACACAACAGCACACATTGCAATGTGTCATTTTTCTGAAATTCCTTTTATGAGTTCGGTAAGAATTTTCCTTAAAATTTCTCAAAAAATAATATACGATTACTTCCAGGGAAACCACCACAAATCCTTTCAGGTATTCTTCCAGGATTTATCAAAATGTTTGTCAATTGTTCAAAATGTTTGTCAATGTTAATTTTAGCTTAGCTTAGCTTAGCTTAGCTTAGACTGACTGCACATATCTATGATTGCTACTCCGTGATTGACTCGAACCAATGACAGTTGCACAATGAATCAACTGAATAATTGACTGGGAGTGGTCAACATTCTCACTGTGAACGCTTCAGAGGCTCTCTTTAACAGTACAATAACGGCGCCGGCCACGTCCTTGCAGTCAGGTTGGAAGAGTGAAGGAATGTTAATAGCAACCTTTGTTATGTGAAAGTTGGCGTTTACCGCACGTCTCCACCAAAGGCTGCAGGAAGGAGTGATTGTTAGTAGGGAAGGTATCGTTGGGTCAGGATTCACTTTGATAAGTAATATGACCTTTTGAGGTTGAAGCATGCCGTGCAGACTGCAGTGATGTTGTTCGCTTCACGCGGAAAGCAAACAACCAACCACCCTCGTCAGGTGGTTGCTCAATATTTACTACAATTGAAGCAACAAAATATGCAGACGGAATGCTATTGATCGCATCACGCGGAAAGCAAACAATCGACCACCCACGAAAGGTGATCGCTCAATATTTATTCATAAAAATACATACAACAAATATACATGGACAGATACAAAGAAAAACAGTATATCGTTAGGAGATTGCACAAAACATGAAATTCAATAAAAAGAAGAGATAATTTGTAAGATGCCATGCCGAACAGTGACAAAATGGAACAAAAATCCAAGTCGACACTCATGGTGACGAACTATACAAAATCAATGAAAAATTATTTGAAAAGAGGATATTATATATATATTAATACAAACTATCAGCTATGGTATAAAATTGAATTATTATAATAATTGATATAGAATCCATAGAAAGAGAATAACGAGGAACAAACTCACCGGATAATCGCCTGCCATCAATCGAACTAAAAATGCGAAAGGAAAAAATAGATCGGAGCACCGAAGGCAACACGCGCGCAAAATCGGTCTCCAGCAGCCGAGCCGTCACTACACACACTGACTGAAGCTGGATCTTCTTCCCCTGCCATCAACCGTGCCAAAAAGCGCAAAAAGCAAATGAAAAAAAACTAAATTGAGGCACCGAAGCCAACGCGCGCGCAAAATCGGCCTCCAGCTCTGTTTGTCAATGTCAATTTTATCCGAAAAAGATTCTCGAGAGATTTCCTAGAAATTCAAGAAATTTATCAAAACATTCATCTTGAAGCTGGTCCAGAGATTTCCTCAGAAATTCCATCAGAAATTCCTCCTTGGATTCCTTACGGGACCCTTCAAGATTTTTTTTTTCAAGAATTGCTAAATATGTCTGTCTATGCTTGAATATTTCCTCAAGCGAATTCGGAAAAAAATTCAAGAAATATTGCTAGAATTTCCTCAAGGAGTTTTTTTTTGGGATTTCTCCAAAAGTCTTTCTAGATTTTTTTTTCTAGGAATTTCTTCAAAACTTTACTAGAAATTCCTCCAAACTTGTATTTAAAAGATGCCATTTCTGGAGTTTTTTTTTCAGGAAGGTCCGGAGATTCTTTAAGAGATTCTCTCGGATTTCTTTTCTAGGGTTATACTAAAGAAATTCTGAAATTTGTGTAGACACTTTTTGAGAAATAATTGCTCGAATTTCTCCAAAGGTTTCTTCAGTTTTCATTTATTCAGAGATTTTCTCGGTCTTGTATTTAAAAAAAGTTACTAGAAACTCTCGAACTGTGTACATTGAGAATAGTAAGATAGTCCCAAGCCATATTCATCGGGTTTTTGTGAAATTTCGATTGCTCTGGTCAATCACGGAGAAGCAACTACGAATTGTACGGTCATCAGTGCTCATGCTCTTGTTTTAAAAAAAGTCACTAGAAAAATCTCAAAAGATTCTTCTGAAAGATCCTCCAAGATTTGCTTTAGTAATGTCTGAATACATTTTAGGGATTCTTTAAGAGTATGTTTTTACAAAGATTCTTCAAAAATTACTCCGGAATCTATTCCTTAGAAGTTTTCAAAAAAATATATCAAGATATTTTCCTATGAGTGCCTGCATATTTCTTCAGATGCTCTCTAAAAAAAACTTCCAAAATTGTTTTTGTTTCTGCAGGGTTTCCTTCAGAAATGTCTCCAGATATCGGTGTTTTTTTGTGTAAAATCTCTTCAGATATGTAAAAGAAATGTTTCTGAGAATTCATTCAGAGTTATCTTCAGAAATTTTCCAAGAATTCCGTCAGAAAATCCTCCAGGATGCCCTTAGAATTTCTTCAGAATTTTTCGATCGATTTCTGCAAAAACCTCTACAGAAATTTCCAGAGTTTCTCCAGGAGTCTCTCGCGACATGTTTCTAAGAAATAAGAAGGTATCCAAAGAAGTCTCATTAGATATTCTCCTAGGTATTCTAGGAATCCTAGGAATGCATCTATGAATTGCTTCAAAGATATCTTCAAAAATTGCTTCATGAATTTTTATCCACGATTCGCTCCAGAAATTTTTCAAGAATATCTTCTGGAAATTTCTGAAAGTATCTCCACGAATTTTTAGAGATTTCTTGAAAGAAATCTTCCAGAAATTCCTACAGGGTTTTTTTATTATAGAATTATATCTTCTGTAATTTTTGTGCAATTTTTGAAAGAACGTCTGAAAATCCTCGAAACAAACTCTGAACAAGTTCAGCACGGATTTCTAAAAAAAGCCCAGGATTCGGATGGAATCGCAGCAGAATTCTGAAAATAAATCGTGGAACGTATTCCTGCAGGAATTACTGAAGGAGTTTCTGAAGAAGTCTTCGAAATATTTCCTGTAAAAATTTCAGGAAGTTCTTTTAAATGAATCTCTGAAGGAATATCTAAAGGAATCCCTGGGAATTTCTGAAGAACTTCCTGAAGAAACTTTTCGGGACACTCTTTGTGGAATTCCTAGAAAAGTTTATTGGCGATTTTTTAGAAAAAAAAAACTCCTGGAGAAATTACTCTTGGAGCAATTCTGAGACGAGTTACTAAAAAAATAAAATGTGCAGGAATACCTGAAGAAATTACTAAAAAGCATTTGTAAAGATCTCAAGAATGAAAAGTTTTGAGATATTTATTAAGGACTTTCTGTAGAAATTCCAAGGAAATTTTTCTGAAAAGAGTCTTAAAGAATCCGCGGAGAAAATCTTAGAGTTATCCTTTGAGGAAATGTTGGGTAAAGCCCTGGGGAAACACATGGATTAATGTCTAGAGGGAAACCTGAAGAAATTTTTGTATGAACTCCTGCAGGAATGTAAGAAGGAATTCTTGCGCCGGATTCATTAAAAGTAATAATGGAAAATCTCTGGAAGAATTCCTCCATGATTTTATCGATCAATCTTTTAAAAATAACGGACACATTTCTGAGCAAATCTAGTGGCCTTCTTTAACTTCACCAAAACTTTCTTTTTTTTTTTTTTTGAGAAACCACAGCAAGAATTTATAAATGAATGTTTGAAGGGATTCTTTCCTGAAAAAAAAAAAATCCGATAATGTTTAAGCGAAGCCCCAGAAGAATTTCTAAAGTAATACCTGGTAGACTTTCTGAAGGAATCCATAGAAGTCAATATTACGTTATTCATGTAGAAACTTCAGGTGTTATTCATGAGAGTATATCTTAAAAAAGCCCTGAAGAAATTTCATTTAAAATTCCCTGGAAGAACTTCTGAAAAAAAAGAAAGAAATTCTGAAAGAAACCCTGGTAGATTATAGAACCGAACCTCCTTGAATAATTTCTGAGAGAAATTTTGAAAGAGTTTCTGAAGGAATGTGTGTAAGGTTTTCTTGTGAAATGCCTGCTGAAATTCCTGGAGGAGCTGTTGATTTTCTTCTGTTCTGAAGGAATCCGTGATCACCACGGATCAAATTTCATAATGAGGTCGTACTATTAAGACTTAGGGATCCCCGAAGGGTTTTCAGGAGAAGCCTTGAAGGACTCCCAGGAGTAATCCCTGAATAAACTCCTACAGGCATCTCTGAAAGAACTCGTGGAGGAGTCCCTGATGTAACTCCTGGACTAACCCCTGCAGGAACTACTGCAGGAATCCCAGATGGTGTTTCTTAGAAAGATCTCTGCAAAAACTTTTGAAAACAATCATGATTGGAATTTCAGAGGAACTCCAGGAAGCATTTTAAGGGGAGTGCCCAAAGGAAGTTCATGAGGAATCCCTAAGGAATTCAAGTAAGAATCCTCGAAAGACCTCTGGCAGAAATCCCTAGATGAATTCCAGCAAGAATCATCAAAACGATTCCAGCGGAAATTCAAGGAGCAATCCCCGGCCGGAGGAATTCCAGGTACAATTCCTCCGGGAGGAATCTCCGAAGGATTTCCAGGATTGATTGATTGATTTATCTTTATTATAGAGACTTTCAGCCCTTGGCTGGTTCGTCTCTGATTTCCAGGAGATATTCCTGAAGAATGTTCAAAAGGAATATTTGAAGGAATTCCTGGAGGAATTCCAGAAGGAAAACCTGGATAATTCCATAACAAAAACCATGGAGCGTGAGAAAATCTTGGAGATATGCCTGATTGTAGTCCAAAAGATATTCTTTAACGAACTCCAAGAAAAATCCCTGAAGAAACTCCTGTAGCAGTTCTTGAAGTAATTTCTGGAGACATTTCTGATTATTCTTCTTGAGACATCCCAGAATCCTGCTGGAAAAATCTCCGAAACAACTCCAGGAGCAATCCCTGAAAGAACTCCTAGAAGAATCCCTTAAGGTTTCTTAAGAATTCTTAAGGTTCCTGGAGGAAGTCCTGGACGAATCTTGGAAGGATCTCATGGATCAATCCCTGAATGTACTTTTGTGGGAATCCCTGCAGAAACCTTTGGGGAATCCCTGAATTGCCGTGGAAGTATCCTTGGGTCATCCTGTTAGAATCCTTGAAGGATTTCCTGGAAAGATCTGCGAAGATACTTCTGGAGGAATTCCTGAAGGAATTTTAGGAGCAATCTCTGCAGAAACTTCTTCTTCTCCTTCTTCTTCTTTTCTTCTTCTTCTTTTTCTTCTTCTTCTTCGTCTTCTTACTCTTCTTCTTCTCCTTCCTCTTCTTCTTCTCCTTCTTTGTGGCTCTACGTCCCCTCTGGGACTTGGCCTGCCTCGCTTCAACTTAGTGTTCTTTTGAGTACTTCAACAATTATTAATTGATGGGCGTCCTTTGTCTTCGAACGGAACGGGAATCCAACCCGCCGTCTCCGGATTGGCGACCCATAGCCTTAACCGCTGGGCTAACTGGAGACTGGAACTGAAGAACATCCGAATACCGGAAACTCCTGGAGGAACTGCTGTACTAATCCTAGTAGGAACTGCAGTAGGAATTCCTGAAGGAACTTCTGATAGAATCTCTGGAGGAGTTCCTAGGCTAATCTCTAAAGGACCACGTAGGAATTCGTGAAGGAACTTCTGGAGCAATTCCTAATGGATCTCCTGGAGGCATCCCTGAATCCTCCCGGTAGAATCTCTGAAGAAACTTCCGGAGGAATACTTGATGGAAATCCTGTTGGAATAGCTGAGGGAACTTCTAAAGGAAACTCCGTATGAAACACCTAAAGGTATTCCTGAATCCTCCTAAAACTTCTGGATTTTTGAAAGAACTACCATACTGCAGGAATCCTCGAAGGAACTCCTGAATTAATCCCTGGAGGAACTTCTGTGTATCCAAGCAGCACATAAGTCATAAAAGAGTCACGACAGCGCAGGTTTTTCGTTGTACATGGGTCAATTCTCCCAAGTAACACACTTGTCACATAAGAGTCACGGCGGCGCAGGTTTTTGTTGCGCAAAAGTCACTGTGACTTACTTCTAGCAAGTAAGTGTTTATTTGTTGGAAGTAAGTCACAGTGACTTCTGCGTAACAAAAACCTGCGCCGCCGTGACTCTTCGGTGACAAGTGTGTTACTTGGGCTGTTGCTCATATGCAACCAAAAACCTACGGTAACACTGCTGGTCACATGTGTGCTGGTGGGGTAGGAAGGCTTGAAGGAACACCTAGAGAAATCCCTAAAAGAACTTCTGAAAGAATCTCTGAAAAAATCTCCATAATCCATCCGAAGCCATCCAAAAGGAATTCCCGATGAAATTTCTGGAGAGATCCTTGCCCAAGCAACAATTTGATTCCTTATTTGCTTTCCAGAGTATTTAGGAACGACCGTAAAGATTTTATTTTGACTTAGTGATGGTGTTGAAGTCTTGAAGTCTACTCGACTTAAAAATATTACTTGGGTGAAGCAATTCCTGAAGGAACAACAGGACAGAAAACTATGAAAGAATTTCTGGAGGATTCCTTGAAGGAACTCTTGCAGAAATTACTGAAGGAACTGCTGGGGTATCCATGAAGTAATTCCAGCAGGAATCCCTAAAGGAACTGCTGTAGGAACCTTTGATGGAACTCCTGGAGCGATCCCTGAAGTAACTCCTAGAGAGATCGCTGAACGATCGCTAGGAGAAATCTTCGATTGAAATTCTCAAGAAATTCCTGAAAGAATTTCTGAAAGAATCTCTGAAAGGACGCCAGGACTTACTCTTGAAAGAACTCCTGTGGGAATTTCTGAAGGAGCTCCTAGACTCCCTGAAATCCCTGAAGGATCTCTGGATGAATCACTGATGGATCTCCTGAAGACATCCCCAAATCCTCCAGAAAGAATATCTGAATGAACTCCTGGAGTAATCCCTAAAGTAACTCCTGCTGGAATACCTAAGAGATCTTCTGAAAAAGAAATCCATTATGAAAATCCTAGAAGCAGGTCTGAATCCTCCAGGATAAATATCTGAAGCAACTACTGGAGGCATGTCTGAAGGTGCTCCTGAAAAGATCCCTAGAGGAAATCTGGAGATATCCCTGATTGGAGTTTTAGAGGAATCTTTGAAGAAACTTCTGTAAGAATTCTTGAAGAGTTAGTAATAATGATAAGAACAGTTTAGGATCAAATTCTTAAACACTTAACTTCCCCCCAAAAGATTCATTTTATACCCTTTTATCCTTTTACCGAACGAGTTTCAAGCTGAACGGCGGCAAGCGTGGTTGGTTTTCCCACAGTTACCGCGACGACGGCGTGTGCCAGCTGTCTGCTCGCCCGACTGCCTGAGCAATGAAGTAATTGGGTTGGAAAATTTTCACCGCCCGTCATCGTCGAGTCACGTCATTCAATCATTCACAAACCTGGCAGACAAGGGTGGGACTTATTTTTGGAAAGTTGTTAAAAATTTGAATTCGATAGATAGATTTCCCTGTTGTTGCCGCGACCACTGTGCGGGCCGGCAGTCGATGAGTGAAACAACTGGTCAATGTCTAGCACATTGAAACCAATACGTCCAATGCGTAGATTAGAGTATATAGCTATACATATGCGGTCAATAAGCTTAGCTCGGTCAAACAATAGCGTCCACATTCAGTGTCATCTCAATTTCAACTCTCGTCACGTAGTAAGTGAAGATACGGTTTGCAGTTTTGTTAAAAATCAAAGTTTCTATTATACATAGTCTACGATTAAATAGTGCGTGCATAGTGCAGTCACAATAGTAGTCTGTTAGGTAAGTCAGTAGACCAAACATTCAATATCAGTGAAATCGTGTTTAAAAGGTTGAATTTTTGCTTATGTATGCCAGCAGTATGTTGACTGGTTTGATTGCTATAGATTTAGAGATGTTCATTTTTCCAGATTCTTATTGGCAGATTTTTCATTGATACATATTGTTGATTGTAGATCCAAATATTGCGGAAAGTCATAACTCTAAGAGAATTGGGTGATCGAGTAAAAACACAGAAATGTGAGTAAATTTGAATTATGTTCATGATGTGAATTATTAATGCCAAATATATTTACAGCTTTGAAGCTGGTCAGTCCTACAGCTACGAGACTGTGTTTTCTTCGCCAACACCTGTAATAAAATGAGACTTCCAGGATAATTTACATAACGTTGTAAATTTTCAATCATTAGTTTAAAGACTAATGGTTAACCGATATGTTTGTAGAACATCTTTTTTTCCTAATGGTGTGTATAATATAAGTTTTACGTGATTCAATATCAGACTCTTAAAAAAAATGTTCAAAAAATAACTTTACTGCCTCTTATTAGGTGCGCAACTAAGTTCCCGCTGTTTTGCAATAGATGGTGCCAGTAGTAAGTGCTGGTTGAATGTTGTATTTCTCAAGCGTCGTAAACCTATTTAGTAATCCAACATTATAGAGATCTGCGGAGGTGGCCATTGTGAGCCAATCGTGCAGAGAGAACTGTCAAAGTGTGAGCCAAATGAACATGCTTATCGTTCGTAGGAAGGCGTCGTTTGAACGGTATTGCAATCGGAACTAAATAAAGTAAAATTATTTATTTTTAATATCGAGATATTGGCGGCATATGTATGTTTAGTACAAAGATAAACATTTATTAATTCTGCTTTCAAAAGCTCATGCTTATGACGACACTTTTGTTGCTGAACTTGTCGAAAAAACTTCCATTGCTGCTTCTTGCTTCACTTCTTCCGATATGATTGGCGTAACACTTTTGCAATGAATTTCAGATTTCTTCGATTGCTCCGCTATTTCAACAAAATTTTGAAAAAAAAAATCTACCATAATTAGAAAATGTAAACAAAACAACTTGAACCACAACGAAGTCACGCACAAAGTTTGAACATCTAGCTTTGTAGCAAGTGTTGGCAGCTGTTGTAAACAAAACAAACAGCGTTGCCGAATCGACGTATGTAACTTCCGCTCATCTCTATATAGAGGATTTCTACGTAAACCAAGCTCAGATATATGGTAAACAAAGCGCTTTGTCAAATCAGTGATTTTGGTTTAGTGCTATATATTTCGGTTGTTTGAAGATGTCTGGTTTCGTGCCAAATAATCGTCATTTGCGGGAAGTGTTGATTTTCTTCTTCCATTCGAAGAAAACGGCGGCTGAAGCACATCGAGAGCTCCGGAAAGTTTACGGTGATGCTGCTCTGAGTGAAACAACGTGTCGTGATTGTTTTCGTCGCTTCAAAAACGGTGATTTTAGTATTGATGATCGTCCGCGTGAAGGAAGGCCGAAAAACATCGAAGACTTTGAATTGGAGGCATTGCTCGATGAGGATCCGTGTCAAACGCAAGATGAGCTTGGTTCAGGATTAGGAGTTTACCGCCAAACCGTTTCTAAGCAATTGCATGCGTTGGAAATGCCTGAAGCCAATCTGAAGCCAAGAGATGTTGAGCGTCGTTTTTTCGTCTGTGAACTACTGCTCCAGCGGCAAAAAAGGAAGAGTTTTCTACATCGCATTGTGACAGGTGACGAAAAATGGATTCATTACAGTAACCCAGAACGGAAACATTCATGGGGACTGCCCGGGCATGCCTCAACATCGTCGCCAAGACCGAATATTCACGCTTCGAAGATTATGCTGTGTATTTGGTGGGACCAAGTTGAGCTGTTGAAACCAAACGAAACCATTACCGGGGAACGGTATCGAACTCAATTGATGCGATTGAGCCGAGCACTGCACGAAAAAAGGCCACAATACGAGCACAGACACGAAAAGGTGATTCTTCAGCATGACAACGCTCGACCTCACGTTGCGAAACCCGTGAAAACCTACTTGGAAACGCTCAAATGGGAAGTCCTACCCCACCCCCCGCCATATTCTCCTGATATTGCACCGTCCGATTATTACTTGTTCCGTTCGATGGCACATGGTCTCACTGGTCAGCAATTCCACTCATGACCAGGGATGCCAGATGATTTTTTGAAAAATCTGTATCGCACTTTTCAAAAATCTGTATCCCATATAAAATTTGGGTGAAAAATCTGTATCCCACACAAAAAAAAATTGGCCCCTCTAGTTCAAAAATCTGTATTTCATATAAAATTAAATCTGTATGGATGCTCAATAATCTGTATAATACAGATAAATCTGTATATATGGCATCCCTGCTCATGACTCATATGATGACATCTCAAAATGGCTTGATTCCTGGATAGCATCAAAAAACGAACAGTTCTATCGAAATGGTATTCACGTTCTACCAGAAAGATGGGAAAAAGTCGTAGCTAGTGATGGGCAATACTTTGAATAATTCGTTTGTAACCTTTGTTTTCATAATAAAGTTTATTTTTACCAAAAAACAGCGAGAACTTAGTTGCGCACCTAATACTTTTGTAAGTTATATCTTTTCAAAATTGTTCGAAATTGTTGTTTTTTTTCTCAGAAACTAACGAAAGCTCAAGTTTTGAAGGAAAAACAAAGCGTTTTTTTTATAAATTTTGGTTACACCCCGACTAGAAAATTGTAACAAGAATATAACATAATTATAACATAGCATGATATTTATCATTTATTGTGATATAATCATATTCAACATCCTTGGTGTTTTTTAAATACTACCCCGACTTGAAAGTTCTAACAAAAATATAACATAATTATAACACACCATAATATTTATAACTCATTAGGATATAATCATGTTCAACACCCTTGGTGTTTTTTAAATATTATTATTCAAATATATCAGATTATGTTATAAATGTTATTTGACAACTCATTGAAATATTATTTAGTTTTGATTCTTCGACATATGGACAAACATATTACAAAATTGTATCACATTTTGATAGAAACTAGCAAATATTCATATCACAATCTGTTATAATTTTAATATGATTACAACAAAATAGGTTATTATCTTGATAAGACCAGTGTGGTTTTGTTACAATTTTAGTTATTTTAACACCCTACTTCTAGTTCATAACATAATAAGTCATTGAAAAATATTATAACATCATAACACAATATGATTTAATCTTGATATTATTTTCTCGTCGGGTATATCTCAATTATATCACATTTTGTTATAAATGCTGTTTGATAACGCATCGTAATATAATTAAGTTTTGTTTCTTCGACATTTAGACGGGATGTTACAAAATTGTATCAAACATTTTAAAGAAACTAGTAATCCTAAACCTCAAGTTCATATAACATTTTCTTATAATTTTGATCTAATTATAACAAAATAAGTTATTATCGTGATTAGACTCGCATAGTTTTTGTTGCAATTTTAGTTATTTTAACATCGTTCTGCATCTATTTCATAGCATAATCAGTTATAGAAAATTATTACGACATCATAAAACAACATGGAGCGGACCTGGTATGATGGTTAGAACACTTGACTATCACGCCGAGGACCTGGGATCGAATCCCACTCCCGACAAACTCGCAAAATGTGGGTTCTTCCTTCGGAAGAGAAGTAAAGCGTGGGTCCCGAAATAAATTAGCCTAGGGCTAAAAATCTCGTTAAGACAGATAAAAAAAATGATATAATTTTCAAGTCGGGATAGGTGTACGTTTTTGGGCTTGAACTGGTAAAACTGAAATAGGTACATAAGCATAATGTTTATGATGTTTTGAATTGAGTGTGGGCTTCGTGCCTGTGCGGCTAGAGGCGTCATTAATCTAGACAATTCGTAAGCCTCGGAGTGTGGGTTCGATTCCCGCTCCAGTCGAGAAAAACTTTTCGTCGAACGGAAATTCTCCACTAGACCACTGGGTGATGTGTGTGTTGTCCGTTGTCTTATGTAAGTGCTTGTTCAGTCTGTACAACCTCTGGTTGAAGACGGTGTAGTGTCTTTTTTGTTTAGTAAATTTGAAAAATGGAGCGGACCTTGTGTTAAAGCAAGTGGTTATCACGCCGAGGACCTGGCAAAATTCGAAATGTGAGTTCTTCCTTCAGAAGGAAAGTCAAGCATGAACTAGCCTAAGGCTAAAAATCTCGTTAATGCAGATAAAAATTATATATATGGACAGAGAAATATTCGTCAGAACTCCATCACCCTAAATATGCTGAAAATTCAACGTGGAAGCCTCATTTCATTGTTTGAAGATTGAACTTTAAGGCACTCAAACCACCTCTTAATTTCCATAGTTTAGGTACAAACTCGGAGAGTCATATATGTATGTGTTGTAAATACAGATATGCATATTAACTCCATGATTTAACAAATTTTGAAACAATATGCCACACCCTATTACAAACCCTTATGACAGACACCCTCCGCTGACTGGGTGGAATGTAGTGAGCGGAGGTTGGTTTTCCTGTGATTGGAATTCACGATTGGAATTTGTATCTCTGGTAGATTGATGCGCACACAGTTACAGAGCAAAATGGAATTTTGATGAAGTTATTTGTGCATTTGGGACGAAACGGACGCGTAGAGAGTACAGAAAAATATTTGTTATGTTGACAACTTGTTTGACCTTTCGAAAGGTTTGGCATTTTGATGTAACTTTAGGTTTGGTTACATCTGGTGATAACGAATTTCAATATTCAGAAAGTTACTTTCAATGTGGCCAGTGTATGTGTTGCTGATCTATTGTTTCAATGAAACTCTGAGTGGAACTCTAATATACGTAATTCATCAAGTTTAAAACTTCCTTGTTTTGAATGGTGGGTGAGGTTATCAAACATAAAGTAAACTGGCTAGTTTTACCACAACAACCGTTAATGGGAACAGCAGTCAGCCAAACCACCACCCCCATTGAGAACCCAGAGGGCATTTTGTTGTTTTCCCGGACCGGTCCCGATCCATTCAGAAACGGGTCAGTCAGTGAGTCGATGCAGCATCATGGACGACCTGGCATCCGCCAACGAACCGAACAGAGCAGAGCAGAGAGAGGGTCATGTAAAGCGAAAAGATAAATATTTGCAAACTGCCATCGGCGGCGGCGAAACAGCAGCATTAACAACAACAACCGGTGAAGCCGATTCTCACTTTTGTAGTTGTAGGTGGTAATGGTAAATGTATCATCAGGTGCCAGCGTCGATTGAAAACCGGACTGAATGGATGCCGATAATTGTCCATTACTGCCCGGCTTAAACCGAAATGTGGTCACTATAACGTCCTACGAAGCTTACGACTACCTACTGCACATACCTACCTACATCAATGGATGATGTTTTGGCAGAACCATGAATGAACCTGGACCGCCGGTTTACGGAACAAGGCTGCAATAATGCCGGTTGTGCTCGATTAGCACAGCTGCACTTCCTGGTAGAATATGCATGTAAGGTTAAGCGGCAATGTATTCGTATTTTGTAGATTTATTGTCCAAATATGATTAATAAGGTTTTACTATTTGGTTCGTACAATTGATTTTTGTTCACGGAAAATATATAAACAGATAAATGCTGCGCCAAGAAGAAAAAGAAGAAGAATAGAACACTAAGCTGAAAAAGCCATGCGGTGATCAACTCTAGAAAAAGGACTTGTCTTTCCATACTCTCTAGAATAAATTTGCGACACTGAGGCAGATTCTTGAGATTTTTTTTTATCTGTATTAACGAGATTTTTGGCCCTAGGCTAGTTCGTGTTGACCCACGCCTTACTCTCATTCCGAAGAAAGAACCCACATTTTGTGAGTTTGTCGGGAGTAAGAATCTATCCCAGGTCTTCGGCGTGACATTCACGTGATTTAACCATCACACCAGATTCTCCTTCTTGAGAAATGTGCATGAACCGTAGTGAGAAGCAGAATTCTAAAAACATTCATACCTTCTCCTAGGACCTTTGGTTCAAATCAGCACGGCCCCTGACCCCAGCTTGGCAACCACTGGGCTTTGTAACGCTACTATATTGTAACTAGTGCCTATTAAGACGCAGAATCTTAAAACCTTATTCACTTTCTTATCGCACTTTAGACTCTCAAGAAATTTGCATGGTCTGTGACTTCAGGTTGGAAACCCCTGAGGTTTGCAACACCACTACAGTGTAATAAGTACTCCTAGAGTCCTAGAGAAGCAGTATCCTGAAAACATTCACACCTTTTCCTCACACTTTCGGTTCTTGTGAAATCAGGATCTCGTGACCCCAGTTTGGGAACCACTGAGTTTTTCTATGCCATTATATTGTAATGAATGCGTCTTAAGATACAGAATCTGAAAAAAAAACTTTTTCACTTTCTATCCCACAATCGGTTGTTGAGAAATTAACATGACCCGTGGTCTCTGCTTGGGAACCACAGATCTGTGTAACACCTTTGTATTGTAATACACTGGAACGTCTTTTTAGACCATTGACTATGAGTGGATAAATTTAAAAATGTTAATAATGTAAAAAAGGGCATAAAAAGAATAAAATTTGTGCGTAAATTAATGAACTCTAGCGCGAGAACAAGTCTTGCTCCTGAGCATTTGAGATGGGGCCAAGGGGGTTTTCAGGAAGAGTCCAGAGAGCCCAAAAAGGGGGTTCCAAAGGGTTTTTCTTCCTCTCCTTCTTTATGGCTCGACGTTCACATTTGGAACTTGGCCTGCCTCACTTCAGCTTAGTGTTCGTAGAGCACTTCCACAGTTATTAATTGAAGGGCTTTCTTTGCCTGCCATTGCATGAATTTGTACATTGTGTGGCAAGTACAATGATACACTATGCCCAGAGAGTCGAGAAAATTTTCCTGACCCGGCGATCCATAGCCTTAACCACTAGGCTAACTGGAGACCCCCGTGAGTTCCAAGGGGTATGAGAAACGTTTTCAGGAGATTACAGTAGCCTGTTAGGAACGTTCCGACAAGTTTCGTTGGTGTTTCAATGGGATTACACAGAGATTTCAGGGGTGTTTCAGTAGTATTACGGGAGTTTCAGGGAGGTTTCAAGGGGTTTTAAGGTCGTTTCATGGAGGGGGATCTCAGGATCCTAAAAGGGCGTTAGAAGGGTTTTCAGGAACGTTTCAAGACATTGCACAGGCATTAAAGAGTGTTTCATCGGTTATCAGGAATGTTTTAAGGGCGTTCCGAGAGGTTTCAAGAGTGTTTGATAGCATTTCAGGGGCACTTGAAGGGACTTAAGAGGCTTTTAGAGGGTCTCAGGAGCCTTTTGAGGTCATTTCAAAAAATTTCAAGGGCGCTGCAATGCGTTTCAGAGGGTTTCAGGGGATTTAAGGAGCCATTTAACCCTTATGTGGCCGACAGGGTACCCGGGTACCCAGCACCCATTTAAAATACACGGTGTAAAAAAAAGCAAAAAAATTGTCGGACACATAACGGTTAAGGTTATTCAGTAGTAGTTCACAGGGATAACGAGGGTTAAGGACTGTTGCGACGCCGCAACTAAATAAGTTATTTTGTTGGACCGGTCTAATAATGGACCCGTCTAGTCGTAGCATAACCGCAGCATGACAGCTCGCGTGCGGTGGTAGTGGTAGAGGACTAGGTAAAGCAGAGCGAGATAGGGATGTATTTAGAGTTGCGATAAATAAACAAGGGAAGAGGTGTAGTCTCGCCATAGCAATTAAATCGCAGATAATTTCAGTAATTCTGCAGTAGTTAAGTTGATTTCGTGAATTAGGTGGAGATAATTAGCAGTTGGAGTTTGGCAAAGTTGAGTGCGGTGTATTTGATAGAAAGCCAAAAAGTTGAAATCTGGATCGAACTGTAAGTGATTAGTGAGACGATTAAAAAATACTTAACTGGATATTTCCCCTTAGCTGCGCAAAAACCGGTACCGGGTGAGTCCTGAAAGAAGGAAAATTGCCCAAGAAATCTACCGTGCCTGTGGAGCCTAATGTAAGTAGACACAAAATAGAGAAATTGCTCGAGATTCGGTTAATAATTGTAAACATTTGTGACCCCACTCGTATTCGCGCATCATTCAATTTAGGGTAACGGTCCCTAGTTTCATCCACCTATAGATTTGCAAATTTAATACAAAGAAGTCGTGGCAGAGGAAACCACTTAATTGTAAGTTGTTAGTAATTAAGTATGTGTTGTTAATTGTTCTAATTGAATTTTTGTTAATAAATTTCAGTTTAAGCGTTGCTACAAAAAAACTTGAGCCGCTCTAAAAACCTGGTTTCCCTCTCGGGAACAAGGACGATTCATGGGGTCTAATGACAGGCGTAACCAGGGATGGGACCATCCACTTGCATGAAGTTACATTCACTTGCTGTAGGTTGCCTTCACAGCTCTCTCACGACTTTGGTATGTGTGTGTGACCCGTATGTTGTCCGGAAAAAAGATAAAACTTCAAGGTAAAAGTCATCCATACAATGTAACTTGATAGCATGCTTCTGAGCAGAAATAGTGGAAAGAGATTGTAACTCTTTTGTAATGAATGATCCTATCGTAACCCCTGAAATGCCCCTAAGATCCCTCGAAGCGTATCTGAGACCCCATGGACCCCTTTGAGCCCCTTTAAACGCCCCGGAGACCTCCTGGTACCCCTTGAAACCCCTTGAGAATCCCTGAAACGCCCCTGCATCCTCCCTTCCTAAAAATTTGCCGCATTAAGTGAGTATTCCCAACACTGGAATTGGAGTTACCCTGTTTGGAGCAGGGTTGCAAAAATCTCATTCAATTGAATGAATTTCTCCTGAACTGAATGCTTTTGACATTCATTTTCAGCTCCGCTGTGAGATACTTGAAAGTGAACACAGAAAAATTCAACTACATTGTGGTGGTAATGACTGCACCATCATCAACACACGCTCTGCGCTGATGGATGCTTCATGTCAACACCGGCCGCATGAATGCGACTCGCCCATAAGCAAACGTGGTGAATTTTTGTCGTTTGAGTGCCGGTCACAGGAAAAATGTTGCTTTTGAACTTCGCCGTCTCCCCGGTGTGAGCGAAGAGAGAATTTTTATTCTCTTTTCAATTGCCTCCATGAAGGACAGGGGCTTCAACATCAGAAGCGGTGTGGTGAAAAGATAAAAACAAAAACTCACGTTCGTTGGAAGCTTCGGAATTTTTGCAACCGTGGTTTGGAGGACTCTTACCACCAGAACAGGAAATCTGTAGTGCTGCTATTCTAAGCCGGAAGCTACACAGTAAAGGGCCTGATATATTGTAGAGATATTCAAATGTACATTTGTGTGGGACAGAAAAATACATTTCACTCCTGTACACTTTTTGAGTTCCATTTTGGCCCCATATCAACTGTTCAAAATTTCAGCTCGATTGGAGAAACCATATTTCAGCGCAGTCGTTTTAAGTGTTCATAGATTTACTATGGGGAAAATAACTTTTGCATAGAAAAATCGCCACAGGTTGCCCCTGAATCCCTTAACATAAATCGATGAATGATTTCCGTTTGAAGTTTTATGAGGTATCGACCTTTCGAAGACCGCAAAACGATCTAAGGTATGTGGAAAATGTTATTGACTGAAAACTGCCACAGCATGACAAGGCTATTTAACATGTAAGAAATAACAATAAAAATAAAACCTCTTAATTTTATCGATCGGGCAAGGCTTAATAACTTTTTCCACGAACGTCGCTTCGCTTTGCGGTCTTTAGAGGTCTGATTTCTCGTGAAATTTTCCACAAAAATCATTAATCGATTTATGTTTAGGGATCAAGGGGTGACCTCAAGCGATTTTTCTTTGAAGAAGTAAATTTTCCCCAATGTAAATCGTATGAAAAACTAAAAATGGTGGGCGCAAAACATAGTTTTCCCAATCGATCTGAAATTTTGCACAATTGGTATGGGACCTAAATGGAACACAAAAAGTATACAAGAGCTTGGGTTCTTCCATTCTTTATATTTTCATATATAAACCGTGTCTCAGGCTAATGTACATGATTATCAACTTCCGATTCTACCGAAGAGCAAGTGAGAAGCAGATGCAAAGAGTAAGAGGGTCAAGACCTTCCAATATAAAAGGGAATGGATCAAAAGGATTCCATGGGAGTGTTTAGGGGGGGGGGGGGGGGGTGTTCAGATGTGTTTCCAGGCACTTTGGGAGGTTTCAAACAGGTTTCAGGGGGCTTCAAAGGGTCTCACAGTAACGTCACGAGGGTTTCAGGTTTCAGAAGTATTTAAAGACGTTTCAATGAGTTACAAAACATTTGAAGTCGTGACAGGAGGTTTAAGAGGAGTTTAAGGGGTTTTATAGGCTCTCAGACATTCTACCGTGACGTTACAACGTTTTGGCGCCTTTTCGGTCAGATTTTCCACTATGACTTATAAATTCGACCGTTAACCTGAAATATTTTTGCATATTCTGATTACTTGTAAAATTTCCAAATTTATTCTGTTGAACAGTTAGTTTTCATTGGAAAGTATGTTAAAAATGGGAATTAGTAGCGTGACCGAAAAGGCGTCAAAACGTTGTAACGTTGCGGTAGAATGTATTTACGGCGTTTCGATGCGTTTCTGGGCTTTTTACCTGAGAAGTGTTTAAGGAAAGTTCGGAAGTTTTCAGGCTAGTTGCACAGAGGTCTTGCAGGTTTCAGAGGTATTTCAAAACGGTTCAAGGTATTTCAAGGCATTTGAAGGCGATTCAGGAGCTTTCAGGGGGATTTCAAGGGGATTTTAAGGGGGGCTTTAGAGGCTCTCAAAGCTTGCTTCATGAGATTTGTGCGTCTAAAGTTCTGATTTCAAGACGTTTGTCCTTAAGGGTCTTCAGAGGCTCTCAGGTTAATTTAACGAAAATTCCATGGGGGCTTCAAAAGCGTTTCAAATCTTTAAACGGCGTTTCGATGCGTTCCAAGGCGTTTAAGGAGGTTAAAGAGGGATCTAAGAGAACTTCAGAGACTCGGAGGTGAATTTCACGGCGGTTTCATAAGGGATTTCAGAGGCGTTTCAGAAAGTTTCAGAGGGGTTTTTGGGAGCTTCAGATGCTCTCATGTGAATTTCGTCGAGGTTTTAGATGCGTTTCAACACGTTTCAAGGTGTTTCAAGGCGTGTCAATGCGTTTCAGTAGATTTCTGAGAGTTTAAGGGGACTTCAGAGGCTTCTGGGGGGGGGGTTTAGGAGGCGTGTCAAAGCGTTTAAAAGCGTTTCAGAGTGTTTAAGGGCGTTTCATGAGGTTTCAAGGGGATATATGGGGGCTTCAGAGGCACTTAGGTGAATCTCACGGATGATTCATGGGGTTTCAAGGCGTCTCAATGTGTCTCATGTCAATCCAGGAGGTTTCAGAGGGGTTTTAAGGGATTTCAAAGGCTCTCAGGTGATTTTCACGGTAATTTCATGGGAGTTTGGAAGACGTTTTCAAGCGTTTCAATGCATTTCAGGGCGTTTTAGGGCCTTTCAGAAGTTTTCAGGGAGGTTTAAGGGGGCTTTAGAGGGCCACAGGTGAATTTCACGGAGGTTTAATGGAGATTTAGAGGCGTTCCAAAGCATTTCAAGGCGTTTCAGGAGGTGTTTTGGAATTTCTCAAACAGATAATGAACTCTTCATTTGACAGCACAAGTTTGCATGAGGCTATGCATCATAAATTTCATTCATAATACTCCAATAGATCACTGCTGCGCTTGTAGATCAGATGACCTAAACTCCAGGGAGTTCTCGGATACTCCTATACAATCATAGAACCCACCACTTGATAGAATATAGATGCCTGCGGCTGTGTAAGTAAGAACCTTAGTCATAAAGATCTTAGAGGCAACCAAATACCCTAGTAAATCCGATGACCTGTACGCAATAGCGTGTTTGGAGATCCTCAAACAGGTAATGAACTCATCACTTGACAGCACATGGTTGCATGAGGCTGTTGAAGTGAGTCCAGGTTATCCTCTAGAGCAGCTCCTGCCTAGCTCCAGCTCAGGAAGGATGTGATAGTGTGACGAAGAGTCCGAACGCGATGCATTCTACCTTAACTCTATATTCATTAAGCATATCTTACGGCTATTTCTATGAGAAAGCTTAATTATCCTCTTAATTATTACCTAAGGAGATAACGTTTCCCTAACCGGGTCCGTCACTCACAACTTTCGGCTTACAGATGTAGAAAAGTAGAAAAACTTCGACATTGAGTCATTTACTCAAATGCATTATCCCACATTTCATATCGTTTCAGTTCCCGGCGATGCGAGCCTTGTCCATCTCGTCGGCGGAAGCCTTCATCCTGGTGTACGACATCACCGACAGCGTTACCTTCGAGGAGGTCAAAGCAATCCGGCAGCAGATACACGAAATCAAAGCAACCACAGCGGTACCGATTGTGGTTGTGGGCAACAAGACCGACCTCGCCGACGAGGACGACGATGTCCGACAGGTGAGCCGTGGGAATGGATTACCTACTATAAATCAAATATGCACCATTCGAACACGTGAAATGTAGAACATTGCGGTAGATAAAGCAAAACTAATCCATACTGCAATTCAACGCATTCAACTATCAATTGCTAGTTTTTTTTTGTGACCGCAATCATTTATCTTCGAAAAGCTTTCACGATATTGGAGTAACTAATGTGAAACGTGCTGCTGTAAAAAAAATCAACAATTTACGGACCACAGGATGAAGAGAAAAAAGAATAGTTAAATTTGTCTGAAATTTATTTACAGTACCAGAGGCAGAAAATCATTCAATAACAAGGGCTATTTCGTAGATTTCATGCATTATTAGCCCACTATGTATGTATTGTTAAGGAATCGTTCACGTTCACTTCATAAGCGGATGGTTGCATTTTTTTGTCAGATGATATTTCTCCGAGAATGACTGACAACGATCCTCTTCTGAGCCCATAATTATGAGCTTGAGCTTGAGCTTGGTTGATCACCCGTAGATGCTACTCCAATATCGCTAGAGCAGCTACACTCACACAAGGAACCAATGAGATTATCTGCCGCGGACTAGCAGGCATCTTCAGTGTGTGAGCGTTGATGACCTTCTATTTTTAGGCGACAATGGCGCCTGCCACGTCAGGTTGCAGGTCACTGTCGGGTAGGGAAAGGAAGTGATGATTGGAATCGTTTGTATCCACAGCAGACCGAATATACCTCTGCGTCTGCACAAACTCATGTGGATGCCGGAGTGCTGGTAGGATCTGGTTGGCAGAGGGTTCACACATTGATGTGTGGATGCCAAAGGTAAGGTAATAAAATTGTATGTTTATTATTCTGAAGATATGCGGCACAGTTCGCTTGAATGCATAACTCGTAGGCGCTATCTGATAGATTGACATTGCGCTGTGAAAGTTGGAAGGAAGGGAAACGGCTTTTCAACCATTTCTGGTTGTAGCGATAGTTATGAACATATGAATATACATGAGTTGTATATATAGAGAGGAGAGTATGTATAGAGAAAGTGGATAGAAAGATACAAAGTAGAAGGAAAGGGACGGGCCAGGGATTGAACCCAGGACCATATGAATCAGAAGCGATAGCCGCTAGACCACCAAGATCCTCTTCTGAGCCCATGGTTATTGTGCTTAACCCATTAACTTAAAAAAACCTAAGCCTAGCATTTGACTACGTCATAAAATCATCCTATTTTGCTCCTCTCTCCCCTACTACTCCTACCATCACAATTTCCCACAGCTATCGCTTTCAATCTGCTGCACCGCGAAAAAAAACTTCAAATCGAACCGAAAGCTCTCGCGGAAAGTGCTGCTTCAAATGGTTCGCTGACTTCCGTCTGGCGCGCGCGTGGAATGAAAAATTGAAAATCATTGTGCAACGGAATGAATTAATCTTGTCGAACCGTTCGTCGGTGTTGGCTGTGCAGTGCAGTCACCATTCCTGTCTATGCCGAAGTCGACCGACAGCAGATGGATTTGTCTGTGTTGAATTCCCAGCTCAGAGCATTTGCATTCGACCGGAAATGGATTGTCATTTATCGGTTGTTCCACGTGTTCCACTGTTGGATACCCGCGCCGTCGTCGTTTCCGCTGTCGGAAAATACGGGCGGTTTTGAATATCTTCCGAATGATTTTTCTTCCTCAATTTTGCTGCTCTATTTGTTCAGCGGTTTTTACGCCGGTTTATTTTTGACGAGAATTAGGTCTGTTACTTTGGTAAGTAGGCAAAGGTATAGATCCAGTGACAGCCTTGTTTGGGGAAATGCTTGGAATAATTGTACCTACTTAAAACGGTTTCCAATAATGTCCGTTTCACTGATGTGGAAAAGTTGGAAATACGCGTTATTGTCATTGCTGAATAAATAACCGAAAAATTTATTCGCCTCAAGCAGTCAAGCATAGACCAGTTCTCTGTAGAAGCTCATCGGTCTTATGGGCCCAAACAGCGTCTGGCATCCAGCGGCTGAGTATGAAATGCTCCTCCACCGGAAGCTATACCTAATGTGGCAGCGAAGGAACACCAAAGCCGCGATAGAGCGAGCGAAAACACGAGGAGCCAAAGCTGTAGCCCGTTAGCGCTTTTCGGCATTCGAGAAGGAGCTGAAACGCTCATGTAGACGGGACAAAAGAGCGTGAGCGGACTCCCTATCCGACGCAGACGAGAAAGCCGCAAACACCGGCGACATCCGTCTCCTCTACGATGTCTCACGTCGCCTTAGTGGGACTAAGATGAATGCTACGATGCCCGTGAAAGACACGTCTGGACAGCTACTGACCGACCCGACTGACCAGTTGAAATGCTGGTTCGAGCACTTAAGAATTTTTTTTCAAGTGTCGGTCACGCCATCAACACCTCAGCATGATCCGCCAAGAGTTCAACGCATTACCCGTGTCAACTGCTGCAACATAGGCACGTTCTCCTTCATTTGGGAAATTTGTGCTGATACAAGGCGTCTTAGTAAAGGTAACCAAAAGGCATGGGAATACTTTGTTCTGGAAAAGTATTGTATGAACTTTGAAGCTACATAATATTCATAAAACTACGAATGCAGTATTTTTTTTATTGAATAATGAAATTTAGTCAAGTTACACAATCATTACATACATTTTTCTGTTCTTAAACTCCTTTTTACATTTTTCTATTACTGTTGTTAAACTTTTTTTTGCAATAAGCTCTGCATCTTAAAAACTAAAGCTACAAAACTTTTCAAAATGTTGGTTGAACGCCATTCGGTGATGATGGTATTTTCGGACCAAACACAACCTGAAACACATCGTTCATTCCCTTTTTTCTTGCTTGCACATATACATGATTATATTTTGCCAGAACAAATGCAAGACGTGGAAACTGAAGAAAAAAAACACAAAATTACGTATAGTTCAGGGTTTTTGTGTTGTTGGTTCAAATTAGTCATTATTCGCGAAGATATTGTAAAATTTCATTGCCTTCAAATAATCTTACGTGTAGTTGAATGGTTTTCAAGAACAAGCAAAGGAAACAAAGCAGTTGATTCTGAAACCTTTTATAATCTCCTTGCTGTTATGCAGTAAGTTTTTTATTCGAGTGAAACTCGCTAAACACAATTTTTAAGATTGCAGGAGAGGACTGAAGACCGTCTATTTCAACAGAAGAAGGGGGAGCGAGCATATCAGTCGACAATCAGCTACAAATCTGGTTAAAAACGTTTTTTGATCTAATAATATTTACTTCAAAAACACAACTTACAAGGATAGGAAATTATTTCAAACAGTGTGAATTTCTTTGAGAATTCCTTAGGCATTCACTGCAGTACTACAATTGAAATTCTTATCGACAATGTATTAAGGAGTTGATTTGATTATTCGTAGGATAACTTCTTGTTAATTGCTTTGCTTTTTCTCAAGGAATGCGTTTAAAACCTGTTTGTGAATTCCTTTGGGTAACTCTTGGGATACATATATGTTAAAAAGTATTTTCCAAAATTTCTTTTAAACTCCCTATTTTCTTTAGAAGCTTTTGTGGTAATTCCTTTTGATATTTGCTTGTCAATTTCTTTAAGGATTCCTTTGTAATATTTGTTTTTTTTTTTGTTTGAATTTTTGTGGAAATTTCATTGTAATTTGATCAGCAATTTCTTTGGTAATTTGTTCAAAAATTATTTACAACGAAAATTCCTCTAAATTTTTTTCAGAATTTCCTTTTTCAGTTCCTTTGTGAACATCTTCGGCAATTCTAGCAAGATTCCCTTTGTAATTCTATATTAATTCATTTTATTTATAGTATTTGCGTCAAAAAAATGCTTCGGCAATTTGTCTTAAAATGTGGTGCATGTTTTAGGAAATTAATTGGTTTTTTTAAGAATAATTTTAATTATTTCATCCATAATTTCTTTGACAATCTCTTTCGGTTTGAAAAAAACTTTTTCGAAACTTTCTGCAATTTGTTGTTTTTTTTTAAATTCCTTTCTTTCGGCAATTCCAAATTTTCCCAAATTTATTTGAGAATTTCTCGAACAATTGAGGGGTCTTGAAGCAAAGGGGTGTTAGTGACAAAAACCCACTTTCGAGTAAATGAGGTTTAAAGTTTTTGACCAATTTTTCATCCCATACAAAATGTATGGAGTTCCAAAATCAACCCAATTTTCTCTGATTTATTGTAATTCTTGCAATCATCGTAGAAACAATATTAAAAGGTTCCTGAAAGCTTGAAATCTGAAGAATTTTATGCTCAGCTCAAAATCGACAAAATGGTCACTTGCAAAATTCTGGGCCCCTCAATTATTTTACGAATTAATTTCACAATTTCTTCGAAATATTCTTTGGGAAATGGGGATTGTTTCAGCTGTTTTTCTTATGAATTTCTTTGGCCATTCCTTTTTCAATTCGCTGACAATTACTTTGGAAATACAGAAATTCTCAATTGGGCTGGCTTAAAGAATTTACAATGAATTTACGATTTCCAAAAGAACAGCCGAGAAATCTGAAAACAGATTTTTCGAATCCATTTGCAAAAGAATTATTGAAAGAATTTTCAAAGAAACATCCGTTGAAGTTTCAGAAAAGCTTCCTGAGAAATTCCTCAATAATAAATATCTAACAAAATTATCTAAGAAGTTTCCAAAAGAGGGGCCGTAGGAATTCCTTTAAGACCTGTCAAAGGAATTTCTGAAGAAATTGTGGAAGCTTTACAAAGAAAATGGTGAAAACTAATCCTAAAATAAATTGCCGAAATATATTCCAAAGGAGTTGTCGAAGAAAATTTCATAAAAAAATGCCGCAAGGAATTCTCAAAGAATTTGCCAGAAAAGTGTCGGATAAAAATTCAAAATTATTTGCTTAAGGAACTTGCTAAGTAATTTTCCAAAGATTATGCCAGATATTTACTTTCAGGAATCGTTGGCGAAAACATCAAAAGAATTTTGGAAGGAATTTAAGAAAGAATTCCGAAAGGAATTTCCAAGCATATTCTGAAGGAATATTCAACATCTAAAAGAATTTCTAAAGATTTTTTCAAACAAAATTCCGAGGGAAATCTCAAAGAAATTTCCAGAAGAAATTTCCAAAGAAATTACCGAAGAAGTTTTCAAAGTAATAATCAAAGAGATCGCGAAAAGATTTACCTGAGAAATTTCTAGAGAATCGCTAATGCAATTCTCTTGGGGCAAGACACTGTGCAGTACATTTTCTTTCACAGAGTTAATCAGAATTTCTCCGGATTGCTCCCGTTTTTACTTGGGTGTTGCCTGATTTATCGCAAAACCAATACACTGAAGTTTTTTTTTACGCGGTTTTTTTTACGCGGTTTTTTTTTACGCGGTTTTTTTTACGTGGTCCGTCCTAAAAAGAAACCGCGTTATTTCAAGACCCGTCGTAAAAAAAAAACCGCGTTATTTCAAAAACCGTCGTAAAAAAAATCCGCGTTTTTTCAAAAACACGCGTAAAATAGTCAGCACCACATCTAACGTGACTTGACTTTTTTTACGACGTTTTTTGAAATAACGCGGTTTTTTTTACGACGGGTCTTGAAATAACGCGGTTTTTTTTTACGACGGGTCTTGAAATAACGCGGTTTTTTTTTACGCGGTTTTTTTTTACGCGGGACCATTACCGTCGTAAAAAAAAACTTCAGTGTACTTACTTTAGGTACTTTTCAACAAATTTCATCGATCATTGCAATGCATTGGTAAAAAGAGTTACTCAAAATTTCTCAGAGTTACTCTCGTTTGCACAGTGTCTTGCCCCTAGGAAATTCCCTATAAGTCCCTATTAAGTCCCAAGTTATATCGGGATTGCCGAATATGTTACAAAAGAATCTTCTGCAGGAATTTCTTAAATAATTGCTGACGGAATCTTGGAAAAATTGTCGAAGGAATAACAAATAATGGTAAATAAGGAAACTTTACAATATCCAACGATAATCCCGAAAAAAATCAGAAATAATTGCCGAAGATATTTGACCAATTGCGCAGAATATTTGCTAATAATTTTGCGAGGAAGTTCTTAGATCATTGTCGAATTTATTTATTTATTTATTTATTTATTTATTTATTTATTAAAAAATTACATTCATCGCATTTTATATCCTAGTGAACATTACTAATTAAAACATATATAAAAATTAAAACTAACATTCATTATAAATTTAAAGCAAGAACCTTATCCCTAAAGCTGGCTAACGACATGTTAAAATTAAAAAGCTGCTGTACTTTATTGAATTCGTTAATCATCGCAGGAAACGGCGCGTAACTTCCATAGTTAGTCCTATGCAGACTGGGGTGCAGGAGAGTGTGATTACGAAGGGCCCTTGGAGGAACATAAACAGGAAGTAAAGAAAGAATAATTATTATAATGATTATTATTATTATAATGATTATTATTATTATAATGATTATTATTATTATAATGATTATTATTATTATAATGATTATTATTATTATTATAATGATTATAATCAATGGCATTACCAAAAGAATTCCCAAATACAGGAAGTTTTATTGAAGAAATTGAAAAAAATACCAAAATAATTGCTGCCATAATTAAAAGAATGTTTGAGATATGTACTACTTACCAAATTGCAAAAATTGCAATTTCCAAAAAAATACAATAATATTCTCTAAGGAATTGCCGAAAGTTTAGTTTCGGAACATCCCAAAACAAACGGACAATAGAATTTTGACTGACTACTAATCAAAGTAGGTTTTGCAAAAGTCAATATTTTAGCTTCATACATCACTCCAGTCACCAGATATATGTTTGTGAAGATACAGAATGCGACTTCAGGATAATCGAGTCCAACCTGTACTATGAGAACATTTTGTGTCATACTCACAATTTCGCGGTTCTGTCACATTCGCCCGAAAACCATTCGCCCGAATTTCAAACGCTCGAATGACAAACGCCCGAATGTAACAAACGCCCGAAAGTCATTCGCCCGAAAAGACCATTCGCCCGAAAAGACCATTCGCCCGAAAGACCATTCGCCCGAAAACCATAATAATCTTGAAAACAATTTTCTGAAATCAATTTAGGCGTCGTGCTTGAGTATGGATGAACACTATTATCAACTAAAAGTAACTGCAACCATTTTCGTCGGAGGGTTTTGCTTTCTTTGAACACAGTCTGATTTAAGACTTATTCTATTACATACATTTTCGGCAATATAGCTGTGGATTCCAATTGATTGGAATTGTCCCTTCTATTGTTAATAGGCTTTTCTTTCTAGGTTCACCTCCATGGAAATTAAATTCAATTTGATGTCATTTTTCACCAGAAATTTGCCCTTCTTTCAATCATGAGCTGTTCTTTTAAAGTTTTCTGTTATGGGGAACCTTGACGTTATTTAATTTTACAACTTCTGGATTCCAAACATGGTTTCAAAAAAAAACAGCTTGTTCAAATAAGAATGGTGAATTCTCACGATTTTGGTGTTTTTTTTTTGCATCGGTTAGCTCACACGTTTCGATTTTTATCAATTATTGTTCGTTTAACGAAACGTAGTAATTCCGAGTAGATCAGTCGTGAACACTATTAACTTGAAAGTGTTGACTACTCTGTGCTGAAGTTTTGTCTTTATCCTTTCGATCAACAATGCTATAGCAGTTAATGTCCTATTATGTAATATTTTCACAAACAATTAGGCCTTCTTCAAAACATAGGCCATTCTTTCAAACTAAGCTACTATGAATATTATTGGCGTTAGTCCAACTGTTCTTGTGATTGGTCTGATACTGAATACACCATGCGTCTGTCCTGAACTTTCATCATAGCAAACCAGAAAAAAAACTTGTTCTAAGAAATTGCAAGGAATCGTTCTGGCGTATGACTTTCGGGCGAATGGTCTTTCGGGCGAATGGTCTTTTCGGGCGAATGGTCTATTCGGGCGAATGGAATTCAGGCGTTTGTCATTCGGGCGTTTGTCATTCGGACGAATGGTTTTCGGGCGAATGTGACAGAATCCAATTGCGCACTTCTATTTTCATGTTCCGTGGTAGTGTTCAACGAATAAAATGAAAAGGCTGTCGCTATTAATGTTGTGTGCAAACCAAAAATGTAAATATGTATCCTGATTTTGTAATTTAAGTGTTCATAAATGTTATAAGGTACACCGGGGCAAGTTGAAACAGCGGGTTAACATTATGTTTTCCAATGATGATAAACAGTTTGATTGCCGTAACACATTGTTTTTGATTCAAACAATCGTTTAGCGAAGAAAGAGTTTCCAAATTGTTTTGATTTCTTTTTCAAAACTTCGTGTTTCATCTTGCCCCACCCGTTTCAACTTGCCCGGGTGTACCTTATATTAAACTAGCTCTAGTTGGAGTATATCATTATTCTTAGAGATTAAGGGCGGATCGGTATTTCCTTTTATAAAAAGAAAACAGGCTAAAAGCCAATGAAACTGGCACCCCCTAGGAAAAAATCATAGATATGCCAATGGTGGTCTATATACCAAGGGCTGAAAGTTTCTAAAATAAAGACAAATCAGGGCCCCCGGGTGGTTTCCCCGCACGGGTAAAATTCTGCTCCCAAAAATCATAAAAACGACTCATGATTTCATGAGCCTCGTACATTTTCGTTTTATAAAAATACACCATGATTTATAATCATGATAGTATGATTCATTGTCTCGTAACGCTACCAATGCGTTACTTTTTTCCTGAAATCATAAAGCTAAATCATATTTTTGAGATTGTGAATCATGCATTCGGGTGCGCATCGCTTATGAATCTGAGGAACATGAAGCTAATTCATGTTTTGGAGATTTCGAATCATGGTTTCGGGTGCGCATCGCTTATGAATCTAAGGACCATAAAGCTAAATCATGTTATTGAGACTTCGAATCATGGTTTCGGGTGCGCATCGCTTATGAATCTGACAAATTTTCTAGGACCATGAAGCTTAATCATGTTATTGAGGTTTCGAATCATGGTTCCGGGTGCGCATCGCTTATGAATCTGGTGGATTAAAAAAAAAACAATGCAGCCATTTCAAAGGTGATTTTATGATGACTCAAAAGCAAAATATGTTTCTATAGTAATTACTATGAAGAATTTTAAATAGAACAGAAATATGCGATTGAGATGGTGTTGGTGTCGTTTGACCGGAATAGGATCGAAGGCGTAACGGGATCGAACGGATTCGGGACGAGGAATGACAGCCGCAGCCGGTTGAGCTGGAATGAGAATGATGGCGTGCAATCGGATCTAACTTAGAAATATTTTTTTGAATCATTAGGAAGAAATTTCAACACGCTTTTTTTACTCACGCGTCGCAAAACGGAGCCGGTACAGGAAAAGAATCGGACACTGCCGGGACGGTGCCTGCGTCGTTTTTTTTATGCGGCCGATACTATGCAGTCGGGATGGGGCTAGTGTCGTTTGACGGTGCCGGAACTAGAACAAATGAAGTCGGGACGGAATTGGACAAGGTATGGCAGCCACGTTGGAGCTAGAACAAGAACGATGGGGTGCAATCGAATTTAGAAATGAGTAAAAACTTAAGAAAGCATTTTCGGCACATTTTACTTAATAATTTCTTTGAGAGAATAGTTTCACGAAGAACACACTAGAACGCTAATAACACAAAAAAGTGTCATAATTATTGTATTTAAAACTATATTTTAATTAAAATAATGGTTTTTTACATTTTTTCCATCAATCACCAACGATACCACACACTGAATGCAAGGGTGCGACCATTCATTTGCAAAGATTTACATTCATTTGCTATTATCTCAGTTCAGAAGCATGCTATCGAAAACCAATGTATGGATGAATTTAACCTTGTAGTTTTATCTGAAAGTTTGCCGAATAACATTGGGGTCGCACACGCATACCAAAATCGTGAGCGAGCTGTGAAGGCCACTGTGAACTGAGATAATAGCAAATGAATGTAAATCTTTGCAAATGAATGGTCGCAACCTTGACTGAATGACCACGTTTTGACAGGTATGCGGAATGCGCGTAACGCTTGATAATTTTCATGAGTTCAAGCTCATAAAAATTGTTGCATCGAATCATGATATTAGTTGCTAAGATTATGAAATTATGATTCGTGATCATGATTTCATAAAATGACAAATCTTTATGTTTTATGATTTGTGAATCATAAAAACAGGATCAGATTTGTTTCCGTGCGCCTTTGGTAATAGAACCAGACTCTGCCTCTGCCATGCTTCTGGTAAAACTCTCTCGTCCAGGCATTTCTGCATAGCAAACGTTTTTTTATTATTTTTTTACCGTGTATTTTAACTTATGCTAATTCTACACTTCATAGCAGACCCATAGGCAGCCAATTAAACGCCCCATAATAAATTCAAAAGTTTCCATAAATAATTCGAAAATTGCCAATAAATAAATAGGGGTGGAAGCAATAATAAACTATAAAAGTTCCATAAACAAATCAAAAAGCGCATAAATAAATCAAAACTTCCCATAAATAATTGATTTTCGAGCAATAAAAAATGCCAGAATTTCCACAAATAAATCAACAATTGCAATAAAAAACTACATTTTTTCCAACAAAAAATTTCGAACATACTACATCACAGAACTATTATGCTAGAAAGACTGAAACTATGTGTGCAATTTAACAGACAATCGCTTGCTGTCCGAACTCGCTAACGCTCGTCGGACTTTAAAAAGGGATAACATCTCTGTTCGCATTCTACCGGGCAAATTCTTGGATCTGTGGATTGGCTAGATCCGAATCGACGCAGTTACGGCGCGTCGGATTTCGGAAACTTCTCCGGCCTTCTGCCGCCTCAGTTCCTCAATCCTTATGCGGCTTCGTAGCATGGTTCGACCGAAACTTTTACTTTACACATTGTTTCGTATATATTGCTTTTTATGATGTTTTTCAATTGGGAATTTTTGAATTATTTATGGAAAAATCAGATTTATTTATGGAAAATTTAAACTTTTCTGGTGGAAAAAATGTAGTTATTTATTGAAATTTTTGAATTATTTGTGGATATTCCGGCATTTTTTATTGCTCGAAAATCAATTATTTATGGGAAATTTTGATTTATTTATGCACTTTTTGATTTGTTTATGGAAATTTTATAGTTTATTATTGTTCCCACCCTTACTTCTTTATTGGCAATTTCTGATTTTGGTATGGAAAATGATGAATTTTCTATGAGCCGTTTATATTTTAGCCCAGACCCATATATCTGGGGAGCCTCTGCATATGCTTCTTTTAAGGGTCATAATTAAGTGCACAATTCTAGCACACACTTGGAGTTTTTCAGCATTGCAGTCTTTGGTGTTCAATCAAAGCGACATATGTTTTCTTGGAATGGTCTATGCCACCATTGGAACGTCGTTTTGATTGCACACCGAAGACTGCAAGGCTGAAAAAACCCCAAGTGTGTGCTAACTTTTTAGCTAGGTAAAAGACTTATCCCAACTGCGATATACCTAATTCACTATAATATTCATGCACATCAGTGATAAAAGCTTATCCGGACCGTCCAACTTCACCATTTATCGAAAGCTTGCACCAAATTCAACACTCTCTCAAAAGCTCTCATGCCTCAATATCTTTCTCACGAGTGCAATTTCGTTCTCTTTCCTGTTTCGGTTTCAGATACCACATGGCACTACGGAATCGATGATAACGGTCGACTGGGAAAACGGCTTCGTTGAAGCTTCTGCCAAACTCAACCAGAACATTTCACAGGTTTCTATTGTTTTAAGGTGCATTAAATTACCTAAAAATTTCACATTACCTTTCTTACTCATCCCTAGGTCTTCAAAGAACTACTCGCCCAGGCCAAAATAACCTACAACCTTAGTCCGGCACTCCGTCGACGGCGACGCCAGTCGCTCCCACAGCATGCCAGTGCCGGAGGAGGAGGAGGCGGCGGTGGTACCGGTCCATCCACCCCGTCGCAGAACATCCCTCCGACTTCGTCGCACGTCCCTTCTGCGGCCCAGCTGGCCCACTTGCAGCAAATCCAGGACAAAAGCCTGGGCGGAAAGCGAAACTCCTGCATTCTGTCTTAGGGCTTCCGGTGTGTTTCCAAAATCGGGGGCAAAGGGACTATATTTTTCTCGATAATGTAATTACAGATTCACAGATTCACACATAAGATCGGTAAACACTTTGTTATATTGCAGTGAATAAGATTATAAAATAAAAAATATTCAGTACGATAGAAAACAAGAAACTAGTAAGTGAAAAACGCGCGAAACTAGGCCAAAGTTGTAAAGTAGCGATGTGGAATAATACGGGTAAATCCAAACCAAAATAAGCAGATTACAACCAAGGGTATACATAAACTACATGCCGAATAGGGTGTGACAGAAAAATCCTGGTGGTCGGTCATTTTCAGAATGGTTTCAAAAGTAAAATGATATTCTGAGCAACGTGGGTTAATGGTGGCGAAGAACTCCTTAGGTACTTCGTAGAGGGATCTCTACTAGAGGGATACGTCAGTGTTTTCAGGAATTCCTTCTTGAGCTTCGTCAGGCATTGATCAGAAAGTTTTGTAGGGATTCCTCGGCAAATTTCTTCACGGTTTTCTTCTTGAGTTCATCCAGGAATTCAAATGGAAGTTCCTACAAAGTTTCACTAATGATATTTACCTATGCTTCTGAGAGTTCAGTGATAACTTGTTGTGTTCGTCCAGAAATTCCTTTTGAAGTTCCTCTGGCGATGTCTCCGAAAGATCTTCCAGAGATACCTTGAATAGTTCCTCGAAGGATTCTTCTTGAAATTCCTTCAAGAAGTCCAAAAGTAGATTTCTGCTGAGAATTCTCCAAGAATTCCTCATCTAGATTATCCACAGGTTGGTACATCTAATTCTTCAAGGATTGCTTCTTGGTATTATCCGGGGGTTGCTCAGAATGTTTCTCCACAGATTCAAAACCCATCTACAAGTTCCATTAAATTTGCACTGAGATGTTTCTCCACGAACTCCTTCTTGTGGTCGTCCAGAAATTCTACCTGGATTGATTCTAGGGATGTCTCCGAAAAATACTATAGGAATTCCTTAGGAAATTCCTCCAGAGATCCCTCTGTGATTCATCAGGAAGTTCCTCCTGGAAATCCTTCCAGGATTTTCTCCTGGGATTTGACATTGAGTTTTTCTAGGAATTCCAAATTGAACTTTTCCTGGAGTTTGCACAAGAACTTTCTTTGGGGATTCTTCCGGGATTTCCTCCAGGGTTTCATTTTTGAATTGATCCAAAAATTTAATTCCTTAACAGCTTCGCCACGCATCATCTTCTGAAGTTCCTCTAAGAGTATATCCAGGGATTCCTTCCCAAGTAACACACTTGTCACAGAAGAGTCATGGCGGCGCAGGTTTTTGTTGCGCAGAAGTCACTGTGACTTACTTCTAGCAAGTAAGTGTTGATTTGTTAGAAGTAAGTCACAGTGACTTCTGCGCAACAAAAACCTGCGCCGCCGTGACTCTTCGGTGACTAGTGTGTTACTTGGGTTTTTTGTTCGTTCTGGGATTCTTCTTGAAATTCCTCTGGAGATGTTAGGCTTCTTCTTGGATTTTTTTTTTCAAGAATTACTTCAGAAGATTCTCCTGGGTTTCTTCTTTAAGTTCTTCCAGGTATTCCTCATGGGACTTTTTCTGTTTTTTTCCGAGGATTGCTCAGGAAATTTTGACAGGGATTTTCCTAGAGTTTATTCAATAATTCTTTCCTCTATGGATTATTTGTGCATATAATCTAGGAAGAATTGTAGTGCTTCTACAGCTGCCTTCGGAAGATCTTACAGGAATTCATTAGATAATTCCTCCAGAGATTCTTCCTGGAGTTCCTCCAAGGATCGCTCCAGGAGTTCCCCTGGCATTCCTGCAAGAGCTCCTACTGGGAATCCTCCAGGAGTACCTCTTGGGAATTCTTCTAGGTATTCCTTCATGGGTTCCTTTCTGAGTTTCTCCGCAGATTGCACAGGACATTTGCCCTGGGATTACAGCTTTAGTTTCACAAGAATTCTTCGTTGAGATTCTCCAGGGATTGCTCTTCTTGGATTTCTTCCAGGAAGTTTTTCGAGATATTTTCCAGGGTTTCCTCCTGAGTTTCTCCACGGATTGCTTAGGTGATTTCCAAAAGGTTTCTCTCCATTTTGTCCGGAGATTTCTCGGAAAGTTTCTCCTGCTTGAGTTTCTACAAATATTGCTTTTTGAGATGCTTCAGTAACTGCACAGACTGTTTGTCTAGGGATTTCTCCGAGAGTTCCTTCAGAGTCCCTCTTGTGTTCGTTTAAGAAATACCTCTAGGGTTCCTCAAAAGTTTCGCCAGTGGTTTTCTACGGGGATTCCCCAGAGAGTTTCTCCATGGATTCCTTTTGCAGCTCGTCCAGGAATTCCTCTTAAAGCACGGCTTCCCAACCGGTGGTCCGCGGCCCCCTGGGGGGCCGTGAAGCCAGTCTAGGGGGTCCGCCAATGTTACCAAAAAATGTTAAATTGTTATTCTATTTTGTGCAAATTATACCAATTTTAAATTTTGTATACCACCACCCCCAAAAGCCACATTTCGAAAAACAAATTTTCAATATAAAACGCCTTCAGAAGAAAAAATTTTCGGCTGCGCCGCTAATTTTCAGCTGCGACTCAAATTGAATGTACATGACATGATTTTTACGAAATGTTAGTGTCGAATAAAAAAAAAGAAAAAAAAGATCGTCGAAAATCCCTCCCACAGCAAATTTTTGGCTACGTCACTGCACTGTACCCAAAAAACTCGGTTTCGTTTATTTAATTCATATTTTTTTCTAAATGAATTCATTGGGCCGCAGATGTTTTGACAATTCATAAAGGGGGTCGCCACCTCAAAAAGGTTGGGAATCCCTGTCTTAAAGTTCATCTAGGGATGTCTCCGGAAGATCTTGTAGCGGTTCGTTAAGTAGATCCACCTGGGATTTCTCCGAGAATGCTTTCAGGGATTCCTCGGGAAAGTCCTCCTGGGATTCATCTGGGAGCTACTCCCAGGAATCTTCCTGGAGTTCCTCCACAGCTGGTTCCATGGTTTCTCCTGGGATTCCTGCTCGAATGTCTATAGAGATTCCTGCGAGAGATTTTCATAGATACCATATGAAGCTCGTCCAGAAAAGTTCCTCTAGGTAGCCCTGGGAATCCCTCCAGGGAGTTCCTCTAAGAATCTCTCCAGGGAGCTCCTCTAGGAATCCCTCCGGGAGTTCCTCTAAGAATCCCTCCGGGAGTTCTTCTAGAAATCCCTCTGGGAGTTCCTCTGGGAATCCCTCCGGGAGTTCCTCTGCGAATCTCTCCAGGGAGTTCCTCTGGGAATCCCTTCGGGAGTTCCTCTGGGAATCCTTTCAGGGAGTTCCTCTAAGAATCTCTCCAGGGAGTTCCTCTAGGAATCCCTCCGGGAGTTCCTCTAAGAATCCCTCCGGGAGTTCTTCTAGAAATCCCTCTGGGAGTTCCTCTGCAAATCCCTTCGGGAATTCCTCTGCGAATACCTCCGGGAATTCCTCTGCCAATCCCTCCAGGGAGTTCCTCTGAGAATACCTCCAGGGAGTTCCTCTGAGAATCGTTCCACGGAGTTCCTCTGAAAATCGTTCCACGGAGTTCCTCTGAGAATCGTTCCACGGAGTTCCTCTAGGAATCCCTCCGGGAGTTCCTCTAGGAATCCCTCCGGGAGTTCCTCTAGGAATCCCTCCGGGAGTTCCTCTAGGAATCCCTCCGGGAGTTCCTCTAGGAATCCCTCCGGGAGTTCCTCTAGGAATCCCTCCGGGAGTTCCTCTAGGAATCCCTCCGGGAGTTCCTCTAGGAATCCCTCCGGGAGTTCCTCTAGGAATCCCTCCGGGAGTTCCTCTAGGAATCCCTCCGGGAGTTCCTCTAGTAATCCCTCCGGGAGTTCCTCTAGGAATCCCTCCGGGAGTTCCTCTAGGAATCCCTCCGGGAGTTCCTCTAGGAATCCCTCCGGGAGTTCCTCTAGGAATCCCTCCGGGAGTTCCTCTAGGAATCCCTCCGGGAGTTCCTCTAGGAATCCCTCCGGGAGTTCCTCTAGGAATCCCTCCGGGAGTTCCTCTAGGAATCCCTCCGGGAGTTCCTCTAGGAATCCCTCCGGGAGTTCCTCTAGGAATCCCTCCGGGAGTTCCTCTAGGAATCCCTCCGGGAGTTCCTCTAGGAATCCCTCCGGGAGTTCCTCTAGGAATCCCTCCGGGAGTTCCTCTAGGAATCCCTCCGGGAGTTCCTCTAGGAATCCCTCCGGGAGTTCCTCTAGGAATCCCTCCGGGAGTTCCTCTAGGAATCCCTCCGGGAGTTCCTCTAGGAATCCCTCCGGGAGTTCCTCTAGGAATCCCTCCGGGAGTTCCTCTAGGAATCCCTCCGGGAGTTCCTCTAGGAATCCCTCCGGGAGTTCCTCTAGGAACCCCTCCGGGAGTTCCTCTAGGAATCCCTCCGGGAGTTCCTCTAGGAATCCCTCCGGGAGTTCCTCTAGGAATCCCTCCGGGAGTTCCTCTTGGATTCCCTCTGGGAGCTCCTCTAGGAATCCCTCCGGGAGTTTCTCTAGGAATCCCTCCGGGAGTTCCTCTTAGATTCCCTCCGGGAGTTCCTCTAGGAATCCCTCCGGAATTTCTCTAGGAATCCATCCGGTAGTCCCTTCAGCAATTCCTCCGGGAGTTCTTCTAGAAATCCCTCTGGGAGTTCCTCTGGGAATCCCTCCGGGAATTCCTCTGAGAATCACTCCAGGGAGTTCCTCTGAGAATCCCTCCAGGTAGTTCCTCTGGAAATACCTTCGGAAGTCCCTCTAGGAATCCCTCCGGGAGTTCTCCTAAAATGCCTATGTCTTGTTTTAGTTCATTCAGTAAATATTTTATTATGGATTCACGAATGTTTTGCCAATTCCATAGTATGTTCCTGGTAAATATTTCGATGGCCCTACGCATCAGCTCATCAAATACTGAAAACATCCGAATGTTTTGTCACACCCTATTTACGATTCCAATTTATTTGAAACAGAGATACCTAACTATACCAGTGAAATTGAACAGGAACGAACGAATTTCACACCCAAGCCCATGATAACCAAGAAGCAAAGTTAGGTTCTGAATTACTTAACATAAGTTTTACGATGTTTGAATGTTGTTTTCTTCCATGCTATATAAGATATCGAAAAATACAATTTATCACTAACAATTTAACAAATTGTCCTTCTATGTTCGTCTATTTCCACAATAAATGTTCCGATTTGACACAATCGAACCAAAAACATCTCACTTCAAACGCACATATTGACTTTGACTATTCACAAAGCTGCTGTCCCGTTTTTCACACTACCTACTTATGGAAAAGTAAATCTTATGCCAAGTAACCAAAAAAATGTTATGTAAAAATAAACATACACAAGTTCTAACTGCGATGCAATAAATACAGAAAAAAATTAACAAAGCACAGGCGATCGCAAGTTCGCACCAGTAAGCTGGACAACCATCTGCTAGTGTTACCGATTAGAAACAAATGAAAAAAAAAATGGAAATAAAAATGAAAACACCACGATAAGTTAAGTGTTTAAAAACGAAAGGGTATTTCGATATATATTGAAGTAAAACAAAGGCCTCCCGCGCCATATCTATATAGTTGTTATTATACATTCTATCATATTGCTAAATGAAACGCATTATTACAAAACCAGAAGAAGAATCCTATAAATACAGCTTAGCCAGTTACTTTTTCGCAATGTGTGTCTGTGCGTTTTATCATGCAAAAAACTAAAATGCGCTATATTTCCTAGAGAATACAAATTATCTTGACAGACACAAATAAAAAAATAAAAACATAACAATTCTACTTTTGTAAGTAAGAGAAACCGTTGAACACAAAACAACACAACACGTGCAATGCGAGATGAAATTGATAGAGCAAAGATTACAAGTCAGGAATCTGAATTAAGTGTAGAAAGCAACAATGAAAACTTTTATAAATATGAAGACGGCGATAGAGTAACGTAACACACGACGTGGAAGAAGGCAAATCTGCTATGCTTCCGATGTGGAACGAAAAACTTGACAAGTGTAAGTAATCGAAATTCTATGTAAAACAATGACCATGACGCGGTGACGGAAGAGACAGATAATGGATCAATAAACTTTTGATGGTTACAAAAAAGATGCCTGTTCATTTTCTAAAAATTGAAACCTCCACTATTTGAACTATATTGTTCAATTGAAAATTTAACTCTTCTTACACATAAAATCAAAAGCAGAGCAAAAGGAATTATTCAGCGGCAACAGACCAGGCAACAAATTACGGACAACCAATTTGAAAGACGAATCTTGGAAAGTGAGAACATCAAATGAACTCGCTTCTCCTCCGTATAAGGCTCCAGAACACCCATGTCAGCGTGAACGTGGAACCTGGCTGTTCGGGCCCAAAGAAGTTGATAACCAATAAGAACTTCATACATTTATTTGTTCAACATCATTAAGGTGTCATGATGCATCACTAAGCTTTAAAACGAATCATTGACTTTTTGCTTTTCAATGATTGTTTGCCTCGCGTTTTTGAAGTGATAAAAAACTGTCAATTCTGCAGTAACGCAGCGGAAAAAGTATCATCGTATTCACTGCGAATGAGCATATAGGATGATACTTTTTCATACAAATATTTGCTTTGTTGGCAGAGAATTATCACTTTGAAATTTTGAGCCACATATCCAACATGGCTGCCGATGCTGATGATGCCGTAAGAAGCCTTAAGACAAGACATAATCAACAATAGTACGCAACAATACTCGGTTTGTGGCTGCCACTCTCCATCCTCGGTCGCGCCCAATGCTTGCCAGGTCACGCTTCACCTGGTCCGCCCATCGTGCTCTCTGCGCTCCACGCCTTCTTGTGCCAACCGGATCAGTTACAAACACCAGCTTTGCAGGGTTGTTGTCCGGCATTCTTGCAACATGCCCTGCCCACCATATCCTTTCGGATTTGGATGCTGGGTTCGCCGTAAAATGCAGCGAGCTCGTGGTTTATCCTTCTCCGCCACTCACAGTTCATCTGCATACCGCCGAAGATCGTCCTTAGCACGCGTCGCTCGAAAACTCCGAGAGCTTGCATATGCTCTTCGAGCATGGTCCATGTCTCGTGCCTATAGAGGACAACCGGTCTTATTAGCGTTTTGTACATGTTGCATTTGGTGCGTGGGTGAATCTTTTTTGACCGCAGTTTCTTCTGGGGCCCGTAGTAGGCACGACTTCCGCTGATGATACGCCTTCGTATTTCACGGCTCACGTTATTGTCAGCTGTTAGCAAGGAACGGAGGTAGACGAATTCCTCCACCATGTCGAAAGTATCCCCGTCTATCGTAACATTGCTGCCAAGGCTTGTCCTGTCTCGCTCAGTCCCACCTACCAGCATGTACTTTGTCTTAGCCGCATTCACCACCAGTCCGACCTTTGCTGCTTCGCGTTTCAGGCGGGTATGCAGCTCTGCCACCGTTCCAAATGTTCTGGCAATAATGTCCCTGTCGTCCGCAAAGCACACAAATTGGCCGGATTTTTTGAAAATCGTTTCCCGGCTGTTGAACCCGGCTCGTCGCGTCACACCTTCCAAAGCGATGTTGAATAGTAGGCATGAGAGCCCATCACCTTGTCGTAGTCCCCGGGGAGATTCGAATGAACTGGATATTTCACCCGAAACCCTTACGCAGATTTGCACTCCGTCCATCGTTGCTTTAAGCAGTCTAATCAGCTTCCCAGGAAAGCCGTTTTCGTCCATGATTCACCATAGCTTTGCGCGGTCGATACTGCCGTATGCCGCTTTGAAGTCGATGAACAGGTGATGCGTTAGCACCTGGTATTCACGGCATTTCTGGAGGATTTGCCGTACGGTGAAGATCTGGTCCGTTGTCGAACGGCCGTCGATAAAGCCGGCTTGATAACTTCCCACGAACTCATTAATTTTAGGTGACAGACGACGGAAGATGATCTGGGATAGCACTTTGTAGGCAGCATTCAAAATAGTGATCGCCCTAAAGTTCTCACATTCTAAATGGTCGCCTTACTTGTGAATGAGGCTGATAACCCATTTCTTCCACTCCTCCGGTAGCTGTTCGGTTTCCCAGATCCTAACAGGGCCATCTGGGCCCATCTTGATGAGTTCAGCTGCGATACCATCCTTACCAGCTGCTTTGTTGATTTTGAGCTGGTGAATGACATCCTTAACTTCCCTCAGCGTGGAAATTGGTTCATTTCCGTCCTCCGCTGCACTGGCGTCGTCGTTTCCTCCGTTGCCGTGGGCTCCCGTGCCTACGTTCTCCACGCCGTTCAGGTGCTGATCGAAGTACTGCTTCCACCTTTCGATCACCTCAAGAGGCCTCCGTCTTTATCCCTGCATATTTCGGCTCGTGACACGAGGCCGTTGCGGGATGCGTTGAGCTTCTGATAGAACTTCCGTGTTTCTTGGAAACGGCACAGCAGTTCCATTTCTTCACACTCCGCTTCTTCCAGGCGGCCCTTTTTTTCTATGTGTTTGCCTGTCTGTCTGTCTGTCTGTCTGTCTGTCTGTCTGTCTGTCTGTCTGTCTGTCTGTCTGTCTGTCTGTCTGTCTGTCTGTCTGTCTGTCTGTCTGTCTGTCTGTCTGTCTGTCTGTCTGTCTGTCTGTCTGTCTGTCTGTCTGTCTGTCTGTCTGTCTGTCTGTCTGTCTGTCTGTCTGTCTGTCTGTCTGTCTGTCTGTCTGTCTGTCTGTCTGTCTGTCTGTCTGTCTGTCTGTCTGTCTGTCTGTCTGTCTGTCTGTCTGTCTGTCTGTCTGTCTGTCTGTCTGTCTGTCTGTCTGTCTGTCTGTCTGTCTGTCTGTCTGTCTGTCTGTCTGTCTGTCTGTCTGTCTGTCTGTCTGTCTGTCTGTCTGTCTGTCTGTCTGTCTGTCTGTCTGTCTGTCTGTCTGTCTGTCTGTCTGTCTGTCTGTCTGTCTGTCTGTCTGTCTGTCTGTCTGTCTGTCTGTCTGTCTGTCTGTCTGTCTGTCTGTCTGTCTGTCTGTCTGTCTGTCTGTCTGTCTGTCTGTCTGTCTGTCTGTCTGTCTGTCTGTCTGTCTGTCTGTCTGTCTGTCTGTCTGTCTGTCTGTCTGTCTGTCTGTCTGTCTGTCTGTCTGTCTGTCTGTCTGTCTGTCTGTCTGTCTGTCTGTCTGTCTGTCTGTCTGTCTGTCTGTCTGTCTGTCTGTCTGTCTGTCTGTCTGTCTGTCTGTCTGTCTGTCTGTCTGTCTGTCTGTCTGTCTGTCTGTCTGTCTGTCTGTCTGTCTGTCTGTCTGTCTGTCTGTCTGTCTGTCTGTCTGTCTGTCTGTCTGTCTGTCTGTCTGTCTGTCTGTCTGTCTGTCTGTCTGTCTGTCTGTCTGTCTGTCTGTCTGTCTGTCTGTCTGTCTGTCTGTCTGTCTGTCTGTCTGTCTGTCTGTCTGTCTGTCTGTCTGTCTGTCTGTCTGTCTGTCTGTCTGTCTGTCTGTCTGTCTGTCTGTCTGTCTGTCTGTCTGTCTGTCTGTCTGTCTGTCTGTCTGTCTGTCTGTCTGTCTGTCTGTCTGTCTGTCTGTCTGTCTGTCTGTCTGTCTGTCTGTCTGTCTGTCTGTCTGTCTGTCTGTCTGTCTGTCTGTCTGTCTGTCTGTCTGTCTGTCTGTCTGTCTGTCTGTCTGTCTGTCTGTCTGTCTGTCTGTCTGTCTGTCTGTCTGTCTGTCTGTCTGTCTGTCTGTCTGTCTGTCTGTCTGTCTGTCTGTCTGTCTGTCTGTCTGTCTGTCTGTCTGTCTGTCTGTCTGTCTGTCTGTCTGTCTGTCTGTCTGTCTGTCTGTCTGTCTGTCTGTCTGTCTGTCTGTCTGTCTGTCTGTCTGTCTGTCTGTCTGTCTGTCTGTCTGTCTGTCTGTCTGTCTGTCTGTCTGTCTGTCTGTCTGTCTGTCTGTCTGTCTGTCTGTCTGTCTGTCTGTCTGTCTGTCTGTCTGTCTGTCTGTCTGTCTGTCTGTCTGTCTGTCTGTCTGTCTGTCTGTCTGTCTGTCTGTCTGTCTGTCTGTCTGTCTGTCTGTCTGTCTGTCTGTCTGTCTGTCTGTCTGTCTGTCTGTCTGTCTGTCTGTCTGTCTGTCTGTCTGTCTGTCTGTCTGTCTGTCTGTCTGTCTGTCTGTCTGTCTGTCTGTCTGTCTGTCTGTCTGTCTGTCTGTCTGTCTGTCTGTCTGTCTGTCTGTCTGTCTGTCTGTCTGTCTGTCTGTCTGTCTGTCTGTCTGTCTGTCTGTCTGTCTGTCTGTCTGTCTGTCTGTCTGTCTGTCTGTCTGTCTGTCTGTCTGTCTGTCTGTCTGTCTGTCTGTCTGTCTGTCTGTCTGTCTGTCTGTCTGTCTGTCTGTCTGTCTGTCTGTCTGTCTGTCTGTCTGTCTGTCTGTCTGTCTGTCTGTCTGTCTGTCTGTCTGTCTGTCTGTCTGTCTGTCTGTCTGTCTGTCTGTCTGTCTGTCTGTCTGTCTGTCTGTCTGTCTGTCTGTCTGTCTGTCTGTCTGTCTGTCTGTCTGTCTGTCTGTCTGTCTGTCTGTCTGTCTGTCTGTCTGTCTGTCAAGTGTGTGGAATATGTCCTATGATGTTGTCGAACAAAATAGTAGCAAATCGATCAAATTCCCTTCAATTAACGGTAGTTCGGCAAAGTACCTACATGTATTCCTCGGATTTATCAAACATATCCATCCACCTTCCACGCTTGCTATTGCAAGGATCGATGGTTTGTTTATATGCGATCACCCATGGCAACGTGCGTCGATAAGGATCCTTCCCTTCCTCGCACGGCACGCACGCAACACACGACCACGACGACGACTCGTTTGCTAGCAGGGAGTCCCCTTTCAGTTCAGGTTCAACTGGCACTCGCGGAGGGTCGTCCTTTCGGTTCGTTCGGTCAGCGCCTACTTCGGTGGTCACGCTTTCGGGTGTTAAAATTTATGAATGAGTCAATGAGTGTGGTGAGGCGTGATAATACACAAGTATCACATTTGTGATTTTCAGTAAGCTAAGTGAATTATGTGCAATCTAAATAAGTGATGTCGAAGAGTAGATTAGAGTTTGAGTAATAAATCTAATTTATCGACCGGCCATTATTCATAAATCATAAGTGTGGTGAAGTGGTGTGCGAGCTCCCGATAGTTTCCAGTGCATTATCATCACCGTTCGAGGGTTAGTGTTGGTTTTGTTTACAATCCGGTTGCTATCCGGCGGAAGGCGAAGGTGAAGGTGACGTCATCGTTACTAGAGCCACCGTAATTTGTGGATATTTTTTTGGATACCTACTACATTTCGCAAAGGACCCAGAAAGAAGGACATCGAAATTGGAAATATTACATCCAATTTATCCGGGGGAATTCACCGGCTGTCAATCATGGCTGTCTGGCGCGAAACGGAAAGCAGGTTTGTGCGGAAGCGTGTTTATTTGATATGTATTGCTTATTTACAATGCTGTTTTTATTGGATGTTGTGTTCTCATGCAAAAAAAAAAACACAAGGAGTCTAGTTTTTAACCAACTTTAACTTTTTCGCGGATCATCATCGATGCTTCCTTCAGTCCCTGTAAGTCGTGTCGAAAGGAAAACCAGTTCATTGTCATGTTATTTTCATCGGTACTGCGGTAGAGGCCATTAAGATTCCTGAAACAAAATTATAGAATATATGTAAACAACTACACCCAAAAAAATTTTGTTGTCGTTTCTACCGAATCCATGGTAAAATTAAGAAGTGTACCAACAATTTTCAACCGAATGCAAAATTCTGTTAAATGTACTAAAACATTGTCAATATTACCATGCTTGCAGTACTTTTGACTGAAATAATTCTTAAAACTACTATTTGCGCATAGTAATTTTGACCATGTCGACTTGAATGTTGCGCGTCTTGGATGTGAATGGTCAAAAACACAATGTCCAAATAGTAGTTTCAAGATTTTTTTCAGTCAAAAGTACTGTAAGCATGGTAATATTGACAATGTTTCAGTACATTTAACAGACTTTTGCATTCGGTTGAAAATTGTTGGTACACTTCTTAATTTTACCATGGATTCGGTAGAAACTACAACAAAATTTATTTCAGTGTAGTGTTTCCATTTGAATTCGATTTTTGAATCATTGATTTGCCAAGCTGACTAAAGGCTAACTTCTGAGAATGGTCTAAGCAAATTCTTGAAAAATTTCAACAAAATATGTATAAATCAATGGAAAGGTTACGATTTGAAAAATGCTTTCAAACTAATTTAAGTTCAAGCTCTCACTGTTTTAGAAGTTCATAAATTTAAAAATTTAAAATATAATCTATTTTGGAAAATTCAACTATTTACATAGGTTTTGATGAACATTCTCAAGGAAAATCAATCGTAAAGTCAAAGTGACAATTTGACAACGCAATTTATGTAAATTTTAGTAAAATTTTAGTTAAATAAAAACAAACAATAAAAATAAAAATTGGAAAAAATTTACAATTTTAGGAAATATCAATAAAAAATACAATACTTACGAATTAGAACAATATTTGAACCACCATCCGCTTTGATAATGCTTCGCACAGAAACCGTCCGGATGTTGATCGTTGTCCTGATCAATTGCCGAAAAACGAGCTCCGTTGATCAAACTTAGTGAATCACCGGCATCGCCATGGTCGTACTTTCCAATCGAAAGCTTATACTTGGCTCCCTCAGTATCCACATCGAATCCATCGTACAGGGCCATCTTGGCCCTACCATCGAAGTCCTTCAGCACGACCAACAGCTCATGGTCACCTGATTGCGTTATCCGGTGAATCTTTTCCAGCCCGATCCAGTGTTCCCCATTGGGTTCTCCAAAACCTTCCTTGTACTCTTCCCAACCACGGTTGAAGTCCAACGACCCGTCGAAACGTTTATGAATCACCATCCAACTTCCGCCGAGATAGCTCTGCTCACAGTAGACCATGAAGGGAAGCGTGTTGGGTACCGGAGGGCGAATCATGAACATGTTGCTGTGCCCTGATGGGACTCCACGGCACGACGAGAAGTAGGCGCCGGCTGAAACGAGTTGAATTTGTTCGTTGTAAGTGATTATTCGTGCCTTTTGATGCAAAACACCGTATGTAAAATCCCTGCACGAAGAACATCGATATGTATTAAAGTTTTCTGTTCTCAGTGCAACTCAGTTAAGGAAAACGCTATGCGTTGACATTCTAAATTTGAATAAGTATCAGAAAACAACTTACAATTCTGCTTTATTGCGTCCTTCAGCACGAGAAATTGATCTGAAATACAAAAAAAAACGATTACCAACAAATACACGTTCCTTTTGTCATCGTACCGTCCAATTCCAGCGACTTACTTTTCTCGGCTCGTTGCAGTGCCACCATGTGTTCACCGAACTTGCATTCCATTCTAATGTGACAAAATGGGGAATTACAATGATTCAGTGGGAATAAGTAAATTTCTCAGAACTACTTCTACGGTCATATTTCACTAACCTTTCTTGCATGCTAGTCAATCGAGTTTCAATCAGTTCCATGATTCTGTACAGAACACAAAGCTGAAGATAATCGATCAAAAATTTATTTTCATACAAAATTCGACATACTTATCCTGCAGTTGATCCAGTTTGGACGAAAGGACACGATCCGAGTTGCCATTGGCGTTACCCGGTAACGGCAGACAGTAGAGAGCGCAACTCAACAGTAGAAATCTGGCACACTTGGATGGTTTCTTCATGTTGACTCGGGGGAGGATAGACACGAACTGAACCCAGCAGCTGATGGCGAAGAATTTTGCTGTAGTTTGTTTCTTATCATTTTTCATATATACCTACATAGCTTATGCTTTTGTCATAGCCTGCATCCTATGAGATGGTTGACCGCGACCGGTCGGATGCATGGCTACTAGGGTGGGTCATCGTTTAACAGAAAAATTCCAATCTGAACACCGACATTCAGATCAACATTTTCAAGGTTCAAAATAAATATACACTCCCGATCAAAAGTTTGGGGTCACCCCCTCAGAAACATGTCATTTTTTTAGGCCCATATCTTCGCCAATTTGCGTCCGATTTCAAAACCCTAAGTCTCATTCAAAAGATAATAAGTCAAAGAAACTTTGAACATGATTTAAAAGAAACTTTTTCAAAAAATTTTGTATGTAAACTTAACCCAAAGTTGGCAAATTTTCAAAAAAATGAATTTAAACTTACGGCAGTTTCGCTGGAAATTGGGTCAACCAAATTTTAGGATAAGAGCGGTAATATAACCCATTTTCTACTAGCTTTCAACTGCTTTTTACAAAACTAAGCTAAAAAATCTAGAAAAAAAAGTTATTAAGTAAATTAACTCTTCATGTCATCGACCAAAAGTTTGGGGTTACCCCTCAAAATGATGTATCGGCCAAAAGTTTGGGGTCACTATCGTAAAACATGGAAAAGTGATTTGTTGATATCTTTGTCATCTTTGATTCAATTTTAATTCTTCTTGGCTAATTTGAAACAAAATGATTGATACTTACTGCATAGACATTGAACCACACATATTTGTTGAAATTTACACACTAAAACTTAACGTAAAGTTGCCTCATTTTCTGAAGTGTGGTGAAATGTGTTAACTTGACATAACATTTTTATATACAAAAATCGTTAAATCGTTAAGTTAAAGACATCAAACGTAAATTTCGTTAATTATTTTTGAAATGAGCCAAAAAGAATTTTAATTGAACTATAGCTGACGAAGATATCACCAAATCACTTTTCCATGTTTTACGATAGTGACCCCAAACTTTTGGCTGATACATCATATTGAGGGGTGACCCCAAACTTTAGATCGGGAGGTATGCCCACATATTATGCATCGCTGTTGAAGTTTTTATACGATTTCATATGGGAAAACATACTTTACTTACACGTTGCTCGCGAGAGGCTCAAATTTGTCTTGAGGTCTAGGATGTGTCGAAAAAAAATTGCCGAAGACCGCAAACTTTTCCAGTGCTTATAACAAAAAAAAAACGCAGACATTTTTTCACTTACAAGAAAAATTAAAAACAAAATCTGTTTTTCGTTGTAAAATTCCATACAAATTTCAGTTGCAATACGGGGTCTCCAGTGAGCCTAGTGGTTAAGGCTATGGATCGCCAACTCGGAGACGGTGGCTTCGATTCCCGTTCCGCTAGGGAAAATTTTCTCGACTCCCTGGGCGTAGTGTATCATTGTACTTGCCTCACAATATACAAATTGTTGCAATGGTAGGCAAAGAAAGCCATTCAATTAATAACTATGGAAGTGCTCAAGGAACACTAAGTTGAAGCGAGGCAGGCCAAGTCCTAGTGGGGGTGTAGAGCCATAAAGAAGAAGAAGAAGAAGAAGAAGAAGAAGAACTCAAATTGTAAACACATCGAATCCCACTAAAATTTTTCCAAATTGTTCTGGCCCGAAAAAAAATCATGATCTGGAAAAAACTATCACCATGACCCACGCTAATGGCTACTGTACGAGCAAAATTAAGATATATTTTGTGTATGTGTTTTTTTTTTTTGCATCGTAGTTTAGCGATAAGGACTTTCCCGTAAAATGGGGAACTCATACGCGTCAACAGATGCTTCAGTTGAAAAGAATGTTACTAATTGAATAGGGTCCGGGACGATGCTGGGTCATTAGGCCGAAGGTCATTAGGCCGACGGCCATTAGGCCGAAGGTCATTAGGCCGAATGGTCATTAGGCCGAATGGTCACTAGGCCGAATGGTCATAATGCCGAATGGTCATCATGACGAATTGAAAATCAGCCGTCATGAGCCTGTAAAGAGATCTGTTGTTTTTACTTTTTCCAAAAATGTTTTGCCGAAAACTACTTTAACAATGAAACTAGAAAGAATAGCCTATGTTTTGAAGAAGGAAAAATTTATGAATTGAATATCAGCAGTTTCTGCGCCAAAAACTATTTTAGCAATGATACTAGAAAGAACAGCCTATGTTTAAAAGAAGGAAAAATTCATGGGTAAAATATCAGTAGATTCAGCATCAATAAAGTATCTTCGTGCCTGTCACACGATATACACATGCAAAATGGTCATTGGCCAAGGAAGCTCTCAGTTAATAACTGTGGAAGTGTTCATAGAACACTAAGCTGAGAAGCAGGCTTTGTCTCAGTGGGGACGTAACGGCAAGAAGAAGACCCAATGATCATTCGGCCTGATGACCATTCGGCCTAATGACCTTCGGCCTAATGACCTTCGGCCGAATGGCCTGACACCGTCCGGGACCATTTGGGCAGTGGGACCTATTTTGGGCACTTGATGCTATAACTGTGTCAATTTTTAACCGGCTGGCTTGATTTTTTGGACACATTCAGATACAGTATCGGACAATAAAAATGCACCAAAGCTGTTTTCCCATACAAAATAGTCAACTTTGGATTGCAATATCTCAGTTATGTCTCAACCGATTGTTTTCATTATTCTGTGACGAACTACAAAACATTCCAATTTTCAAAAACTATTGAAAAAGTTCAGTGATAACTATTGATACAAAAGTTACAGATAGGTTGAATTTTGACAATAAAAATGCACCAAGAGAAAAAATTGTGTAGCCTAAAATGCTGAAGTCAGATAGCTATGGTGACTTCAGCAAATGTATTGGTCATCACACAAGAAACATATTTGCCGAAGACACCATAGTGATTTGACTTCAGCATTTTTGGTTACATGATTTTTTGTCTTGGTGCATTTTTATTGTCAAAATTCAACCTATCTGTAACTTTTGAATCAATAGTTATCACTGAACTTTTTCAATAGTTTTTGAAAATTGGAATGTTTTGTAGTTCGTCACAGAATAATGAAAACAATCGGTTGAGACATAACTGAGATATTGCAATCCAAAGTTGACTATTTTGTATGGGAAAACGGTTTTGGTGCATATTTATTGTCCGATACTGTACGTACAGTAGCTAGCCCCATGATCAATAATTCAAGTCAATCGGATTGAAATTGACTAAGTTATAGCTGCAAGTGCCCAAAATAGGTCCCCCTGCCCAAATGGCCCCAGACCTTATTTATCACATGCACGGCTGCTAAAATAGGGCACTGTATGACGCGGTTGCTAAGGTAAAAATTTCCAAGTCTGACGTTTCTACGGTTCAGATTAAGAAAAAAATTTGACGTCCTCGGAGTGTGTGATTGTATGGATAGTGAAATGTATGGTTCACGCGCAAGTTGTGAATGTGACAATTCATAACTGTTGGAAGTGTTTCTGGGTAAACCTGATTCATGAGATTCAGGGAAAGATATTTCGCTTGTGGTCTGGGCATACTTCCAGTGGACTTGTGAGGAACTCCGATAAAATTGCAGTTCGTAACTACGTGGTAGGAGGAATTCTACTGAATTAGGATGATTTAGTGTGATTGAATTTAAAATTTGAGTTAGCATGCTGAGGAGTGTGCTAATTTACAAATTGCTGATGGGGTTTCCCCAGGTGTGCTGCTTCTGGGATCTCCCTAGAAATTCCTTCGAAGATTCGTCCTAGAATTCCTTTCTCGATTCCTCCAGCAACTTCTTGCAGGATTTTTTAAGAAGTCCTTTATGTGATGCTTTGATAGTTTTATTTAAGATTCGTTTTGAAGTTTACTCAATTTTGGGTAAAATCGACCCAAAAAATAGATAGTTTGTATTTTCTGTGCAATCTTTCAAATTTGCTGTTCAACATTGCACTCGAAGGAGCGATTAGGAGGTCTGGCGTGCAGTGGAATGACACTATCATCACACGGTTGCACATGCTCGTTGGCTTTGCGGAAGATATTGATCTCATCAGCATCGATCGAAGGGCAGTGGAGGAAAATTATGGCCATGATTATGGTCCTATAAAGAGAGGGACAGCGAGAGTAGGCTTTCTTGACGCGTTAACTCTACCAGTTAACCATTACGTTTTCAATCATGTTTTCTTCTTCTAAACATATTCCCCTAATTCCCATTTCATTTCATTTATTTAGTTAACATCAAATTCATGATAATACTGAATCAACAATTTGCCGCCATAATACTCGATTTGCAGCTGCAGCTCTCCAACCTCGGTCACGCCCAACACTCGCCAGATCACGCTCCACCTGGTCCGCCCATCGTGCTCTCTGCGCTCCACGCCTTCTTGTACCAACCGGATGGTTAGCAAACACCAACTTTGCAGGGTTGTTGTCCGGCATTCTTGCAACATGCCCTGCCCATCGTATCCTTCCGGCTTTGGCCACTTTCTGGATGCTGGGTTCGCCGTAAAGTGCAGCGAGCTCGTGGTTCATCCTTCTCCGCCACACACCGTTCTCCTGCACGCCGCCGAAGATGATGATGATGATGATGATGATGGTCCCGCCACATACCCCTACAAAGGTTTGAGCAAGACGATATATCTTTAAGATAATTATTAATTATAAACAATGTAATCAGATTTGCAAACTTAATACGGTCTGATTATTTTCACAGATATAAACAACTTTATAATTTGTCAGACTATACAGCAAAAACATAAATTTTAAAATACTGATGCTCTCAACTACAGATGTTTGCAAGCATTACTAGTGATCATGAAAAATCAGAAAATCAAAAATATTGCGAGGATTGATAACGTTCGCGCGATGTCAAAACAGTCGGCAATATTCTCATTCTCATGAAATTCCCGACATTCAACTAGACAACTCACTACTACTCTACAGAATCCTTCAACAGTACAAATATTCCATATGATAAATAAATACAAAAAAGTCATTTATACCTGTCACCGCGCGTGAGACTCAAACTTTTGTAGACTACACAAAAAATAGAATAAATTAGGCCGATGCAAATATTTAATTTGTTTTATGTCACCCCCCCCTTCAAAAATCTCAAAATATTGAAGGGGCGAAAAAAAAACATGGCGTCTCATGACTCCATTTTCAATAGACAATTTTTTTACAAGCAACTATTTTTCAATAGTTGAAAAATATTTTTTCAATAGTTGGTAAAAATTCCAATTTTTCAATAGTTTTTTTTTCGTTTGTTCCTTATTTATTTTTGTCCCCCCCCTCGTACCTGATGAGAGGTCTCGGACATAAAAGAAAAATAATATTTGCATCGGCCTTACGTCAATACAATAAAATTCCATCATCATCATCGAGGCGAACATTTTTTTTTTTTTTTTTCTTACCACACCTTGGCTGGCATAAATATCTGCTAGACGTTGCACAGCTAATGCTGAAGCACTCTAGCGAACGCTCTAGCGAAATTACAGATCGTCCTTAGCACCCGTCGCTCGAAAACTCCGAGTGCTTGCAGGTCCTCCTCGAGCATCGTCCTTGTCTCGTGTCCGTAGAGAACCACCGGTCTTATTAACGTCTTGTACATGGTACATTTGGTGCGGGGGTGAATCTTTTTTAACCGCAGCTTCTTCTGGAGCCCATAGTAGGCACGACTTCCACTGATGATGCGCCTTCGTATTTCATGGCTCACGTTATTGTCAGCCGTTAGCAAGGAACCAAGGTAGACGAATTCTTCTACCACCTCGAAAGTATCCCCGTCTATTGTAACATTGCTGCCAAGGCTTGTCCTGTCTCGCTCAGTCCCACCTACCAGCATGTACTTTGTCTTAGCCGCATTCACCACCAGTCCGACCTTTGCTGCTTCGCGTTTCAGACGGGTGTACAGCTCTGCCACCGTTCCAAATGTTCTGGCGATGATGTCCATGTCGTCCGCAAAGCACACAAATTGGCTGGATTTCGTAAAATCGTTCCCCGGATGTTGAGCCCGGCTCGTCGCATCACACCTTCCAGAGCGATGTTGAAGAGTAGTCATGAGAGTCCATCACCTTGCCGCAGCCCCCGTCGAGATTCGAATGAACTGGATAGTTCACCCGAAATCCTTACGCTGTTCTGCACACCGTCCATCGTTGCTCTTATCAGTCTAGTCAGCGGGAAAGCTGTTCTCGTCCATAATTTTCCATAGCTCTGTGCGGTCGATACTGTCGTATGCCGCTTTGAAGTCGATGAACAGGTGGTGCGTTGGGACCTGGTATTCACGACATTTCTGGAGGATTTGACGTACGGTGAAGATCTGGTCCGTTGTTGACCGGCCGTCGATGAAACCGGCTTGGTAACTTTCCACAAACTCATTTACTTTAGGTGAAAGACGACGGAAGATGATCTGGGATAGCACTTTGTAGGCGGCATTCAAAACGGTGATCGCTCGAAAGTTCTCACACATTAACTTGTCGCCTTTCTTGTGGATGATTATCCCTTCCTTCCACTCCTCCGGTAGCTGTTCGGTTTCCCAGATCTTGACTACTAACTGGTGCAGACAGGTGGCCAACTTTTCCGGGCCCATCTTGATGAGTTCTGCTGCGATACCGTCCTTACCAGCCGCTTTGTTGTTTTTGAGCTGGTGGATGGCATCCTTAACTTCCCTCAGCGTGGGAGTTGGTTCGTTCCCGTCCTCTGCTGCACCAACATAGTCATTTCCTCCGCTGCCTACATTCTCTCCGCCATTCACGTGCTCGTGGAAGTGCTGCTTCCACCTTTCGATCACCTCACGTTTGTCCGTCAGGAGGCTCCCGTCCTTATCCCTGCAGATTTCGGCTTGCGGCACGTAGCCTTTGCGGGATGCGTTGAGCTTCTGGTAGAACTTACGTATTTCTTGTGAACGGCACAGCAGTTTCATTTCCTCGCACTCCGCTTCTTCCAGGTGGCGCTTTTTCTCCCGGAAGAGACGGCTCTGCTGCTTCCGCTTCTGTCTGTATCGCTCCACATTCTGTCGGGTTCCATGCTGCAGCATTACCGCCCGCGCTGCATCCTTCTCCAATCGCTCTGCACTCCTCGAACCAATCGTTTCGTCGACTCCGTTCTACGTACCCGAATGTGCTCTCGGCTGCGTTGTTGATGACTGCTTTGACTGTACTCCAGCAGTCCTCTAGAGGGGCCACATCGAGTACACCCTACACGTATGCGGTGGCGACATTCGGTTGCTTCAGTCGCTCTCAGGGTACGAAAAACGGATAACGCCGAAAAACAAACGCTTTGTCCTAAGCGGTGCATGTTGGTAACAAAGGCGCTCCGCAACAAACGCATGTCAGGCGATGGGAGCAATAAAACAAACATCGCGTGTCGTGCGTGTGCTGATATTCCGGCTTTTCTGCTGAAATTTTCGACCCACATTATCAAATTCATTAGCAATTGGTCAAAATAAGACTCTTGCAAACCTCAGAGTTGAGTTTCAGTTTTAAAACAATGCGAAAATCACGATGTGAATAGAACGAGACAAATATTCCTACCGTTTTTGTTGTGAACAAACTTGGGAGCGATTTTGTCATTATCTGCTAACGAAAAAACAAAGCGTTGTTGCCGTGCCTTCTTTGTTACCTATTTTTCGCTTGCGGTATCATATTCTGCGTACACTGGTCGCTCTAGATCATACCGGGGCGGCCGCCGGTACTGTACATTGTTAATAACGGAGAGTTTTGGGCGCAGTTTAATCATCACCAGGTAGTGATCAGAGTCGATATTAGCACCACGATAGGTCCTGACGTCGATAATGTCGGAGAAGTGCCGTCCATCAATCAGAACGTGGTCGATTTACGATTCCGTTTACTGTGGTGATCTCCAGGTGTAACGATACGGGAGGCTGTGCTGGAAAAAGGTGCTACGAATGGCCATGTTCTTGGAGGAGGCGAAATCGATGAGGCGTAGGCCATATTCGTTCGTCAGCTGGTGGGCGCTGAACTTTCCAATCGTCGGTCTGAATTCCTCCTCCTGGCCTATCCCCTAATCCCCCTACAGACCAAAATTGCTCCCCATCAATGACTTTTGCTCCTATGATTTTAGAATATGCATGCAGCGTGGACTTTGGATAGTCTATCTGTTGTGAAAGTGTAGAATTTCGGCAAAAGCAGAGGGACTGCACTTCATAACATAATGACTGGCCATAAATACAATTCTTGATAAGACGATATCTATAATCTACGTAGACTTATTTTTTATCATCTCAAACTCCTCCCCCCTCTTAGGCTTTTGCCCGTATAAAAATTTGAAAATTTGTATTGCTTTTTTGCACCGTATTCGACCCCCTGCAGAAATTTTTTGTCACACCACACCACCGGTTTCAGCATACAGTCAGGTTTTTTTTTACGCGGGGGATACGTACCGCGTAAAAAAAAACTCAGTTCAAAATTCGAAAAACCGCGTAAAAAAAGTCTCACCATTTCTCGACGAATCATGCAAAAATAAGACGATGAAATTTTTTTTTATATGGAGTTTTCATTTACGCGGCCGCGTAAATGAAAACCGCGTAAAAAAAGACCTGACTGTACATACATACATGTACATTGGTTCGTTTCGCTGCTAGAAATTTTTAGCCTCGGTTAAGTGTTAAGTCTATGGTTACCAGTGTACGCAGAATATGCCACCGCAAGCGGAAAAATAGGCAACAAAGAAGGCACGGCAACAACGCTTTGTTTTTTCGTTAGCAGATAATGACAAAATCGCTCCCGAGTTTGTTCACAACAAAAACGGTAGGAATATTTGTCTCTTTCTATTCACATCGTGATTTTCGCATTGTTTTACAACTGAAACTCGACTCTGAGGTTTGTAAGAGTCTTAATTCGTCCAAATGTTTATGAATTCGATGATGTGGGTCGAAAATTTCAGCAGAAAAGCCGGAATATCGGCACACGCACGGCAAGCGATGTTTGTTTTATTGCTCTCATCGCCTGACATGCGTTTGTTGCGGAGCGCCTTTGTTACCAACATGCACCGCTTAGGACAAAGCGTTTGTTTTTCGGCGTGATCCGTTTTTCATACCCTGATGGTTACACTTTTTGGGTGGTGCATGGAATTATCGGTTTGTTTACTTGCTACTTTCTTTGGTGTTTGACGTGTGAACAAATATTTTTAGCACGGCTTGCTTGATTTAAATTTCATGTCTAGCATGATGAAACACGTGGGTATTCCCATTGAGTCATCGGGAAGTACGATCATCATACTCCAATGAATAGTTTTTGTCATTTCAAAAAATGTTGTATGCAACTTGTTGCAAAACTCGATTTTTACAGCACTCATCATAATTATCCAACTCGGCAAGCCTCGTTGGATAAATGTACGACTCGTGCTGTAAAAATCCACATTCTGCAACTATTTTGCAACTCGACACTATAAATTCTATGTTTATACTAGCCGTTTCAGTAACGAAACGGCCAACTTTTCCGTACTATAACAAACAATTGCATTTTGATTCATAATGCAACTCATTTCAGTTGCATTATGGATCCACGGCTATGGATCATAATGCGATTGTTTGAACAACAACCAACGTTTCCAAGGTAAGAACTGGCAAAATTGTAACGGTTATAGCACGGCTTGCTTGATCCAAATTTCGTGTTTCGTATAATTGAGCACGTGGTTGTCCCCATTGAATCACCGCGAAGCCCACGAAGCACGATGGTACTTATGGAAATGATCATATTCAAGTGAATGCTTTTTTTGTCATTGCAATAAATATTGTATGCAACACTTTGTAAGCCTCGTTGTATGTACGACTCGTGCTGTAAAAATCATCATTTTGCAACTTTTTGCATGAATATCTACTAAATGGCAACAGCGCGATCTAATTTTTCTTTCATCATCATATATATAATAGCCCTGTTTGTCTGTCCGGTGACTAGCCACCCAGACGCAGCACGCGGGGAAATTCTCGCAAAACAAAAAATAAAATATTTGACACTTCAATTATTTTTTTTACCATCAGATGCAGAGAATAAAACCAGTGAGACCAAGCCCACTCATGGGCTCAATCAAGCGTTTTAACGTTAACTAGAGCCCCGAACAAAGAAGCGAACCGCACCGGTCGCTGCTAAGTAGGGCTCGAAAGCGAAAAGTTTACGTACGGTTCGTAGCAGGGCTTAGAATATAGAGACACGCAAAGTACGGTCTCTATCCGTAGGCTCGTGCGCTCTCTCGCGTTTAGCTCTCTGGGTAGCGTAAAGAGGAGACGAAAGAACATGAGTATGGATTTGTTGCCAGGTACACTCATTGCACAATTATGGGTCACTCAAGGAACAACCATTTCATAAAATGAACCGTTTTTCATAAAAAAATAACACTTTCATTATTTTTATTTTATGTTCTCATCATTGAAACCCCTTTTTATTGTTTTAAATAAAAATCTGCTTGTAAAATTCACTTTAGGCGGTGAAAATTACTAAAATGTTGGTGAATAATGAAAACCACAATAATGGGTCAAAATTGGCTGTGTAACAATTATGGGTCAATTTGTTGCCTATTATGGGTCACTTAAGAGAAATCGGCTCAAAAATAATGTTTTGTCTATTTTTTCAATGAATGATCACTTATTCTCGATAGATCAACTATAGTAGAATCTAAAACTGGTCTCAAACCTCTTAACGAAGCGTGTTTTAACGATTTGGAATAAATTTTTCAAAATTGGGTCAAAATCTCCATCACAACCACCGATAAACGCCTAAAAGTATGCAATGCTCATGCACGCAGAACTGTCAATATTATGCTGCACAAAAAGTGACCCATAATTGTGTGATTTTCGGTGTTCCTTGGCACAATAATGAGTCACTTAAATTTTGGCAGAAATAAGCTTTAATTGGCTGCAGTCACATGAATTTCTACATTTAGAACGTTAATTATACCTTTGTTCTGGTGACGATACCATTTCGCACATGAAAATCACTGAAGCTCGCTTTTAAAGAGCTTACGAAAGCAGCGCACGCACTGTCCGATATGCACAATCGAAGCGTTACTTTGACAGCTAGTTTTGCGCCGAACAAAAAAATATTGAAAATATGTATGTTTTGATGTATAAGCCCGCGTGCGATACGTATAGTGATACAAAACAAATCAACTTATGTGCGAAAAATAATAATAGCTAACAAAAGCTTGCAATTAATTAGTATTTATCTATTAAAGTGGAAAGTGACTAATAATTGTGTGTGACCCATAATTGTGCAATGAGTGTATATAGTTTCTAGAGAATGATTTTCATGTTTTGTATAGGTAGGAATTTATTTTAGTTTGCATCAAATATTTAAAAATTTTATTTTTACTTTTTTGAAATTTTCAACCAAACAATATCATAGATCGTTACACGAATAACACAACAAATTGTCTGACATACAATTGTGATAGAGTGACAATACAAAAGCAGAAAAATTGACAAGCTTTGCTTAAGTATGTTATAAATAAAATTTTCCCTTCTTCGCCAATTTTAGGATCATGCATAACGAAAATGTATTGATTTTCTTATAAAAATAGTTACGATTGTTCATAATCACACCTTTAGTTTTTGATTCGGCCGATCGTTTTGAAACTAATATTTGAAGAAATGTATAGTGATTCAGCGAGTTTTGCTATTTTAACACGTACATGTTTGAGCCGGGGTTGCTACGCAGCAAGTAAAGTTTGGTTTCACACATTTAGAAAAATGTCCAAATAAATAACTCGCGAAGTTCGTTCCGACAAGTTCCAAAATTATCGTCATCCGTCGCAGATTCCGGTGAGAAGATGTGCGTATTTTCTAACCCGGAAAGATACCATTTGACGGTAATAAGTGACCACAAGGTTTTCTTTCTTCACTTTCCGGGCTGAGATCCTCCGCTTTGAAAGAGCTGTGCCTCGCCTTTCGTTTTGTCGTGAATATTTCGAAAAAGGCAAAGGAGTTTTGGTTTGATTGCTGTTTTTGAAAATGGTGGTCGTCAGTGGGTGGTTTATTAAATATAAATTTAAAAATATAAATTAAATAAACGAGACATTAGGAAGAAAGTGTGCGAAATGGGTAACTTCACCCTTGTAGAAACAATTAGGCAAAGCAGAAAAAGACCCCATGCGAAGACCCCATGCAAATAACACTGATCATACAGAATAGGAGGTCCGACATTAGATCTATAAAAACAACCCAACAATTGCACTGAAAAAATATTTTGTTGCATTGTACGAAATCGCTCGTACGGTTTACGAATGCCATTCGTTGTTTTCTGCAACGAAAAGATTCGTAGTGTGCCTGAGTTCGTTTCGTAAAAAAGATCACTCCGACACAATAACACAGATTTTTTCTGTCTCTTTTTTTGTCGGACCAACATACATCATGTTGAAAAAAAAATAGCACGCGTATATCAGCTTGGTTTTCACAGGCTCCGAACACGTATCTTCTGATTGATACCTACCAGGGCTAGACATCCATCTGTAGGCGCTTGTTGAAACCGTTCGGAAACAACCAGAACGCTTTCTACTCTGATTCAATATAGGGTGCCTGTACCAATTATGGCACTACCTCAGGAAAACTATTTGTACAAAAATAACAAGAAGACCAACGAATGTCATCAATATGTTAAAAGATAGTTTAGATTCCCTACTTTTCTGGAAAAATATAGAAACGGAGCCAAATCTACTTTTAGTATTTATTACAGCGTGTGCCAATGATAGGAACCCTGTACCAGTTATGGCTACATTTTTTAACTTCGGTTCCTTTTCGCACTATTTGCATGTATTTCTTATGGAGTTAGCTGTAATTGGTACACTATGGCGAAAAAGGGTGCAAGGAAGCCGAAATTTTAAGGAAAATGATTTATTTCTACCATAATTAGAACAAAATGTGGAGTTTTAATGAGTGCAACCATCTTTTGTGAACGTGATCTGTTGTTCGCATTTTTTTTATTGTTGATTTACATCGTTAAATGGTGAAAATCAACTATGGCGAATAATTGGTACTATAGCCATAATTGGTACACTTACCCTATAAATAACTTTTACTTTCAACTGAGAGCATGCTTCCTTTCCTCTTCTCGCACACGCACCGTCATATGCACAAGAAAACTGGTTGCTTTGTTGTCTCTGCGCTCCACTCAAACATCAGTGATGACTGCCAAACTTTGTTGCATTCTACGAAGCGAAATTTTGTATTTACGCATGGTTAGTAAAAAACGTTCGACATTTGTTTGTTTTGTTTAATTCTACAAAGCGGGAGCTAAAATCTACGAATGAGCAAGCTTAGCGTCTGTCGGATTCGTGATTTCGTACATGATACAACTCAATTTGTACTGTTTCAGCGTGGTGGTACGAATGGACTGTACATTTTACGCAAATTGCTTTCAATTTACGAAAACTGCTTTTACGAAGCATATTCGTTGTGCTTTTACGAAAGTATTTTATCAGTGTGGGGAGATCTTTCCAATATTACACATTTATTCACATTTATATTACACATTTAAGACAGCTTTTACTATGACCAGGATTCAAAAATCTTGACCTACGCGAAGTTGTAAAGGAGACAACTACGTTATAAATGTGTTGGAAATGCAAGGGATGTAATTATTCAATAAACCTAATTATTAAAAAGATGCTCAAAATCTCAAATTCAGATAAATTTCTTGCGAGAAAGACAACATGGATATCGAAGAGATGGATATTATTTTAGATAAAAATTCAACCTACAAGTCATACAGTAAGCAACAAACACATAATTTAAAAAAAGATTGCTTGAATTCCGAGATTAAATACAATCATACATTTTTGAGAAAATAATATCTTTAAACGCACCAAAACTGGTACAAATCTCCACGGGAATTATTTATTTGAGTTCAATTTTTACTAACTGTTTTCAGTCTTATCCAAAACCCCTTCTTTCAAAATATGAGCACAGATTATTATACTGAATAAGATTTGCAATAACACCATAGAAATACACAAAATATTGCAATGATTTACAGAAGTGCAAAAAACCGATGGTACGGATAGAATAGAGACCACCGGTGCGCAAAGGCGATCGATCATTATTTTACTCACATGGAAACTAACGACCGGTGCGAAAATGGGTGGTTAACGAAATTAAAAACCGTTCACGACGTGCTGTTGACAACCATAGACAACCAGACACATCATTTGATGAAAAAAATCCCAGGCAACAGACGTTGAAAATTTTGATTTTTTTTAAATATTCGACACTTCAATTGTTTTTATTACTATCGATGCAGAGAGTAAAACCAGTGACAACCTTAGACAACAAGACACATCATTTGATGAAAAAAATCCCAGACTACAGACGTTGAAAATTTTGATTTTTTTTTAATATTCGACACTTCAATTGTTTTTCGCGAAAAAATTCTGTCACTCTTGGACAACCGAATGCAGCAGTTGCTGGAAATAACACAGATAGCCCTGTTTTTCTGTCCCGTGACGTCAGTGACGAAGTTTTTCAGATGTAAATATAAGCTGTATTGAATTCACCAAATTTAAAACTCTCTTCAAAACGAAGAAAAAATAAGGCTTTTTTATTTAAAACTAGCTGTCCCGGCAAACTTTGTCTTGCCAAGATGTGGTGGTTTGACAACTATTCAGGTCATCACTTCACCGCACTCTAGATTGGTATATTTTCGATCGTGTTGATTTCCTTCCCAGCTCATGAAAAAGTAGTACTTTATCAATTTTCTTACTTTTCTGGTTGATTTACGTAACTTTTTTTTTACATATAAACACAGCCACTACGAATACGAATCAAACCATGCAAGAGTCATCCTGGTCGGTTCACCCGTTCGTGAGTTTTGTTGCCTCAAAGGGACTTCAAACTCATTTTTATATATATAGATAGATAGATAGACTAGCTGTACCCGGCAAACTTTGTCTTGCCTACTGCGTTTTTTGACGTTTCAAGTTTCTAGCAAGTTTCTAGCCAAGACCAAATCCCCGGTCAAAATGTACCTATGGATTGCCTATGGAAGATCGATTTTAAAAACTCTCATTTTTCCATGTTTTATGCCTCATAAACCTTCCTTGGGTGAAAACTAACAGAACAAAACTAAAACGAACAAAATCGGACCATCCGTTCGCAAGTTATGCGCGGTCCCACGTATGCCACTGCATTTTTATATATATAGATCTACAAGCTTGGATAACACATGAAACCTTTATCTATATCTATCTATATATATATATATATAAAAATGCAGTGGCATACGTGGGACCGCCCATAACTTGCGAACGGAAGGTCCGATTTTGATCGTCTTAGTTTTGTTCTGTAAGTTTTCACTCAAGGAAGGTTTATGAGGCAAAAAAAATGGAAATATTGAGAGTTTTTGAAAATCGATCTTCGATACAGTTTGTAACCGGGGACTTGGTCTTGGATAGAAACTTGAAACGTCAAAAAACGCAGTAGGCAAGACAAAGTTTGCCGGGTACAGCTAGTTTATATTAAAAAAAAAAGCCACGGGCGCTACAGGGCACTGCACTGTTTTGATTTTGTATGGAGTTTTGACGTTTCTTGGCCTTGTTGTTTACAAAATTTCTGTAAGAGTGAAAGAGAAGGGGAGAATTTCATGCAGTGCCCTACTGCGTCCACATATAAACTAGTCTATAATAATTGGGGATACCTTCAGCAATTCCGTTATAGTTACGTTAAAGTTACGCGTGAGAGTGGGGCGCGCCGTGGAGTTCGCGTGTGCGATGCCGCAAAGAAGAATATCAACAATATTGAGAATCTCAAAAATTTTTAGACTTTTGTGCAAATATTTTTTGCACAGTGATTATTTGCACACCTCACTGAACACCTGCGTTTCCTCACGGTTACCCCGGCAACAACTTTTTTCCTCACTGTTAGGATTTTTTCACTCAACGTTTGATGAGTTCGATTGTTTTGATTACAGTCATTTCGGCATATTACATCTAAAAAGGCAGTACAGCCGATGAAAAACATGCGAAATAGAGGTCATGAATTCAGTAACATGGGGTTCTCGGAGTAAATGAAAGTGAATCGGGGGTCTGCAAAGTTTTGATGAACCAGCTAGATCAACCTGGGGAATTTAGAAATAATGTGGGAGTTCCAAGAGCCGGAATCAGTATGGGGAAGGGATGTATTACTGATCGAAAGCTAATAAACCCATGATGAAGCTGGGGATTGTTTCAGTCCGTAGAGATATGTTGGGTAGAAACTATAATTTCAGTTCTCCAAGGCTCGTGGATTCATGAATAAGATGGTTGGTACAAAAAAATCGGCAACTTATTAGCTGCATCACACAGCCCGGTCTAGAGTAAATTGCCAGTGCATAGCAAATCCACGAAAATCCTATGGACGGGCACTCTCACTCTCACCTTGAAGCGGCACTATGGCAGCGCCGTAATGCCATGGAGTTTGGCCGATTTTGGCGCAGAGAAAGTTATGCGTGAATCTTTGCGTAAATGTAGGGTTGCTACGTGTGATGGGTGAGTAGAAAAATCAAACAGAAACTTGCCAGCTGTCTTTCAGTTTTTCAATAGGGCACTGCATGAAAATCTCTCCTTCTCTTTCACTCTCACAGAAATCTTGTAAACAACAAGGCCAAGAAACGTCAAAATCCCATACAGAATCAAAACAATGCAGTGCCCTATATGGTGAATGGTACAATCTGACATATTGGATTACCTCCCTTTTGCTTACCTTGGTACCTTGGTAAGGCTCTTTTGAATTATTGATGCCAATATGCAAAGAAATGAGAATCAATAATGCTTTACGAATATTTATTAACAATCCAAAATCGTTCTAGAAGTACCATTACGAATCTAATAATTACAAAATTTAGGCTAGCAATAGGGTCAACCCGGTAGCGAGTGCCAGTCCAACCGACACACACTTTGAAGCCACGCCGGCTGTTGCCGGTGTCTCGGCCGCCGCCGGTGCATCATCGCGAAGTACGGCACCACTCCTCATAGAATTCAGGGCGCCCTCGGGGTAAAGGTTCTTGAACTCTGCAAAGGGATGGGAAAAATGTTGAATTTTAAATGTTTACAAGTCATTACAATCCATATCAGATAGCTTACCCTGCTTCAGACTGTTCATGGTGTAGTCAATCCAGGTGCGGAAGCTGTAAACGTTGGTGTAGATCTTGCCAGCGGACTGTGCCCCGCAGCCAACTTTGTTGCCAATCACTCCATGCACGTTGCCCTCGCAGACTGCCGGACCACCGATATCGCCCTGGCAGGCATCCGGACCACCTCCGAAATGTCCGGCGCAGAACACCGACGGCGGAAGCTTAATGTTTATCGCCAGGAACCTTTGCTTGCATTCTTCCAGGTTCTGCACTTTCACCGTGGCCTTGCGCAGACAGTCCGAGATCAGCTGTCCCTGAGCCGTCGTCTCTCCCCATCCGTACAGGGTGCAGTCGGTTTCGGACCGAGGGTCCTTGTATGCCAGCGGAGCGATCGCCACCTTCGAGCCAAGAAAAACGGCCGTCCTCAGCAAGAGCAGCCCAATGTCGTGACCTCCGGCCTGGAACGTGTACGACGGATGGGAGACCATTTTCTGGACGAACAGCAACTGCGACCACGTGGCCTGCTTTCGCCGATTGAGCGTTCCCACGACGACGCCAATGTCGGACTCCAAACGGTTTACGATGCAGGAGGCCGCCGTCAGCACCATGTACGGATGAATGATGATTCCGCCACAGAAGTGGCCCAAACCATAGTTGTGGTGACGGTCGCTTTTGAGGTCCCGTAGCGAAGCCATATACGGAGCATCGTTCCACTGGGCGTTGATGCTTCCGATGAGTCGAGACTGGGCGGTACACTCCGTTTGGAAATCGTCAAAGTTTTTGCCACCCGTTCCGGTTGCTAGGGGATGAGAAAAAAAAATGGATTTTTTGTTTGAGCTTGCATTGAGAAGGGGTGAACTTACGTGGTGTTGGCGTGGGGCTCATGGTTGGGGGTCCCATGGTGGGATAGACTTGGGGACTTCCCTGCGGCTGGGGGATTATGTAGTAGCCATCTTGGGGATTACTTCCTTGAGGGGGTATTCCAGGTTGTTGGGGTGGCGGATATTGGCCTCCTGGTTGTTGAGGTGGAAGATATTGGCCTCCTGGTTGTTGGCTTGGTGGGTACTGTCCTCCAGGTTGTTGCTGCGGAGGATTATACTGACCTCCTGGTTGTTGCTGAGGGGGCATTCCTGGCTGTTGCAGCGGAATCTGTGGAGGTTGCTGTTGGGGAGGATACTGACCGCCGCCGGGTTGCTGCTGGGGAGTGCCCCATGACTGTGTCCATGCGGGAGAAATTCGGCTGGCGCAAATTGCCAGAACCAGCACCAGAAATGGCTGGCAGCGATTGGCTCGGGAGCACTTGCGGAAAAGCTTCATTTTTCAACAGCAGCTTGACACCAAATGATGAAGAAAATCGCGAGGAGAATACCAGCATGCTGCGATCAAAAGTAGAACTTCTGGATCCTGGGCTTCTAGGATCAACATGTGGGCCACGTCCACGTTTTTTATGATGATTCAAGATCTCCATTAAATATTTTGTGCGTGAGTATTCTTGATTCATACCTACCGGACGAGTAAGATTTTGACAAAACTCCGATAAAACAACTGTATAATCTTCTGAGAAATTCCTGAAGGAAGCTCTTAAACAATCTCGATAACATAATTTCTGAAAGAATACCCAAGAAAATCCCAAGCAATCCCAAAAAATATCTGAAACCCAACTGAAACCCATTAATAACCGTTAAAAGAGATTCCCTGAAGTCCTTGAATCCCTGAAGAAATCCTTACAGGTATCCTTGCTAGAACTCCTAAGATCCTAACAACTGAAGAAATCAATCAATCAAATCAAAGAAAAGAATAATTAAGGATATCTCAGAAATTCAAGAGTCATTTATGAAAAAATCCTTCAACAAATTCACGAATAATCCCTAAAGGCAATTCAAAAAAAAAAAATCTAAAATTCTAAAATTCCCTGGAAAAATCCGTTTAGAGAATCTCAGGGAAAATCAGTGAAACAATTCAGGGTGGAACCTTATGAGACTCCCTGGACAAATCCCTGAAAAATCCCTGGAGAAAACCCTGAAGGAGCCCCTAAGAGGATTCCTGAAGAAGTTCGGCTAGAGAAATTTCTGGAAGATTTCCTGGAGAAATTCCTGGTGAAATTCCTGCAAAAATTCCTTAAGGAATAATTGAAGGAAACTATGGCGGAGTTCCTGGAGGAATTCATGGAAGATTTCGTGAAGGCATTCCTGGAGGAATTCCAGGTGGAATTTCTAGAGGAATCCCTAAAGCCTAGAGGAATTGAGCATGAGCATGAGCATGATTGACCGCCCGCGGTTGCTCCTCTGTTATTGCAAGGACAACTGCATTTACATAAAGAACCAACAGATGATGCTTGGGATTAGCTTTCTCTTCATTGTGTAAATGCTGCAATCCCAATACTTTTCAATAAGCAATACCAGCGCCGGCCGCGTCCGAATGCAGGTCAATTGAGGATAGGGAAGGAAATGATGACGTGATTCTCGCTTAGGCCAATAACCGAGGAATTCTCTGCGTTACTACGAGAAATCACTAGGAGTTTGGACAGGGGAAATGGAGATGTGTTGAGGATTTTGTCGTGGTAAATGAGTGTAATGTTTTGATTCGCGATTAATAATGCGCTCGCGAAGAAATACCCTTCTAAACCTTGGACGACGAACGCGATCTATTGTGCCTCAAAACTCACCCTACATAAGTTATTCATTCGCAACTAAGGAGAACACAATGCTAAACACCGACGCATCTGTAGTTTGCGTTTCCGCGCGAGACAATGCTGAACGCGATCGATTCATAAGTATTACCGCATGGTTCGCCGTCTATTTTTACCGACCCTCTCTTTTTTCCAGAAATTCATGCAACGTTTATTTGAGTCAAAACATTTATTCATTTGGGCTAAAATATTACAAATGTCGACACCGAAGATGACGAACCATTCAAATTTTTGTGTACATGCAAAAAATGAAAGAAAAATATTTATTACCAACTAAATGTGCAAATGGAACTAGCGCCGACACATGACGTGACGAACTTTTCAATATTTGTTAGATAAATACACAAAACCCAGTGCAGAATTTTATACATCCTAAAGCATTAATTATTGTGATAAAATGGAACGAGCTCACCAATAAACATCCTTCGAAGAGTCCAGTGCGTATGTGCTGCAGCATCTTCCACAAACTGGCGTCGAAATCACACTGAACCGCTACAACAACACACGGGTACGACGATGTGCACATTCAAATTGTCGACGACGACGCGGCCGATCCGAATGAAAAAAGCGGCACTTCCACTTTGCCTCCAAAAACACACTTAACCGCCCCGTACGAAGACGAGCACGCACGCAGGACGACGACGCGATGCAACGACGAACCAAGACAGACTGATATGTCATCCGCTGCTGGCATCACACGACCGACTCGCACGAAAACTAGTTTTTTTCCACCAAAAGCACGCGCACAGGACGACGACGCGATGCAACGACGAACCAAGACAGACTCAATCCCCAAAGCCTAGAGGAATTCCTGGAGAACTCTCCGGTCCGGAAGAAATCCTGATGGAATCCCAGTAGAAATGAAAGGAGGAATCCCTGGAGGAATTCCTGGAGAAATCCCTAGAGGAATTCCTTGAGGAATCCCTGGAAGAATTCCTGGAGGAATCCCGGAGAAATTCCTTGAAGAATTCCCGGATTAATTCCTGGAAAATACTCTGGAAGAAATCCAGAAGGAATCCAAGTAGAAGTTAAAGGATCCTTGAGGAATTCCTGGAGGAATCACCGGAGGAATTTCTGGAGGAATCCCCGATGGAATACCTGGAGCAATCCCCGATGGAATTCCTGGAGGAATCCCCTGAGGAATTCCTGCTGGAATTCCCGGAGGAATTCCTGGAGGAATCCCTGAAGGAATTCCTGGTAGAATCCCCGGAGGAACTCCTGGAGGAATCTCCGGAGGAATCTCCGGAGGAATTCCTGGAAAAATCCCCGGAGGAATTCCTGGAGGAATCCCCAGAGGAACTCCTGGAGGAATCCCCAGAGCAATCCCCAGAGGAATTCCTGGAGGAACCCACGGAGGAATTCCTTGAGAAAGTCGCGAGGAATTCCTTAAGGAATCCGCGGAGGAATTTCCAGAGGAATCCCCGGAGAAATTCCTGGAGGAATCCCCGAAGGAATTCCTGGACGAATCCCCGGAGGATTTCCTGGAGGAATCCCCCGAGGAATTCCTAGAGGAATCCCCGGAGGAATTCCTGGAGGAATCCCCGGAGGAATTCCTGGAGGAATCCCCGGAGGAATTTCTGGAGGAATCCCCGGAGGAATTCCTGGAGGAATCCCCGGAGGAATTCCTGGAGGAATCCCCGGAAGAATTCCTGGAGGAATCCCCGGAGGAATTCCTGGAGAAATCCCCGGAGGAATTCCTGGAGAAATCCTAGAGGAATCCCCGGAGGAATTCCTAGAGGAATCCCCGGAGGAATTCCTGGAGGAATCCCCGGAGGAATTCCTGGAGGAATCTCCGGAGGAATTCCTGGAAAAATCCCCGGAGGAATCCCCGGAGGAACTCCTGGAGGAATCCCCAGAGCAATCCCCAGAGGAATTCCTGGAGGAACCCACGGAGGAATTCCTTGAGAAATTCGCGAGGAATTCCTTAAGGAATCCGCGGAGGACTTTCCAGAGGAATCCCCGGAGAAATTCCTGGAGGAATCCCCGAAGGAATTCCTGAAGGAATCCCCAGAGGATTTCCTGGAGGAATCCCCCGAGGAATTCCTGGAGGAATCCCCGGAGGAATTCCTGGAGGAATCCCCGGAGGAATTCCTGGAGGAATCCCCGGAGGAATTCCTGGAGGAATTCCTGGAGGAATCCCCGGAGGAATTCCTGGAGGAATCCCCGGAGGAATTTCTGAAAGAATCCCCGGAGGAATTCCTAAAGGAATCCCCGGAGGAATTTCTGGAGGAATCCCCGGAGGAATTTCTGGAGGAATCCCCGGAGGAATTTCTGGAGGAATCCCCGGAGGAATTTCTGGAGGAATCCCCGGAGGAATTCCTGGAGGAATCCCCGCAGGAATTCCTGGAGAAATCCCCGCAGGAATTCCTGGAGGAATCCCCGGAGGAATTCCTGGAGGAATCCCCGGAGGAATTCCTGGAGGAATCCCCGGGGGAATTCCTGGAGGAATCCCCGGAGGAATTCCTGGAGGAATCCCCGGAGGAATTCCTGGAGGAATCCCCGGAGGAATTCCTGGAAGAATCCCCGGAGGAATTCCTGGAGGAATCCCCGGAGGAATTCCTGGAGGAATCCCCGGAGGAATTCCTGGAGGAATCCCCGGAGGAATTCCTGGAAGAATCCCCGGAGGAATTCCTGGAGGAATCCCCGGAGGAATCCCTGGAGGAATCCCCGGAGGAATCCCTGGAGGAATCCCCGGAGGAATTCCTGGAGGAATCACCGGAGGAATTACTGGAGGAATCCCCGAAGGAATTCCTGGAGGAATTCCCGAAGGAATTCGTGGAGGAATCCCCGGAGGAATTCCTGGAGGAATCCCCGGAGGAATTCCTGGAGGAATCCCCGGAGGAATTCCTGGAGGAATCCCCGGAGGAATTCCTGGAGGAATCCCCGGAGGAATTCCTGGAGGAATCCCCGGAGGAATTCCTGGAGGAATCCCCGGAGGAATTCCTGGAGGAATCCCCGGAGGAATTTCTGAAGGAATCTCCGGAAGAATTCCTGGAAGAACCCAAGGAGAAATTCCTGGAGGAACCCACGGAGGAATTCCTGGAGGAATTCGCAGAGGAATTCCTGGAGGAATCCGCAGAGGAATTTCTTGAGGAATCCCCGAAGAAATTCCTGGATGAATCCCCGAAGGAATTCCTGGAGGATGCCCTGGAGGATTTCCTGGAAGAATCCCCGGATGAATTCCTGAAGGAATCCCCGGATAAATTCCTGGAGGAATCCCCCGAGGAATTCCTGGAGGAATCCCCGGAGGAATTCCTGGAGAAATCCCCGGAGGAATTCCTGGAGGAATCCCCGGAGGAATTCCTGGAGGAATCCCCGGAGGAATTCCTGTGAGAATCCCCGGAGGAATTCCTGTGAGAATCCCCGGAGGAATTCCTGTGAGAATCCCCGGAGGAATTCCTGGAGGAATCCCCGGAGGAATTCCTGGAGGAATCCCCGGAGGAATTCCTGGAGGAATCCCCGGAGGAATTCCTGGAGGAATCCCCGGAGGAATTCCTGGAGGAATCCCCGGAGGAATTCCTGGAGGAATCCCCGGAGGAATTCCTGGAGGAATCCCCGGAGGAATTCCTGGAGGAATCCCCGGAGGAATTCCTGGAGGAATCCCCGGAGGAATTCCTGGAGGAATCCCCGGAGGAATTCCTGGAGGAATCCCCGGAGGAATTCCTGGAGGAATCCCCGGAGGAATTCCTGGAGGAATCCCCGGAGGAATTCCTGGAGGAATCCCCGGAGGAATTCCTGGAGGAATCCCCGGAGGAATTCCTGGAGGAATCCCCGGAGGAATTCCTGGAGGAATCCCCGGAGGAATTCCTGGAGAAATCCCCGGAGGAATTCCTGGAGGAATCCCCGGAGGAATTCCTGGAGGAATCCCCGGAGGAATTCCTGGAGGAATCCCCGGAGGAATTCCTGGAGGAATCCCCGGAGGAATTCCTGGAGGAATCCCCGGAGGAATCCCCGGAGGAATTCCTGGAGGAATCCCCGGAGGAATTCCTGGAGGAATCCCCGGAGGAATTCCTGGAGGAATCCCCGGAGGAATTCCTGGAGGAATCCCCGGAGGAATTCCTGGAGGAATCCCCGGAGGAATTCCTGGAGGAATCCCCGGAGGAATTCCTGGAGGAATCCCCGGAGGAATTCCTGGAGGAATCCCCGGAGGAATTCCTGGAGGAATCCCCGGAGGAATTCCTGGAGGAATCCCCGGAGGAATTCCTGGAGGAATCCCCGGAGGAATTCCTGGAGGAATCCCCGGAGGAATTCCTGGAGGAATCCCCGGAGGAATTCCTGGAGGAATCCCCGGAGGAATTCCTGGAGGAATCCCCGGGGGAATTCCTGGAGGAATCCCCGGAGGAATTCCTGGAGGAATCCCCGGAGGAATTCCTGGAGGAATCCCCGGAGGAATTCCTGGAGGAATCCCCGGAGGAATTCCTGGAGGAATCCCCGGAGGAATTCCTGGAGGAATCCCCGGAGGAATTCCTGGAGGAATCCCCGGAGGAATTCCTGGAGGAATCCCCGGAGGAATTCCTGGAGGAATCCCCGGAGGAATTCCTGGAGGAATCCCCGGAGGAATTCCTGGAGGAATCCCCGGAGGAATTCCTGGAGGAATCCCCGGAGGAATTCCTGGAGGAATCCCCGGAGGAATTCCTGGAGGAATCCCCGGAGGAATTCCTGGAGGAATCCCCGGAGGAATTCCTGGAGGAATCCCCGGAGGAATTCCTGGAGGAATCCCCGGAGGAATTCCTGGAGGAATCCCCGGAGGAATTCCTGGAGGAATCCCCGGAGGAATTCCTGGAGGAATCCCCGGAGGAATTCCTGGAGGAATCCCCGGAGGAATTCCTGGAGGAATCCCCGGAGGAATTCCTGGAGGAATCCCCGGAGGAATTCCTGGAGGAATCCCCGGAGGAATTCCTGGAGGAATCCCCGGAGGAATTCCTGGAGGAATCCCCGGAGGAATTCCTGGAGGAATCCCCGGAGGAATTCCTGGAGGAATCCCCGGAGGAATTCCTGGAGGCATCCCCGGAGGAATTCCTGGAGGAATCCCCGGAGGAATTCCTGGAGGAATCCCCGGAGGAATTCCTGGAGGAATCCCCGGAGAAATTCCTGGAGGAATCCCCGGAGGAATTCCTGGAGGAATCCCCGGAGGAATTCCTGGAGGAATCCCCGGAGAAATTCCTGGAGGAATCCCCGGAGGAATTCCTGGAGGAATCCCCGGAGGAATTCCTGGAGGAATCCCCGGAGGAATTCCTGGAGGAATCCCCGGAGGAATTCCTGGAGGAATCCCCGGAGGAATTCCTGGAGGAATCCCCGGAGGAATTCCTGGAGGAATCCCCGGAGGAATTCCTGGAGGAATCCCCGGAGGAATTCCTGGAGGAATCCCCGGAGGAATTCCTGGAGGAATCCCCGGAGGAATTCCTGGAGGAATCCCCGGAGGAATTCCTGGAGGAATCCCCGGAGGAATTCCTGGAGGAATCCCCGGAGGAATTCCTGGAGGAATCCCCGGAGGAATTCCTGGAGGAATCCCCGGAGGAATTCCTGGAGGAATCCCCGGAGGAATTCCTGGAGGAATCCCCGGAGGAATTCCTGGAGGAATCCCCGGAGGAATTCCTGGAGGAATCCCCGGAGGAATTCCTGGAGGAATCCCCGGAGGAATTCCTGGAGGAATCCCCGGAGGAATTCCTGGAGGAATCCCCGGAGGAATTCCTGGAGGAATCCCCGGAGGAATTCCTGGAGGAATCCCCGGAGGAATTCCTGGAGGAATCCCCGGAGGAATTCCTGGAGGAATCCCCGGAGGAATTCCTGGAGGAATCCCCGGAGGAATTCCTGGAGGAATCCCCGGAGGAATTCCTGGAGGAATCCCCGGAGGAATTCCTGGAGGAATCCCCGGAGGAATTCCTGGAGGAATCCCCGGAGGAATTCCTGGAGGAATCCTCGGAGGAATTCCTGGAGGAATCCCCGGAGGAATTCCTGGAGGAATCCCCGGAGGAATTCCTGGAGGAATCCCCGGAGGAATTCCTGGAGGAATCCCCGGAGGAATTCCTGGAGGAATCCCCGGAGGAATTCCTGGAGGAATCCCCGGAGGAATTCCTGGAGGAATCCCCGGAGGAATTCCTGGAGGAATCCCCGGAGGAATTCCTGGAGGAATCCCCGGAGGAATTCCTGGAGGAATCCCCGGAGGAATTCCTGGAGGAATCCCCGGAGGAATTCCTGGAGGAATCATCGGAGGAATTCCTGGAGGAATCCACGGAGGAATTCCTGGAGGAATCCACGGTGGAATTCCTGGGGGAATCTCCGGTGGAATTCCTGGGGGAATCCCCGGGGAAATTCCTGGAGGAATCCCCGGGGAAATTCCTGAAGGAATCCCCGGGGAAATTCCTGGAGGAATCCCCGGGGAAATTCCTGGAGGAATCCCCGGGGAAATTCCTGGAGGAATCCCCGGGGAAATTCCTGGAGGAATCCCCGGAGAAATTCCTGGAGGAATCCCCGGAGGAATTCCTGGAGGAATCCCCGGAGGAATTCCTGGAGAAATCCCCGGAGGAATTCCTGGAGGAATCTCCGGAGGAATTTCTGGAGGAATCTCCGGAGGAATTCCTGGAGGAATCTCCGGAGGAATTCCTGGAGGAATCTCCGGAGGAATTCCTGGAGGAATCTCCGGAGGAATTCCTGGAGGAATCTCCGGAAGAATTCCTGGAGGAATCTCCGGAGGAATTCCTGGAGGAATCTCCGGAGGAATTCCTGGAGGAATCTCCGGAGGAATTCCTGGAGGAATCTCCGGAGGAATTCCTGGAGGAATCTCCGGAGGAATTCCTGGAGGAATCTCCGGAGGAATTCCTGGAGGAATCTCCGGAGGAATTCCTGGAGGAATCTCCGGAGGAATTCCTGGAGGAATCTCCGGAGGAATTCCTGGAGGAATCTCCGGAGGAATTCCTGGAGGAATCTCCGGAGGAATTCCTGGAGGAATCTACGGAGGAATTCCTGGAGGAATCTCCGGAGGAATTCCTGGAGGAATCTCCGGAGGAATTCCTGGAGGAATCTCCGGAGGAATTCCTGGAGGAATCTCCGGAAGAATTCCTGGAGGAATCTCCGGAGGAATTCCTGGAGGAATCTCCGGAGGAATTCCTGGAGGAATCTCCGGAGGAATTCCTGGAGGAATCTCCGGAGGAATTCCTGGAGGAATCTCCGGAGGAATTCCTGGAGGAATCTCCGGAGGAATTCCCGGAGGAATCTCCGGAGGAATTCCTGGAGGAATCTCCGGAGGAATTCCTGGAGGAATCTCCGGAGGAATTCCTGGAGGAATCTCCGGAGGAATTCCTGGAGGAATCTCCGGAGGAATTCCTGGAGGAATCTCCGGAGGAATTCCTGGAAGAATCTCCGGAGGAATTCCTGGAGGAATTTCCGGAGGAATTCCTGGAGGAATCTCCGGATGAATTCCTGGAGGAATCTCCGGAGGAATTCCTGCAGGAATCTCCGGAGGAATTGCTGGAGGAATCTCCGGAGGAATTCCTGGAGGAATCTCCGGAGGAATTCCTGGAAGAATCTCCGGAGGAATTCCTGGAGGAATCTCCGGAGGAATTCCTGGAGGAATCTCCGGATGAATTCCTGGAGGAATCTCCGGAGGAATTCCTGGAGGAATCTCCGGAGGAATTCCTGGAAGAATCTCCGGAGGAATTCCTGGAGGAATCTCCGGAGAAATTCCTGGAGGAATCTCCGGATGAATTCCTGGAGGAATCTCCGGAGGAATTCCTGCAGGAATCTCCGGAGGAATTGCTGGAGGAATCTCCGGAGGAATTCCTGGAGGAATCTCCGGAGGAATTCCTGGAGGAATCTCCGGAGGAATTCCTGGAGGAATCTCCGGAGGAATTCCTGGAGGAATCTCCGGAGGAATTCCTGGAGGAATCTCCGGAGGAATTCCTGGAGGAATCTCCGGAGGAATTCCTGGAGGAATCTCCGGAGGAATTCCTGGAGGAATCTCCGGAGGAATTCCTGGAGGAATCTCCGGAGGAATTCCTGGAGGAATCTCCGGAGGAATTCCTGGAGGAATCTCCGGAGGAATTCCTGGAGGAATCCTAGGTGGATTTCCTGAAGAATATCTGGAGGAACTGTGGATGAACTTCTGGAGAAATTCCCGGAGAAATCTCCGGAGGAATTCCTGGAGGAATCTCCGGAGGAATTCCTGGAGGAATCCCCGGAGGAATTCCTGGAGGAATCCCCGGAGGAATTCCTGGAGGAATCCCCGGAAGAAATCCTGGAGGAATCTCCGGGGGAATTCCTGGAGGAATCCCTGGGGAAATTCCTGGAGGAATCCCCGGAGGAATTCCTGGAGGAATCCCCGGAGGAATTCCTGGAGGAATCCCCGGAGGAATTCCTGGAGGAATCCCCGGAGGAATTCCTGGAGGAATCCCCGGAGGAATTCCTGGAGGAATCCCCGGAGGAATTCCTGGAGGAATCCCCGGAGGAATTCCTGGAGGAATCCCCGGAGGAATTCCTGGAGGAATCCCCGGAGGAATTCCTGGAGGAATCCCCGGAGGAATTCCTGGAGGAATCCCCGGAGGAATTCCTGGAGGAATCCCCGGAGGAACTCCTGGAGGAATTCCTGGAGGAATTCCAGGAGAAATTCCTGGAGGAATTCCTGGAGGAATTCCTGGAGGAATTCCTGGAGGAATTCCTGGAGGAATTCCTGGAGGAATCTCCGGGGGAATTCCTGGAGGAATCTCCAGGGGAAATCCTGGAGGAATCTCCGGGGGAATTCCTGGAGGAATCTCCGGGGGAATTCCTGGAGGAATCTCCGGGGAAATTCCTGGAGGAATCCCCGGGGGAATTCCTGGAGGAATTCCTGGAGAAATTCCGGGAGGTATTCCTGGAGGAATTCCTGGAGGAATTCCTGGAGGAATTCCTGGAGGAATTCCTGGAGGAATTCCCGGAGGAATTCCTTGAGGAATTCCTGGGGGAATCCACGGAGGAATTCCTGGAAGAATCCACGGAGGAATTCCTGGAGGAATCCACTGAGGAATTCCTGGAGGAATCCCTGGAGGAATTCCTGGAGGAATCCCCGAAGGAGTTCCTGGAGGAATCCCCGGAGGAATTTCTGATCTCCGGGGGAATTCCTGATCTCCGGAGGAATTCCTGGAGGAATTCCTGGAGGAATTCCTGGAGGAATTCCTGGAAGAATTCCTGGAGGAATCCCGAAAGAATTCCTGGCGGAATCCCATGAGGAATTCCTGGAATAATCACCGAAGGAATTCCCTGAAGAATTCCTGGAAGATTCCCCGGAGGAATCCCGGAGGAATCTTCGGAGGAATTTCAGGTGGAATCTCTGGAAGAATTACCGGAGGAATTCCTTGAAGAATTTCTGAAGGAATTTCGGGGGAAATTCCTGGAAGAATTCCTCAAGGAATTCCTCAAGGAATTCCTCAAGGAATTTCTGAAAGAATTCCTGTGGGAATCCTTGGCGAAATTCCTGCAGGAATCCTTGGCGAAAATCCTGAAGAAATTCCTGAAGGGACTCATAAAGAAAGCCCTGACGGAATTCTCGAAGGATTACCTGGAGGAATTCTTTCGAGGAATTCTTGAAGGAATTCCAGAGACATTACAGAAGGAATCCCTGGAAAAATTCCTGGAGAATTGCCTGGAGGAGTTCTTTGAGAAATCCCATGAAAAATTCCTGAAGGAATTCCTGGAGAAATTCCTTGAGGAATTCCTGGAGAAATTCCTTGAGGAATTCCTGGAGGAATCCCCGGAGGAATTCCTGGAGGAATCCTCGGAGGAATTCCTGGAGGAATCCTCGGAGGAATTCCTGGAGGAATCCACGGAGGAATTCCTGGAGGAATCCCCGGAGGAGTTCCTGGAGGAATCCCCGGAGGAGTTCCTGGAGGAATCCCCGGGGGAATTCCTGGGGGAATCCCCGGAGGAATTCCTGGGGGAATCCCCGGAGGAATTCCTGGGGGAATCCCCGGTGGAATTCCTGGGGGAATCCCCGGTGGAATTCCTGGGGGAATCCCCGGTGGAATTCCTGGGGGAATCCCCGGTGGAATTCCTGGGGGAATCCCCGGTGGAATTCCTGGAGGAATCCCCGGTGGAATTCCTGGAGGAATCCCCGGTGGAATTCCTGGAGGAATCCCCGGTGGAATTCCTGGGGGAATCCCCGGTGGAATTCCTGGGGGAATCCCCGGTGGAATTCCTGGGGGAATCCCCGGTGGAATTCCTGGAGGAATCCCCGGGGAAATTTCTGGAGGAATCCCCGGGGAAATTCCTGGAGGAATCCCCGGGGAAATTCCTGGAGGAATCCCCGGGGAAATTCCTGGAGGAATCCCCGGGGAAATTCCTGGAGGAATCCCCGGGGAAATTCCTGGAGGAATCCCCGGGGAAATTCCTGGAGGAATCCCCGGGGAAATTCCTGGAGGAATCCCCGGGGAAATTCCTGGAGGAATCCCCGGGGAAATTCCTGGAGGAATCCCCGGGGAAATTCCTGGAGGAATCCCCGGAGGAATTCCTGGAGGAATCCCCGGAGGAATTCCTGGAGAAATCCCCGGAGGAATTCCTGGAGGAATCTCCGGAGGAATTCCTGGAGGAATCTCCGGAGGAATCTCCGGAGGAATTCTGGAGGAATCTCCGGAGGAATTCCTGGAGAAATCTCCGGAGGAATTCCTGGAGGAATCTCCGGAGGAATTCCTGGAGGAATCTCCGGAGGAATTCCTGGAGGAATCTCCGGAGGAATTCCTGGAGGAATCTCCGGAGGAATTCCTGGAGGAATCTCCGGTGGAATTCCTGGAGGAATCTCCGGAGGAATTCCTGGAGGAATCTCCGGAGGAATTCCTGGAGGAATCTCCGGAGGAATTCCTGGAGGAATCTCCGGAGGAATCTCCGGAGGAATTCCTGGAGGAATCTCCGGAGGAATTCCTGGAGGAATCTCCGGAGGAATTCCTGGAGGAATCTCCGGGGGAATTCCTGGAGGAATCTCCGGGGGAATTCCTGGAGGAATCTCCGGGGAAATTCCTGGAGGAATCCCCGGGGGAATTCCTGGAGGAATTCCTGGAGAAATTCCGGGAGGTATTCCTGGAGGAATTCCTGGAGGAATCTCCGGGGGAATTCCTGGAGGAATCTCCAGGGGAAATCCTGGAGGAATCTCCGGGGGAATTCCTGGAGGAATCTCCGGGGGAATTCCTGGAGGAATCTCCGGGGAAATTCCTGGAGGAATCCCCGGGGGAATTCCTGGAGGAATTCCTGGAGAAATTCCGGGAGGTATTCCTGGAGGAATTCCTGGAGGAATTCCTGGAGGAATTCCTGGAGGAATTCCTGGAGGAATTCCTGGAGGAATTCCTGGAGGAATTCCTGGAGGAATTCCTGGAGGAATCCCCGGAGGAATTCCCGGAGGAATTCCTTGAGGAATTCCTGGGGGAATCCACGGAGGAATTCCTGGAAGAATCCACGGAGGAATTCCTGGAAGAATCCACGGAGGAATTCCTGGAGGAATCCACTGAGGAATTCCTGGAGGAATCCCTGGAGGAATTCCTGGAGGAATCCCTGGAGGAATCCCCGGATGAATTCCTGGAGGAATCCCCGGAAGAATTCCTGGAGGATTCCCCGAAGGAATTTCTGATCTCCGGGGGAATTCCTGATCTCCGGAGGAATTCCTGATCTCCGGAGGAATTCCTGGAGAAATTCCTGGAGGAATTCCTGGAGGAATTCCTGGAAGAATTCCTGGAGGAATCCCGAAAGAATCCCATGAGGAATTCCTGGAATAATCACCGAAGGAATTCCCTGAAGAATTTCTGGAAGATTCCCCGGAGGAATCCCGGAGGAATCTTCGGAGGAATTTCAGGTGGAATCTCTGGAAGAATTACCGGAGGAATTCCTTGAAGAATTTCTGAAGGAATTCCGGGGGAAATTCCTGGAAGAATTCCTCAAGGAATTCCTCAAGGAATTTCTGAAAGAATTCCTGTGGGAATCCTTGGCGAAATTCCTGCAGGAATCCTTGGCGAAAATCCTGAAGAAATTCCTGAAGGGACTCATAAAGAAAGCCCTGACGGAATTCTCGAAGGATTACCTGGAGGAATTCTTTCGAAGAATTCTTGAAGGAATTCCAGAGACATTACAGAAGGAATCCCTGGAAAAATTCCTGGAGAATTGCCTGGAGGAGTTCTTTGAGAAATCCCATGAAAAATTCCTGAAGAAATTCCTGGAGAAATTACAGGAGGAATTTCTACAAGAATCCCTGGAGGAATTCCATGAGAAATTCCTGGAGGAATCCGTGGAAGAACTCTTGGAATAATCCCTTGGGAAACTCCTGGTGGAATACCTTTAGTAACTCCTGGAGAAGTCCTTAGAGAAATTCCTTGAAGAATTCCGAAAAAGAATTCCTGGAGGCATCCTCGGAGGAATTCCTGGAGGAATTCCTGGTTCCCCTTGGTGCCTCTGTGGACAGTGATAAATCAATCAATAAATTCCTGAAGTTATTTCTGGATGAATTCCTGAAGTTATTTCTGGATGAATTCCTGAAGGAATCCCTGAAGGAATTCTTGAAAGAATCCCTGAAGGAATTTCTGAAGGAATTTCTGAAAGAATTCCTAAAGGATTTTTGGCGGAATTACTAAAGAAATCCCTGAAGGGACTCGTAAAGGAATCCCTGGTGAAATTCTCGAAGAGTCGAAGGAATACCTGGAGGAATCCCTGGAGAAATTCCCTAGAGGGTTCCCTGGAGAAGTTCCTTGAGAAATCCTAAGAGGAATTCCTCTAGAAATGACTAGAGGAATTCCTGCAAGAATCCCCGGAGAACGCCTTGCGGGAAAAATCTTTGGAAAAATTCTTGGAGGAATCACTAGAGGAATTTCTGGAGGAATCTCTGGAGGAACTCCTGGAGGAATCTCTTGAGAAACTCCTGGAGGAATCCCTTCGGTAACTCCTGGAGAAGTACCTAGAGAAATTCCTTGAGGAATCTCAAAAAGAATCCCAGGAGGTATTCCTGGAGGAATTCCTGGAGGAATTCCTGGAGGAATTCCTGGAGGAATTCCTGGAGGAATCCTCGGAGGAATCCTTAGAGGAATTCATGGAAGAATCAGCGAATGAATCCCTGAAAGAATACTTGGAGGAATTTTTGGATGAATTCCTGAGAGAATTCTTGAAGGAATTTCTGTAGGAATCTGTGAGTTCCCGGAGGAATCCCTAGGAGAATACCTGGAGATATCCATGGATGAATTCCTGGAGGAATTCCTGGAGAAATCCCTGCAGAAATTCCTGGCGGAGTTACTCAAGGCAACTCTTGGGAAAAAACTTGAGATATCCCTGGGGGAATTCCAGGAGGAATGCCTCGGGGATTCCTCGATTACCCTCTTGGGAAATTCCTGTATGAATTCCTTGGGAAACTCCTGGAGGAATTTCTTAGATAATTTCTGGAGGAATTCCATGAGTAATCAGTAATCCTTGGAGGTTCCCTGAGAAAATTTCTAGAAACATCCCCGGAGGAATCTCTGGAGGAATCCCTAGAGGGATGCCTGGAGGAATGCCTGGAGGAATCCCTTGAGATATTCCTGGTGGAATCCTTGGAGGAATTCCTGGAGGAATCCCTGGAGGAATTCCTGTAGAAACACCTGGAGTCATTCCTCCGGTAACTCCTGGAGAAGTCCCTGGAGGAATCTCTGAAAGAATATTTGGAGGAATCCCTGGAAGAACCCCTAGAAAAATTATTGAAGGAATTTCCTGAGAAATTCCTGGAAGTGTTTCTGCAGGAATTCCTGGATAAATTTCTGGAGGAACTCCTGGCGGAATCGCTGGATAAACCACTGGACGAACTCCTGGAGGAATTCCCTGAAGACATTCTCGGAAGAATTTTATAAGGAATCCCTAGAGAAATCTTTGGAGGAATCCCTACAGAGTGAATTTACTTTTGACTGTTTTTATTGTGATATTCGTTTGGAACCCTTACGTGTCAGTCGTGGATGTAATCCCTCAACTGAGTCAACGTTCTTTCCTGTGGAGAAATTACAAGCAAAACCACAGTCGATCCCTCAGAACAAACTCTCTCTCTCTCTGACATATGTTTTAGAATCGCGTTTTCCGTCCCACACCTGATGATAGGAAGGGTTCGACTCTGCATCGCTCATGCTTATCACCATACACTCTAAAGTCGAATCATTCAAGTAGAAATGAATTTCTGGAAGCAGCTTACAATTCGTGTTTTTCGAATATTGAAGCGGACTGTCGTGTTGAAAATATTTCGTGTCAATGAGCAATTTCAAGTGTGCTCTCTCCCTACTTGCATGCAAGTTACAACAGCCAACTGTGAGAGCCTCGCAGAATAACCTACCATCGAGAGCGAATTAGCCTGTATCTATGCAGGCAGCACATTACGTGACACGCACCAAGAGAGACAGACCGTAATGTCCTTGTCTCTCGAGCGAGTCTCGATGGCATGGAAATGCTAGGCCTGGATCAAAACAACACAACCCATGCTGGGTCGGGTTCAGTTTGAGCTTCACCTTCGTGACGGTCAGAGGTTTCCACTGGTTGGGCACTGGAAATGGGACTTCTTATTCCTTTTGCTCGATTGTTGCACTGGATTTTGGAGCTGGACTGGGAATTGTGATTACCTATAGGTAGTGTGAGAGTCGATTCGATGGTGTGATGCAAGGATGTGATTTTTGTGCGGACTGTCGAAGAATTTTTCGAAGAAGTTTTGAAGTTGTGGTGTTTATCGAATAAATCAAGTGGATTATGATGTACTCTTGAAGGAGTACATGATTTCCAGCACCAAAACATTGTGTAACGCGTAGAAGGGAAATAGACATAATAGTAAGTGAACGGAATGGCAGTGATGTGAAAACTCAGCTGGTTTAGGGGGAGCAACAGGAGAAAGCGGTAATGTGAGGGGGTTTTCGTACATCAAAATGCTAGGATTACACTGGGTGGCAGATTTTCAGAGATAATGGTTGTTCCCCTTTAACTCCAAATATCTTGAAAATGATAAAAGAAAGTTGTGATTCTGTGTTTATTTTTTTGAATATTTTGATTTTGAACTACATAATGTACGAAATTCTAAAATAATGACTAATGTGGAAAGAAACTCGATGTACAATGTATATTTTATTATCTGCTGGTTCATTGGATAAGGAAAATAACATGTATAGTTTTCTTATTGAAGTTTGTGGGTATAATCTATTTTTGATATAAAAAATTCGAAAAGTTTGATAGTTTTTAAAATCGATGAAAAACAATCGAGAAAAAAAATGTTAAGTTATAAGCATTTGTTCACACTGGGCTTCTTGGAAAATTTTGAGCTTTCTACAGAAAAAATAAAATTAGAAAAAAATCCAGATAATATTTTTGGATTTTTAGAGATTTTTGGAAAATTGAAAAAAGAACTTTCTAAAATATCAATAAAAAAAACCGTTTTCGAGTTATACTTTTTGGATAAACTTGATTCGTGCGTTGAGCTGAAAAAGCTCTATGCTTCAATTTTCTTTTCTTGTGCATTTATTATGTAGTTTCATTATGGACCTCGCAGATGCATTAATATTAAAATAATTGGAGAAATTATGGAACGGTTTCCAAAAACTGTCTTGTAAAATTCTTATACAATTTTTCCTAAGTTTTTTTTTTTTCAGATCATTCTGCACCGTTTTATTTTTTTCATATTCCATAGCAAAATTTATTTTAAAGTACTTTTGGCAATATTTCATATAATTCATTTGATAGCAATGGATACTTTTTTGAATTTTCTTCCAAAAAATGGTAAATTTTGGTGATATTTCTTGAGATTAACCTGCAATTATGAAGCTTGAATTTCTTGTAAAGTACTGGCCGAAGTCCTTTTCTAATATCGGATAAAATTCCTATTCCTCTAATACCCGAATTTTCGATTTTGATCTAAATATTATTTTTCGTCATCTTAAATCGGTTCAATCATGTTTCAGTAGATAATTCTTTTTAATTCGCAATCTTGTGAATTTTGGTGATTTTTTCTAATTTTTTTTTTGACTATTCCATACACAGTATTTTTTCCTGAAAGCATATTTGAGATACCGATTTTTAATAGGACGAAAACATTTTGAGACTTATATATTTTTAAACATTGTCATTTTGCATATTTAATTTTTTGTGTGATTTGAGGGAAAATAATTCGAGTGTATTCATTTTCTTTAAACTCTTTTACTAAAATAGAATGATGAGGGAAAAATTTATAATCTGATAACTGTTGCGGCCTAAAGCAATCAAAACAGTGACATAAAAATGAACAAAACTTATTTTTTTTTTCAATAATTAAAAAAAAAGACGCTTTAAACTACATCCAAAACTACGCTAACCTCATTTGTCCCGTTTAAATACAGTACATATGTTGAAAACTCTACATAAAGTAAATCAATGTCCAAAACACAAAGTGGATGTTAAAAACAATGCCATCCAAGCTTGAAATAACGAAAAACATAATTAAAAGGATGCACAACTCTAGAAACTTTTTTAGTCAAACGGACAAGAAAAGGTTCTGCAAACCATCATAAAACCAAAACAAAAGGTGTTAGTAGCTTTGAGGCGAAACTAGAAGCATTTCCTCACTTTTTGGTTTTTGATTTTTTATTATATAACGAAGCAATATTTTCAAAATCGGTTTTCGTGCACATGTAGAGTATGGATCATGGTATCTTCTGATTTTTTTTTTGTGGTGGAAAATATTTTTCGTTTTTGCAGAAACCATTTTCAAAAAAATGGTTTCTGCTAAAATGGAAAACATTTTCCACCTCATAAAAAATCAAAAGATAACTTGATCCATACTCTACATGTGCACGAAAACCGATTTTGAAAATATTGCTTCGTTTTTTAATAAAAAATCAAAAACCGAAAATATGAAAAAATGCTTCCAGTTTCGCCTTTAGTTGGTTTTAAAAACCTCTACAAGATTAGATTGTAATTAAAATGCTACTTGAGAACGAGTGGTGAACATTTGAAAAATCAGCTGTCCCGTTAAATACGGGACGGATGGTCAGCCAATACAAAGCCGTTTTGAAATATTCAGAAACGTCCTAAATACCAGTCAAGAATGAAAAAGTTTAGATTTTCCTGAAAAAAAAAATAAATACAAAAATTCTCAAACTATACCTTGTCTAAAGGGTTATATTTCAGGTGAAATTAACGGGTGAAATTTTGGCAAAATATTGGAAAGCTTTTGGAAAAATCCTGATAAATCATTTTGCCCTATTTTTGTCGGCATGGTGTCTTAACTAGTTTGAAATCCTTGAGAATGTTTTGCCGGAAATATTGGGCATTTTTTTTGCGGATTCTTGAAGACGCCATAAATAACTGGCATTTTACAGGATTTTCGGTAAAAAAAATGTGGGATTTTTTTCAGCAAACATTACAGAATTGTTAAAATTGTCCATTCAAAAATGATTTACCCTCCTAAGATCAGCGTGCATGTCTTTAGGGTGGGGCTCATTTTAAAAAATCTCTCCGGGATACGATTTCTCAAGTGGAAAGTGATCTACTAAACGAAATAAGTAAGCTGTACAAAAATGAGCGATTTCGGTTGATATTTAGGGGTGGCGCAAAGGGTTTCAGTGATTTTTTTGCTAGAACAAACCTTCAAAAAACATTTCAAATTTAATTTTCAAACATCACATTTCTAGACTAAATCAGTGATTCTAGAACCCAATTGGGCCAAATTCGTGCTCAGAATTGCGATATTTCTGAGATGTTTTTGGGTTCTAAAATCACCGATTTGGTCTAGTCTTGGGATAAAATACCCCAAGAAACCTCATTAATACATCTGAAGCATTATTTCTCTTGCAAATTACGACTTCGATAAAGTATACTTTCGAAACCATAGCATATGTAATGGTATTCCATTTAAGAACCATTGCTAGTCTATATCAACTTACACCTAAAGTAAACTGACAGCAATTAAGGCCATCCGCCTCTAGAATGCAATGTACCTAATCAAAATATAGAATAGCATTCAACGCTCGCGTGCCCTTATGTATAGGATAGTAATACATAGTATTTTATTGAAAACGGTAGCCTGTTAGTACATAACTTTTGATCAGGTCAAGGAAGCAACAGTTGGAGAACAAATTGAAGAGTACTATATAAACATTTTTTTTGGGCTGCGAAACGGTGAGTCGATAAGGAGAGCGTCCAATATAGCTGTGGTCCTCACAAGTTCCTACCTCATGCTTCCACGGGTCAAGTGATGACAAGACCGCCAGCTAAGAGTTGTGTGCTTAGTTGGTAGTGCAGCCTGGGCACTGTTGTCCTTCTGACTTCAGCTAGATTGAGGAGGTACGATCCGAGTGTCTGTTCACCAAGGAGGTGCGGCTCAAACAGCGTCTGTTCTGGCATCTAGCGGCTGAGTAAGAAACGCTGCACCACGCCCAGCTAGATCCAAGGTAGTAGCCCCAGCGTGGTCGTCCCAGTGTTGGTTGGGACGTTAAACAGAACTGGCACGATGGCCCTCCGGCGAGACAGGAGTGTTGGCGAAGGCCCAATAAGCCACCCGTAAAAATCCCCATTCCGAATAACATAGGAGAAAATACGACTCGATACAATCGGCAAAGACCCACGCGACGAAATAAGGACTACGATTGCAAACTTGGAACATGGAATTGCAAGTCACTAGGTTTCGCAGGATGTGACAGGATAATTTACGACGCAACTTCGGACATAGTGGCGTTGCAGGAACTTTGTTGAACTGGACAGAAAGTGTGGAAAAGCGGGCATCGAGCGGCTACCTTCTACCAAAGCTGTGGCACCATCAATGAACTGGGAACAGGATTTATAATGTTGGAAAAAATGTGACAACGTGTCATCGGGTGCCAGCCGATCAACGCAAGGATGTGCAAGTTGAGAGTTAAGGGCCGTTTCTTCAACTACAGCATCATCAACGTCCACTGTCCACACAAAGGGACACCCGATGACGAGAAAGAAGCGTTCTACGCGCAGTTAGAGCAAACATACGATGGTTGCTCGCCGTGTGACATGAAAATCGTTATCGGCGACATGAACGCGCAGGTAGGAAGGGAGGAAATGTACATACCGGTAATCGGGCGAAACAGCCTGCACGTCGTTTCGAATGATAACGGCCAGCGATGCGTAAACTTTGCAGCATCCCGTGGTATGGTAGTCCGAAGCACCTCCTTTCTCCGCAAAGATATCCACAAAGCCACCTGGAGATCACCCGACCACCAAACAGAAAACCAAATCGACCACGTTCTAATCGACGGTAAATTCTTCTCGGATATAACCAATGTCCGCACATACCGCAGTGCGAATATAGATTCAGATCACTACTTAGTCGCTGTATGCATGCGCTCAAAATTTTCGACAGTTATCACCACGCGTCGAAGTCGAACGCCGCGGCTCAACATCGAGCAGCTGCGTAACGTAAAAGTGGCTCAAGACTACGCGCAGCAGTTAGCAGTGGCCCTACCACCGGAAGAGCAGCTTGGCGCAGCTACACTTGAAGATGGTTGGAGGGACACCCGATCTGCCATAGGTAGTACCTCGGCTAGAGCACTAGGCTTCGCGACTCCGAATCACAGAAACGACTGGTACGACGGCGAATGTGAACAGTTGAAAAAACGAGAAGAATACAGCATGGGCGAGAGCGCTGCAACACCGTACGAGAGCGAATGAGGTACGTTACAAACAGGCGCGGAACAGGCAGAACTCAGTCTTCCGGATGAAGAAGCGCCAGCAGGAAGAACGAGATCGCGAAGCGATGGAAGAGCTGTACCGCGCTAAGGACACACGAAAGTTCTACGAGAAGCTGAACCGCTCGCGCAGAGGCTTTGTGCCACAAGCCGACATGTGCCGACAGATAATCACGGAAATATTCTCACGAGCGAGCGTGAGGTGGTCGAGAAGTGGCGGCAGCATTACGATGAGCACCTCAATGGCGACGTTGCAAGTACCGAAGGTGGCATGGTAACAGATCTAGGAGTATGTGCACAGGACGAAAGATTTCCGGCCCCTGACCTCCAAGAGATTGAGGAGGAGGTTGGCCGGTTGAAAAACAACAAAGCTGCTGGAGCAGATCAACTACCAAGCGAGCTTCTAAAATACGGTGGAGAAGCACTGGTGAGAGCACTACACTGGGTCATTACCAAGATTTGGGAGGAGGAAGTATTACCGGAGGAATGGATGGAAGGTATCATGTGTCCCATCTACAAAAAGGGCGACAAGTTGGATTGCGGGAACTACCGCGCGATCACACTACTGAGCACTGCCTACAAGATACTCTCTCAAATTTTATGCCGCCGTCTATCACCGATTGCAAGAGAGTTCGTGGGGCAATATCAGGCTGGATTTATGGGTGTACGCGCTACAACGGACCAGATGTTCGCCATCCGCCGGGTGTTGCAGAAATGCCGCGAATACAACGTGCCCACACATCATTTGTTCATCGATTTCAAATCGGCGTATGATACAATCGATCGAGAACAGCTATGGCAGATTATGCACGAATACGAATTCCCGGATAAACAGACACTGTTGATCAAGGCGACGATGGATCGAGTGATGTGCATAGTTCGAGTATCAGGGACACTCTCGAGTCCCTTCGAATCTCGCAGAGGGTTACGGCAAGGTAATGGTCTTTCGTGCTTGCTGTTCAACATTGCTTTAGAGGGGGTAATAAGAAGAGCGGGGATAAACACGAGCGGGACGATTTTCACAAAGTCCGTTCAGCTGCTTGGTTTCGTCGATGATATTGATATTATTGCTCGTAAATTTGAGACGATGGCGGAAACGTACATTCGACTAAAGAGTGAAGCCAGGCGAATCGGATTAGTCATTAATGTGTCGAAGACAAAGTACATGATGGCAAAGGGCTCCAAGGAGAAATCACCACGCCCGCCACCCCGAATTTCTATCGACGGTGATGAAATCGAGGCGGTTGAAGAATTCGTGTTCTTGTGCTCACTGGTGACCGCCGACAATGACACCAGCAAAGAAATTCAGAGACGCATTGTGGCAGGAAATCGAGCTTACTTTGGACTCCGCAGAACTCTACGATCGAACAAAGTTCGCCGTAAGTAATTTACCCGAACGGTTCTTACTTCGCGAATAATTAATCAATCGAGCCCAAATTTGTACCAATGATGCACATATAATAGGTTGACAAACAGTCAAAATTTGAGATTTTTTATGCACTCTATCAATCAAAAGTTACAGCATGTTGAATTTTTTTTGTGGGAGAAAAAAAGTTGCGTATCCCAAACATTTTGGCCATCCCCTGTATTTTAAATGTTTAGGTATTTCATTTATTTATATATTGATTTGGTTTCGTCGAATTTTGCCACCCAGTGTCATCCCAGTTCTTTTTCAATTCACTGCACACCCCGAGATCAGGTAAAACCCCAAGTCAGTGCCGGTGCCAGCAAAACCCCAACCACGGAGTTTTTGTAGTGTGCTACAGGCCGACGGGACGAGGAAAAACCTTGAGCCCTTTGGGGCGGTGGGTTCTGCCTCGGCGACCGTCGACATGTCGCACAAATGAAAATCCGTTAAGAGCACTCGGTGTCGGTCGTATCCCTCTTTCTAGGGCTCACAGCAGGGAAAGTGAGGTGAGGGTGGTTGAACAGAAACCATTCCCGTCAGACCTATTCAGTTGAAAGTACAGGGGAAAAAAAACATATTATTGAGCTGCAGTCAGACAGACCGAACGGAACCATAACGCCAGCCAGGACGCTGCACGCTGTGAACGAACGCTGCTAGTTGGTTTGAAGTTCAAGAGACGCCAGGGGATTCGTGTCGACAGTTCCACGTGTAGCTGGCAAAATGTGCCCACAAGCGTAATCGATAATTTTATGCTCGGATAGAGTGAAAGACGCCCGCGGAGTAACGTTGTGTGTTATCATTGTATTACATTGCAAGAGAGGGAGAAAGTGACGTGCAAAAATAATAAATTGAAAAAAAATAATGTGAGGAGGAAAGGACAAGGAGCAGTGTCAGCGCTGAAGTGCAACCGGAAGAAGCGAGAACTTGTGCACGTAATTGGATATTGAACGGTGTCCGGAGGCTCACAGAAGAACAGAGCAGTCAGCAATCAACCCAGTCAGCAGTAAGTTCCGATACATTTATTCTTAATGGTTATGGAGTAAGGGTATGGTTCTCTCGGGATAGGGATGCAACTCTGTCGATGCACTGTTACAATTTTCCAGAACGGGATACGATGGGAGAAGAGAAAACGATCGAAGATGGGCAAGATGAGTTCAAGTTTCATTTCTATATATTTAATGCAGGTCACGAACTGAGCAGGAGTCATCAGGGTGAACGATTGATAAACCCATGGGAATTATTATAAAGAAGAATGAAACATAACAGCAGCAACAGCTGGCCAATCGATTAACTTATCATTACACACCGATTATTGATTCATGATATTAAATACTCTGGAAAATTCGAGGTGTGACTATTTCTTATATTCGCCCTAAAAAAATATAAAGGCTACACGAATTCCTTTAATAATTCCTCCAAGGATTCCTGAATGTATTCCTTCTGGCATTTCTTCAAGTATTCCTCTGAGTCTTCATCCAGGGTTTCCTCTGAAACTCCAAGGTTTCCTTCAGGGATTCTTCTGAAATTCCTCCAGAAAATCCTCTGATATTTTTCCAGGGATTCCTCTAGGACTTCCCCACAGAATACCTCCAAACATGCTTTCAGGGGTTCTTGAAGAAATTTCCACAAGAATTCCTCCAGGAGTACTTCCGAGGATTTCACAAGGACTTCCGTCCAGGGTTTCTTCCAGAGATTGCTCTGAAAATCAAATACTTTCCTTAAGGATTCCTCCAGGGATTCTTCCAGGAGTTCCACCAAGAAATCAAACAGGGTTTTCTCCAAAGGTATTCCTACAGTATTACCTCCAGGGATTCCTATGAAATTTCTCCTGGAATTCCTTTGTGATTTCCCCTATAACCTCTCCAGGGATTCCTTAAGAAATATATCCAGGAATTCATCGAGGAATATTCCCAGATATTTATCAAGGGATTCCTTCAGGGATTCCTCCTAGAATTATCCAGAATTGCCCCAGGAGTTCTCCCAAGGATTCTCCAAAAAATCCTCCACGAATTGCTCCAGGTATTCCTCCGGCGATTCCTGCAGAAATTCCTCCATAGATTCCTTAAGAAATTCCTCCAGGAGTGCCTCCGAGGATTTCTCCAGAAATTGCTTCATGAACAACAATTCCTCCGGGGATTCCACCAGGAATTCCTCCGGAGATTACTCCAGGAATTCCTCCGCGATAGCTCCAGCATTTCCTCCGGGGATTCCTCCAGGAATACCTCCGAAATCTCTCCAGGAATTCCCCAGGGACTCCTTCAGGAATTTCTCTGGGGACTCCTCCAGGAATTTCTCCGTGGATTCCTCAAGGAATTCCTCCGGGGATTCCTCAAGGAATTTCTCCGGGGACTGCTCCAGGAATTTCTCCGGGGATTCCTCCAGGAATTCCCCCGGGGATTCCTCCAGGAATTCCCCCGGGGATTCCTCCAGGAATTCCCCCGGGGATTCCTCCAGGAATTCCCCCGGGGATTCCTCCAGGAATTCCCCCGGGGATTCCTCCAGGAATTCCCCCGGGGATTCCTCCAGGAATTCCCCCGGGGATTCCTCCAGGAATTCCCCCGGGGATTCCTCCAGGAATTCCCCCGGGGATTCCCCCAGGAATTCCCCCGGGGATTTCTCCAGGAATTCCCCCGGGGATTCCTCCAGGAATTCCCCCGGGGATTCCTCCAGGAATTCCCCCGGGGATTCCTCCAGGAATTCCCCCGGGGATTCCTCCAGGAATTCCCCCGGGGATTCCTCCAGGAATTCCCCCGGGGATTCCTCCAGGAATTCCCCCGGGGATTCCTCCAGGAATTCCCCCGGGGATTCCTCCAGGAATTCCCCCGGGGATTCCTCCAGGAATTCCCCCGGGGATTCCTCCAGGAATTCCCCCGGGGATTCCTCCAGGAATTCCCCCGGGGATTCCTTCAGGAATTCCCCCGGGGATTCCTCCAGGAATTCCCCCGGGGATTCCTCCAGGAATTCCCCCGGGGATTCCTCCAGGAATTCCCGCGGGGATTCCTCCAGGAATTCCCCCGGGGATTCCTCCAGGAATTCCCCCGGGGATTCCTCCAGGAATTCCCCCGGGGATTCCTCCAGGAATTCCCCCGGGGATTCCTCCAGGAATTCCCCCGGGGATTCCTCCAGGAATTCCCCCGGGGATTCCTCCAGGAATTCCCCCGGGGATTCCTCCAGGAATTCCCCCGGGGATTCCTCCAGGAATTCCCCCGGGGATTCCTCCAGGAATTCCCCCGGGGATTCCTCCAGGAATTCCCCCGGGGATTCCTCCAGGAATTCCCCCGGGGATTCCTCCAGGAATTCCCCCGGGGATTCCTCCAGGAATTCCCCCGGGGATTCCTCCAGGAATTCCCCCGGGGATTCCTCCAGGAATTCCCCCGGGGATTCCTCCAGGAATTCCCCCGGGGATTCCTCCAGGAATTCCCCCGGGGATTCCTCCAGGAATTCCCCCGGGGATTCCTCCAGGAATTCCCCCGGGGATTCCTCCAGGAATTCCCCCGGGGATTCCTCCAGGAATTCCCCCGGGGATTCCTCCAGGAATTCCCCCGGGGATTCCTCCAGGAATTCCCCCGGGGATTCCTCCAGGAATTCCCCCGGGGATTCCTCCAGGAATTCCCCCGGGGATTCCTCCAGGAATTCCCCCGGGGATTCCTCCAGGAATTCCCCCGGGGATTCCTCCAGGAATTCCCCCGGGGATTCCTCCAGGAATTCCCCCGGGGATTCCTCCAGGAATTCCCCCGGGGATTCCTCCAGGAATTCCCCCGGGGATTCCTCCAGGAATTCCCCCGGGGATTCCTCCAGGAATTCCCCCGGGGATTCCTCCAGGAATTCCCCCGGGGATTCCTCCAGGAATTCCCCCGGGGATTCCTCCAGGAATTCCCCCGGGGATTCCTCCAGGAATTCCCCCGGGGATTCCTCCAGGAATTCCCCCGGGGATTCCTCCAGGAATTCCCCCGGGGATTCCTCCAGGAATTCCCCCGGGGATTCCTCCAGGAATTCCCCCGGGGATTCCTCCAGGAATTCCCCCGGGGATTCCTCCAGGAATTCCCCCGGGGATTCCTCCAGGAATTCCCCCGGGGATTCCTCCAGGAATTCCCCCGGGGATTCCTCCAGGAATTCCCCCGGGGATTCCTCCAGGAATTCCCCCGGGGATTCCTCCAGGAATTCCCCCGGGGATTCCTCCAGGAATTCCCCCGGGGATTCCTCCAGGAATTCCCCCGGGGATTCCTCCAGGAATTCCCCCGGGGATTCCTCCAGGAATTCCCCCGGGGATTCCTCCAGGAATTCCCCCGGGGATTCCTCCAGGAATTCCCCCGGGGATTCCTCCAGGAATTCCCCCGGGGATTCCTCCAGGAATTCCCCCGGGGATTCCTCCAGGAATTCCCCCGGGGATTCCTCCAGGAATTCCCCCGGGGATTCCTCCAGGAATTCCCCCGGGGATTCCTCCAGGAATTCCCCCGGGGATTCCTCCAGGAATTCCCCCGGGGATTCCTCCAGGAATTCCCCCGGGGATTCCTCCAGGAATTCCCCCGGGGATTCCTCCAGGAATTCCCCCGGGGATTCCTCCAGGAATTCCCCCGGGGATTCCTCCAGGAATTCCCCCGGGGATTCCTCCAGGAATTCCCCCGGGGATTCCTCCAGGAATTCCCCCGGGGATTCCTCCAGGAATTCTCCCGGGGATTCCTCCAGGAATTCCCCCGGGGATTCCTCCAGGAATTCCCCCGGGGATTCCTCCAGGAATTCCCCCGGGGATTCCTCCAGGAATTCCCCCGGGGATTCCTCCAGGAATTCCCCCGGGGATTCCTCCAGGAATTCCCCCGGGGATTCCTCCAGGAATTCCCCCGGGGATTCCTCCAGGAATTCCCCCGGGGATTCCTCCAGGAATTCCCCCGGGGATTCCTCCAGGAATTCCCCCGGGGATTCCTCCAGGAATTCCCCCGGGGATTCCTCCAGGAATTCCCCCGGGGATTCCTCCAGGAATTCCCCCGGGGATTCCTCCAGGAATTCCCCCGGGGATTCCTCCAGGAATTCCCCCGGGGATTCCTCCAGGAATTCCTTCGGGGATTCATCCAGGAATTCCTTCGGGGATTCCTCCAGGAATTCCTCCGGGGATTCCTCCAGGAATTCCTCCGGGGATTTCTCCAGGAATTCCTCCGAGGATTCCTCCAGGAATTTCTCCGGGGATTCCTCCAGGAATTCCTCCGGAGATTCCTCCAGGAATTCCTCCGGGGATTCCTCCAGGAATTCCTCCGGGGATTCCTCCAGGAATTCCTCCGAGGATTCCTCCAGGAACTCCTCCGAGGATTCCTCCAGGAATTCCTCCGAGGATTCCTCCAGGAATTCCTCCGAGGATTCCTCCAGGAATTCCTGCGGGAATTGTCCCAGGAATGTTTCCAGGAGTTTCTTAAGTAATCCTCCTTGAATTCCTCCGGTAATCCTCCAGTAATGCCACCGGTCCACGAATTCCTCCCGAGGTTCCTCCAGGAATTACTCCGGGAATTCTTCCAGAAATTCTTCCGCGATTTCCCCAAAAATTCTTTGAGGTTTCCTCCAGGAATTTTCCGGGGTTCCTTCACGAATTACTCCGGGAATTCCGCCAGAAATTCTTTCGCGATTTCTCCAAAATTTCTCTGGGCATTCCTCCAGGAATTCCTCTGGGGATTCCTCCAGAAATTGCTCCGGAAATCGATGTCACACCACCGAAGGTTTCTTCAGCACCCAGAGATTTCCTTTGCTCTGCATGTGTATGAAAACCGATTTTGAAATTTTTGCTTCATTATTTAATGAAAAAAAAAAAAAACAAAACCCGAAAATGCGGAAGTCAAAAGCGATGTTCATCATCTAATCCTCTGCCCTTGGTCGCCCATTAGAATGAGCAGTCTTTCAAACGTGCGCCCTCCCATCCCATGGTTCTATTAATAGCACAAGGCAATAATAATCCAGCAATACCCCACCCATAGCCGTTAGTCCGCGGTCGATCGGAAGGAGAAGAATGGTTGATGTTGTGCAAGAGTGCTCGTCGTCGTGACCGATAATTAGAACTGAGCAGCTGGGTAGAAAGCATAGAAAGTACTTCTCGGATGCCTTTCTGTGGTTTCGTAGATGAAAGAACAAAGTCGATCCGAGAGGATGAGTGTGTCGTCGAATTGAGGTTATTGGAAAAGTCGAACGTGACATCTGCGTTAGAAAGTCAATAAGGATTTTTGTTGTTGTTGCTTTATGGCTGTTACTGGAAATGGATCATTGAATGATTTGATGCGAATAAAATCGGGAAGTTAGAATTTTAAATAACTTTTAATTTATTAGATTTTATTGCATGCCAAGAATTCTCCATTAGCTTTTCAAGTCGTAATCAGTTCCATAAAGAGGAGACGCATGGTAGCTGACTCAGTAACTGTCAGCTTTTAAGATCTAATGTTAATATTCCTCCGGATTTTCGTAATAATCCCAGATAATGGTACCGGTCCTTCTTCCTCCTTTTCACATGTTATCCTGACAAATATTTATTCACTGTACCCTATTGAATAAACTAGATCAGAGACCCCTCCGAAAAGCAGCCATTCGCTACATGTGGCTCGTTATGTTTTCCGCCATAATGCATGGCTCAGACGATAAACACATAGTTATTCGTCAAGCCAAACTAAACCAGCGTCTTGTATGGTCGTCGTCGCTGTTGAAAGACCTTTTTCGATGTATCATCAGCTGAAAACCGCCTCCAAGACTGCCGGAATAAAAGATGCCATAAAGCCAGCCGTCCCAAATTGGAGAAAAACATGTCTCCTTGTTAGGTGGTTTCGTGGCGTGGGAGTCTTTGTAATCTGTCAAGCAAAACAGCTATTCAGTTGTAATGAAAGCTAAAAGTTTACTCTTTCAATAAGAATATCGTCTACCGTTTTCGTTCTTCTTTTTCTTGATTTGCTCTTTATTTATTTAACTCATTTTATCTAAGTTCTACCCCAAATCTGAAACCTTCTTTTTTTCTTCTGACTTCTATCTTCTATCTTCTATCTTCTATCTTCTATCTTCTATCTTCTATCTTCTATCTTCTATCTTCTATCTTCTATCTTCTGTCTTCTATCTTCTATCTTCTATCTTCTATCTTCTATCTTCTATCTTCTATCTTCTATCTTCTATCTTCTATCTTCTATCTTCTATCTTCTATCTTCTATCTTCTATCTTCTATCTTCTATCTTCTATCTTCTATCTTCTATCTTCTATCTTCTATCTTCTATCTTCTATCTTCTATCTTCTATCTTCTATCTTCCATCTTCTATCTTCTATCTTCTATCTTCTATCTTCTATCTTCTATCTTCTATCTTCTATCTTCTATCTTCTATCTTCTATCTTCTATCTTCTATCTTCTATCTTCTATCTTCTATCTTCTATCTTCTATCTTCTATCTTCTATCTTCTATCTTCTATCTTCTATCTTCTATCTTCTATCTTCTATCTTCTATCTTCTATCTTCTATCTTCTATCTTCTATCTTCTATCTTCTATCTTCTATCTTCTATCTTCTATCTTCTATCTTCTATCTTCTATCTTCTATCTTCTATCTTCTATCTTCTATCTTCTATCTTCTATCTTCTATCTTCTATCTTCTATCTTCTATCTTCTATCTTCTATCTTCTATCTTCTATCTTCTATCTTCTATCTTCTATCTTCTATCTTCTATCTTCTATTTTCTATCTTCTATCTTCTATCTTCTATCTTCTATTTTCAATATTCTATCTTCATCTCCTATCTTCTATCTTCTTATCTTCTATCTCCTATCTTCTATCTTCTTTCACCTTTACGTCTGTTTTACATCTCTTTTACCCGCTATCTCACTTCTGTCATTTATCATTTTTCACAAAAAATCCTGCTATAAGAACATATTTTTATTTCAAATAGCTCAATCAATTTGCTCAACAGTCTTCTTCGTGTTCCACATATGCCATCAAACAAGAAACTAATCTGTATAAAAAAACGCACATGTCATATCCAACCAACCAAAGCCTAACTAGTCGACTAGAAGAGGGACGAACCGAAACTTACTAAGGTAAACAAGAATGTAAATTTCGTCCCCGAAAAACTCGGTAACAAACAACAGTTTCTGGCTCTGCTGAGCGCCACCAGTGCCAGTTGTGGGAGGAGCAATTCAATTCACAGCAGGCCAAAGGAGCAGGCTTATCCAGAATTCGGGCTATCCCCGTCCCAAACCCAATTCACTAAACCACGCAAGGAAAGGAAGGACGTACATGTGTGTCTGTTGGTGGTGAAAACCGAAAAGGAAGGTTTCAGACATGCCGCTTGGATGAGTCGTGTTTGTTACAAAGGCGGTCTGCCAGGATCCTACTAGCAACGTCGTTGACAGCCTCAATTAGGTCCCGATCAGAGGTCAGATCCAAAAACCATTTCAAAGTCAGGTAGTTTCGAGGAGATTTTCAATAATATCTTCGTACATCTTTTGACGATTTTTTTTTAATTCTTAAAAAAGTTTGGTAATTCCCAAATTTTGGCATTTCTTTGCCTAGTTTTTCTAGCCATTTCTGCGATAATCGCTTAGAGAATATCTCAATCGATTACTATGGAATTTCTTTGGCAATGTTTTAATGAATTTCTTTGTTAATTTTTTTGAATGTTCGTTCGCTAACTTAATCAAAAATTCTTTGGCAGTTCCTTTAGCAATTTTTTCAGAAATCCTTAAGGTTTTTTTTAATTTTCCTGCCAACTCCTTGATTACCGTAAAATGGGGTAACTTTGATAGTTTTTCAGCGAATTTTCTTAATATTTTTCCATGTAACAGTATATCCCCGAGTTTTATATTTTTAAAACAAGTTATGAATTGCAATTGAAAGATTCGATAATCTGAAATATTTTGGGTGACTTTTAGTTTTTCATATGAGCGAGAATCAGATTTTCATTTTGGGGTAACTTTGATAATGCCCTGAAAAACACATCAAATCTTAAAAAAATATTACATATTGAAATCTTAGGAGTATGAACATGATGAGAGAAGCCTTGTGGAATCTATCAGATAGAATGTTTATATCAAAACATTGATTTTTACTAAATTCTACATATAAAACTGTGTTTGTGGAGTACTTAGTGAGAAACACAGTGGATTTAGCTATCGAAAATCATTATCTTTGTAAAAATATATGTTTAACGGTACATAAACATATGATTACATGCTATTGATGGTGAGTTCTCTTATTTTTGGGCAGTTTTTTAATGTTTTATTAACAAATTTTGCACAACACAGATTATCTACATGATAATACAAGGGCATTGCATACTTTTAGGCGTTTATCAATGTATGGAGATTTATGTCACAATTTACAAAATCGCTTCCATTTCGTAAAACACACTTCGTTAAGAGATTCAAGGCCAGATTTGGAATCTAATATGATGATTCTAACGAGAATAATAGTCCATTCTTTGAAAGAATAGTTGTAACGAAGTCGTTTAGCAGAATGTTTGAAGGGGTTGGCAAATGACAAAAATATCAACAATTTTTATTTTTCGTCCAAAAAGTTGTATTTAAACTAGGTTTTAATGAAAATACGTCTAAGATGAACTTTTATATGTATAGAATTGATCTACGTTTGCCTTTTTCTTAACTTTTTCTTCTTGAAGGAATCATAGTTAGAAAATAAACTATACAATGCCTATCGAACTATCAAAGTTACCCGCATTATCAAAGATACCCCATTTTACGGTAATTGATTTTGAAATTCCTTTGCCAATAAGTGTACTGGAAAGCCTATTTATTTGCCTGCCATTGCATGAATTTGTATATTGTGAGGCAAGTACAATGATACACTATGCCCAGGGAGTCGAGAAAATTTTCCCGACCGGAACGGGAATCGAACCCGCCGTCTCCGGATTTGCGATCCATAGCCTTAACCACTAGGCTAACTGGAGACCCCACACATCAAACAGCGGCATTTTCGGTAACCCAGGTTAGCAAGAAAGCAGTATCAGACCATATCTGAACCGGTAGTGTTCCGGAACCGATTCCGGGGGGTCCCGATGGATGAATGCAAACTTTTTAAGGAGTGATAGAGGATTATAAATGGTGAAAAAAATGTTTACGCATATGGTCAAATCTCAACCGTTACGTAGTAATTGAACTTTACATGTTTTTGACTTTGCTTGACTCAAACTGGCTAGGAGAACCAACATATTTTGGACACAGCAACGTGCCAATATTTTTTGAACACCTACGGCAAAAACAAATGGAAGTGTCCTAAATATATTGGCGTATCACTGTGCCCAATATACGTTGATTCCCCTATTACTTGAAAATAGTCAAACTTATCGCAGCTTTTTAACCCTAATTCGAAAATTTATTAGATTTTCGATCGAAAAATACTAATTTAGTTTTATAACTTATAGTTTTCTAAAACAAATAAGCTCGAAAGTATTGTTTTGCCTTTCTCGTACACCGAAGTGTACTGAAAGGCTATATGTTCACTCAAAACATTTTTTTTATAGAAGGCTCGAAGGGTCAAGTCACATATACCAATCAACTCAGTTTGACGAATTGAGATGATGCCTGTATGTGTGCATGTATGTATGTCCGTGCGCAAAAAAAGTTCACTAATTTTGAAGGCACTTCCCATTGGCGGATTTTTCGGATTATAGCTCGAATCGAACCGGAATTTTACCGCATTGTTTGCTATTAAAAATGGTTCGGATAGGTCGAGGCGTTCCGGAGTCATGACCATTTCAGTGATTCGGACCAGCACCGGTGGAACTGGGCGTATATAAAACTGAACCAAGCCCCATGATGCGACACATCAAACTGCGGCGATTTTTGTAACCTTTAGCATGGTTTACGAATTTTATGCGGAAATGTACACTGGAGACCAGAAATTCCACGATTTCGGTCCAAAATTCAAGATGACAGACTAATATTCAAGATGGCGGCTCCAAATTCAAGATGGCGAATGTTTAATGGAATTTAAGGATCTGACACCATACAATATGGGTATATTTTGATGGGGAAGAAGTCTGGACTCCAAAAATGGCGACCAAAATATCCAAGATAACGGTTCAACATGCAATATGGCGGCTGTTTAATGGAGTTTCAGGCTCTAAAACCATGCAATATATGTATATTTGGTATTGGAAAGATGTCTGACTATTAAAATATCCAAGATGGCGACCAAAATATCCGAGATCGCGTCTCAAAATTCAAGATGGAGACTGTGTTGACGCCGGGATAGACTGGCCGTACTCAGGGCCTGGGAGGGCAGTGATCTCAGATCTGATGATTGACACATCAGGTGCACTTACACCTTTAGAACCTTCTTCACGTTAGTCTTCAACATACAACGGATTTAGTAATAAAACAGTTTATTGTACTAAGGTTCTACAAGTATATTTACACTACATACATAAAGCACTTAAATTAACTTATCACTGCACCTATCCCAGTCTGTGGGCAAAAGGTGCGACGGGCGACGACGCGCGCGGAGCACAGTTGGACTGTGCTGAAGGACCGTGTTGTGTCGATCGGCGGTCAACAGAAGTACTGACCTTTTCACTGTTGTTCAGATGCTGATGCTCGGTGGTTTTTGTGGCATATTTGAAGGCAGTGATAAGAGAAGGGGGGGGGGGGCTGTTTGGCGGAACGGTGCATGGAAGTATCTACTCAGTCTCGTATACTGCTGCTTGATACGACTGGCTCGACGTAGCTATTGTTCCACCAAATGAATGCTGCCCAACTCTGTTTACGTACCAGTGTGGAAGCTATCGAAAACGAGAAAGGTGATTGTTCGCTTTTGGCTGGATTCGGCTATCAAACAGAAACATTGCATTCTGCCTGCGGTTTGCTTGGTACAGCATGCAGTGGACATCTGTTTTGCACTATGGGTGCGGGTAGATTACCAAGATGACCAAAATACAAAACTACGTTCACGTTAGGCGTGAACATACTCCCCGCCTTGAATTCGTTGAGGATTCAATCACATTAGTTTGAATGTAGATTTCTACGCAGTAGATCTTGATTCCAACTGGACACGAACATTGTCGGAAACTCCCCGCCTTCAAACCGTAGAATGATATCGTCAATTGACTTGAACGTTGGTAACGAAGCGTGTTCGGAAACTGATGACGATCTTTGAAACCAGGTTGATGCTAGTCGACACAGACGACGAATATCTACGCAGAGATAATATGGTCCGGCTAGACGTCAGAGTAAATGATGTAATCTCCATCTGGTTTTGGTACTGAAATCTAGTGGTTATCCAATGGCATGGTGAGTGAGGTTCCTCGCGCATGAATGGAACGGTCCGATATAGCTAAATGACCTGGCGTTATGTAGTCTGGTAAGGTGCAAGCTGTTCCGATATCTTTTGATTGACATGACGATGGTGACGGTGATTCAACGTTCCATGTTGGTAGGTGGCACGCATGTTCGACACGGTCCGGGTTACGTTTCGGAATGGTGGCACCCGATGATGAAAGGCTCGGCTGGACCTGGTTCATGAGCGCACGGAGACACGATGTGCTTGGATGAATACTATCAGGCAGATCTGATTCGGTCCGGAAGGCACTCCGGAGTGGTGATCATGTGGACGTAAGTCGATGAGCAGGAAGCCGGGAATCACGTCTGATTCGGTCCGGGTTTTCACTGGATTGGCGGTCCCATATGCATGGCATCGTCCTTCAGTCGTGATGAATGAAGCTTGATGGCGGGTCAGAAACTGTGCCTTGTTGGAAAGGATGAACGACTGACTAACTGCATATGAAAAAGACAAAATGGTACTTGCCTGTGGCAAAGTCCCGTCCGTTGGGTCCAAGTGACTGTTTAATGGAGTTTTAGGACTTGATACCATGCACAATATGGGTGTATTTGATGTGGGGAAGAATTCTGGACTCCAAAAATGACAAACAGAGTATCCAAGATGGTGGTCTAAATCTAAGATGGCAGCTCAAAACTCAAAATGACTTCAGTTTAATGAAGTTTTAGGCTCAAAACCATGCAATATGGGTATATCTGATATTGGGACGAAGTCTGGAGTCCAAAAATGACGATTAAAATATCCAAGATAGCGACCAAAATATCAAATATGGCGTCTCAAAATTCAAGATGGCGGTATAAACTTCAAGATGGCAGCTGTTTAATGTAGGTTTAAGCGCTGTTTGCAGATCGGAAGGAATTTCTCGGCCTATCTTGATGCATGGGAAATTCCTTGCCTGAACCGCCCAAGAAATCGTTTTTCTTCGATCGCAGTACGCAGTTGGGAAGAAATGACAATTCAAATGGCAGTCACTGTAGAATGTTTCTGCCAGGAATCGGTCAAGAAATTTCTTGAGCGATTCCTTTTAAACTCGAAACTGGGCTTAAGGCTCTAAAACCGTTCAATATGGGTATATTTGGTATGGGGAAGACAACCGGAGATCAAAAATAGCTACCAGAATATCCAAGAAGGCGTCTCAACATTCAAAATGGCGGCTAATTAATGGAGTTTTGGGCTCTAAAACCATTCAATATGGGTGTATCTGGTATGGGGAAGAAGTCTGTTGCCGGATTTTAATCCTAAATGGCGGCTCAAACTTCAAGATTGCGGCTCAAAAATCAAAAAAACCAGATAAACGATATGATCTCTGATGCCATGAAATGGATTTCTGTTAAACGTATGAAAGTGCGATACTCATCAACATGTCACTTGAGTTATGTTGAAATGTGTATTCGAAGGCACGAGAAAGGCGCCATCACCGCTAGGTGGATTAATTAGGGTTTTTAGGTAATTGTTTTGGAATTTGCCAATATCTTCTTGCTATTATTTCAACCTCATTAATTTTTTGAAAATTGGTTTGGGAATTTCTGCGGAAATGTCAGTTATTCATTCCTGCTCGGGTTGCACCGAGGGTAACTAAAAGACGGTCCTGGGGGAAGCCATCGACAATGAACGATAACAATCACTTCTCCTTCATCAACAGGCTTGTCGAATGATTGTCGTCACAAGCTGAGTGCATCGCATGAATGCTACATATGTAGATGTGAAGGCAAATGCAAATCCTCAAGAACGGATATAGCAAAGGTGCCTAGTTCAACCTATCGGGTCCAGATCTTACAGAGAGTCTGGCGATGGCAATCGATACAAGTGTGTTGATATGCAAGGCTGGATAAGTCTTACCAGCAAAACCACTCCAGGAAGGAAGAAGATTCATGCAAGCAAATTGAATTTATGTTAGTTTGTTTGATAAAGTGGACCGTTAACATAAACCATGGTGAATTTCTACGAACATTGCACATATTCAAATGCAATCCTAAGGAACAATTTTGTATTCAATTAGATTTGAGATCGTCCGTAAAACTATGATGAAACGAAAGAAAAATGAGGTTTAATGAGAGTTTTATAGTATTCTGAATTTATATAGAAACCTTATATTGTCATATGAACACCAACAAGTTCAAACAACAAGGCTTCAACATATCTTCCACCAAATGCATTTCAGTTAGCAGCAATTGTTGAACTGCTGTTATAAATATAAAAAAAAGTTGTCTGTTTCAAGTTTTCCCCCGGAAGACACTAGTGTGACCGTTAAAAGCAAACTCGACGGAAAAAGAACATGCCACTTTCCAAGAATAGTCCTCCTGAAGTGGAACAACTGCAACGCAAAATTTATTGCCATCGTCGTCGGCTTCGTCGAGTTTACCATGACTGCTATGCTTCTAAAACCGCAACAAGTCGAACCGGGGTGGGTACATGGGGGGTGTGAGTGGCACTTAATTATTCTATTATTATATGTATGGCTACGTTCTCGACTATCGACCGATTCCTATCGGCATGAAGAGGGAACGAAGTGCTTCGACTACATTTCAATCCGACTAAGTACTAGCTCTCTATGTACATTGTACACATTCCTATTTCGCAATTTCTCCGCACCGCACCACCGCCGCTGGCTGTGCAATGGCATGCATCGAAGCCAAAGGTCATGCAACATTTTTAATCCATCAATGGGGATAAGCTGCCCACTGAACTGGGGTCGTTCACAAAATGAGTTGCATCCAGAAATGCATAAGGGGAAGGCAAATTTCCAACTCTCTTGTTTCGTTATTTGGGAACAGTCCCTTGGTTGCTATAGTCATATGAACACCATAACCAGAATACAGTCAAGGACAAGGCTGGGTCAAGCAACCTGTTGACCAGGGAATTCGAACTGTCGTGTAATCATAGCCGTATAAGCCTATCATGAGCAAAAAAATACAAATAGCATGCACATGCAAAAAAGGTTGAAAGTCAACGACTACCGTATGCAAAGGGTCAGCTAATGCCACTGAATGTGTACCTTGTGTCGACCTTCTTCCCAAGCGAACACTGTGGGATATACAGATATCACTAGGATAGAAGTTTCATCAAAGTTGGGTTGCATGGAAACTGAATAAATAGTAGCAAGTATGGGAACACTCACTTGCATAGAGTTACACTCACTTGCTGTTCTCTCAGCTCAGAAGTGTTCTATAAAAAAAAAGGTGTATGGATGACTTTTGCCTAATCCAATTACCTATGGATAGATATTTGGGAACGAACAGCTATTCAATCGGAGGTTGAAGTAGAAAAGACGTAAGAGCTTCCATGACTGGCCACTGGCCACGCTTATCTTCTCCGTTCTGAGACTAGGAAAGGATGTGATGATATGACATCTACTTTACAAGAGGAATTATTTAGGATTCACTATAAGCAAGTGATGCGACATATTCAGATTGTGTATACGTGCTACTGAGTAAATCATTTAGATGTGTTGGTGTGAGTTTTTTTTATTGTATATTAAACCACTAACGCTGGGAGTGACGGAGCTGAAAGATTGTCTGTCACTCCATGGGGCATTCTGCCATTCAACTCTGCCAAATGTTCTAGCTTAAAAGCCTCTTCTTAACCTTTCAGGATGGGCGCCATCAAGCAACTGAAACTGCACCGCGCTTACGCTGTATACGTCGAGCAAGGTTTTTTAGTAGTGTTGTACTTTTTACAACGGCGCGTGCGCTGAAGGGTTAAGCATTGGCATTGACATTGATCGCTGGTGCTACACGAAGACGTCTGAAAAATTGTGGTCTGGCTTCCGGGTTGATGTTCATACTGACTTCATCGGGCGACAGCAGGATCTTGATGTCCATGAGATCCTATAGTATTCCTGGAAATCCGGCAGCGGAGGCACTTGATTTCGTACAGGAGATAACTCTTTTCTTCGGCATGGCATTGCCGTTTGGTTGTTCGGCCAATATTGGCATATGGATGTCTTGTGTGGTGGCAAAAGGGCGAAAAGAGAACGATCCAATCAAAGTTAGGCCATCTGCAAAGGATGTGCTTAATGGCGATGTCTGGAGCGTTCTCTTCAACTCCCACGGCAGCGCTCGAAGTTCTCTTTGACGTTGCTCCACTACACATTTATCTTAAACAAGAAGCACTTTCTTGCACTTACCGTCTATGGGTACTCGGTCTACTAGAGGAAACTCCTGTGAACCGCACATCAACACACACCTAGTTGTTTCCACTTTTGGTGAATTGTGATCTTACAATTGCTTATAATTTTCCATATAGGACATTTTCCACGAAATTCCCTTCCCGGTAAGAGTGGACATCTGAATATCTGGAAAGAAGTATTTCAGACGGCATCGTATGTTACACTGATGGCTCCCTTCTCGAAGGTCGAGCAGGTGCTGGTGTATATTCTCGTGAGCTAAGGCTGTATCTGTCTTACTCACTTGGTAGACACTGCGCCGTTTTTCAGGCCGAAATCTTTGCTCTTATGTGCAGAATGCAATCAGCACTTCAGCCACACGTAATGGGCAAAGTAATATACTTCTGTTCAGATAGCCATGCTGCTATTAAAGCACTTGCTTCGGCCAACTTCAGGTCGAAAATAGTTATCACTTGTCGAACTCAAATCGAGGAGCTGAATTCAGCAAACGCTGCTCACCTTGTATGGGTGCCTGGCCATTCGCTGGAAATGAATTGGCTGATGAGTTAGCTCGCACTGGAGCATCACATGACTTCATTGGCCCTGAGCCAGCTATTCCGATATCGACGTGTTGGGTAAAGCTTCAGATTCACACCTGGGCTGCCACTCAACACATACAATACTGGAATAGTTTGGAGTCATGTCGTCAAGCAAAATTGTATTATACTGAGCCATCTCCAAGGGTGGCGAAGTATCTTACAAATCTGTTAAAGCATAATTGCAGCATTCTGATCAAAGCATTGACTGGCCACTGCCGACTCAGCTATCACATGGCGAATATTCAGCAAGCTAATTCATATGCATTTGATAGCTGTAAATCCTATTATGGAGCTTCGTATAATCTGTCCAGTTTTTGCGAAACTGCGTTTCCGAGTGCTCGGTAAACACTTATTAAGTGAAACTGACTCCAGAGACCTGAATATTCAGGATATTCTGTGGTTCTTGACCCGCTGTGGTAAAGAACTACAGGCCCTCTTTCGCTTTATGCGTTATTACAGTGCCCTTTTCAGGGCGCTGTTTGAACCCATTGTGGTACGCTTATGCGTTAGTATCCTCTTCCAGGGTACTTTTCCTATTTCCCTACCTGTCCTTATCCCCATCTTTATCCCTATTTCCTTCCTGTTCCCTCAGGTAGATGATAAAATAGCCCATTTTTGCTGTATAAGAGTGGAACAAACCATTATTAAACAAACTTTAGCTTAAAAACTGCTATTCAATTAGTACTGTTACTTGGGAGGCTATTATTTTGGCGTTGGCTCAAATGTCCCGAATGGAGGATAACGTGGCTCTGGAGCCGGCCTTCTGATACGTCTGAAAAAATGGTGGTCTGGCTTCCGGGTTGATGTTCATACTGACTTTATCGGACGACAGCAGGATCTTGATGTCCATGAGATCCTAGTATTACTGGAAATCCTGCAGCGGAGGCACTTGATTTCGTCCAGGAGTCAACTCTTTTGTTCGGCATGGCATTGCCGTTCAGCATTCAGTTATAGTTTTAAATCATGCAGACGACACTGCTTCACTCAGAGTACAAAAATAAAATATCTCTCGCTTTGTGGATGATCACGATGAGCGGAATATATTGGGTGATTCTCTGGTGATATTTTTTACATATCCCTTAACAATGATAACATTTTTGTTGGATGCATGCCAACTGCCCATTCGCCAGACGTTTCCTCAAAGCTCTCTAACAAAGTTCTTTCAAGATTTCTTATGACTTCCTCACCGAAAATTGTAATATATTTCTGATATTTTTGGTAGACGCCTTATATCTTGGCGTGTACTGAGCTGATTGATATCCAAAATTGTAGCAAATTCCATAAAAAGGTCATTGTAATGCTTCGGCAGATTACCCGAGCAGAGGAGAAAAGCTCAATAATAGCATATTTTGATACGGAGATCAAAAAGTGATATTGGTTTGTTTGAGATAAGAGGTAAAAGTACTGAAAATAATATCTCAATTTTACTTCTGGAACATCATCATCATAGCACATTTAGCTTTTGGTAAGATCTAACCAACAGCAGTGAGCTATTTGATTGATCTTCAAATATCAAATTTTGCTATTGGTTAGATGGTTCAAGAACAAATTTTTGCTATTATTTTCAGTACTTTTACCTCTTATCTCAAACAAACCAATATCACATTTTGATCGTCAGTACTTCGCCTCTGCCCGGGTACCGACAAGATGTGCGATAAATTATTTCCGGTGCTGTCATGGTAAAATCAGAGCTAGTTAGTCAAGGTTCCCCGATTTCAGCGGCCCTTCACTGGTACATTCCCACGGATGAATTCCTGGAGGAATCTCTGAAGAAATCGTTTGTGCAATTCCTGAAGGAACTGCTGGAACAACTTTTCAAATAAACAATGAAAACACTTGTGAAGAAATCCCAGCTGAAATTTCTAAAGTTATTCTAGGAATATTCAAGAAGTCCCTAAAACTATTTCCGGAAGTATCACTGAACAAAATATCGTAAGGACATTTCATAAAAATCTAAAGAAAACTCTGGATTTTCTGAAGAAATTCCGGGATGAATACCTGAAGGAATATCTGGGAACTCGTGGTGGAATATCCAACAAAACTTCTTGAGATATTTAAAAAAAATCCTAAAAAATCCTCTGATAAAAATCCTAAACATTTTTTTTTAATTATTTTCGTGCAGGAATATAAAGAGAATTTCCTAGAGTTACGCTTGGAGAAAATCCTGGAGGAATTTCGGAGAAAACGCATAGAGGAATACCCGGCGGAATTTCTGATGAAATTTCTGTGTGAGTTTCTGCAGGAATTTCCGGAATTGCTTTCCGTAAGAATCCTTATAAGTATCTCTGAAAGAATCTGTACAAAAATTTCTGAAGGCATTCTTGGTGGATTTTCTAAGATTTTTCTTGGATCAATTTCTGGAAATGTATTGAAGTAATATCTAAGAGAATGAGAATCAATCTTGGGAATTTCCTAATATTCTCTTGTAGAATTTCTATAGCAATCATTGGAGAAAATTTATTAGGAAGCTTCTGAGAACAATTTGAAGGAGTTCTGAATTTGTGACTCTAATGTATCCGTGAATCATTTTCAAAAAAAAATCGAGTGTTTTTGAGAAAAATCATGAAAGGTGTGCTAGATAAATGCTTTGAAAAAAATCTGGAAGAATCTCTATGAACAAAAAATCCGAAGAAATTTGTAGATGAATTTTTGGAACAATCTATGATAGATTTTTTGAAAGGAATTTTTGAAGTATTTTCTAAAGGAATTCATGCAACATTTTCGAACGCTATCCGCGCAAGACTTTCTTAAGAAATGCTTGGAAAAATTTCTGGAGGACATTCCAAAGTCTAAAGGAATCCCTAGAAGATTTTGTGAAAGAATATCTGATTGCATATCTTTAGGATTTCCAGGATGATTTTTTTAAGTGAATTTACGAGGAGTTTCCAAAGGAGTCCCTGAAAGCATTTCTTCAAAAATCGCTGGGAGATTTTTTCAGGAACTCGTGAAAGATTTTTTAAATTAATTCTGAAGAAATTATTAGTCGAATTCATAATAAAACCCATGGGAGATTTTCCAAAAGAATCCCTAGAAAAATTTATGAAGGTACCCCTAGGGGAGTTTCAATAGGAATCTCTGTTAAAAATACCCGAATACGTCTCACAATGTTTTCATAAAGAATCCCTGGAAGATTTACTAACAGAAATTCAGATTTTCAAAAAAAAAAATCCCCGGAATAATTTCTAAAGCAAACCCTGGAAAAAGTTTTGCATTAAATCCATGGAAGATCGTTTGAGAGAATACTTCAAGCAATTTCCGAAGGATATTTCGGAAAAAAAATTCAGAAAAATCCTGAAAAATAGGGTAAATTTCTGAAGGATTTTCTAAAGAATTTCCTGGAGGAATTTCTGCGGAAACTCATACACAACTTTCCAACACAACTCATTGTGAAACTTCTGGAGGAATCCCTAGTGGAATTTCTGGAGAAATTGGAAGTTGCTGTGGGAAATTTTGGTGAAATCCAAATTTCCAAAGTAACCCAAGGAACTTTTGAAACACTTTCTGAAAACTCTGGTATAGTTTCAGAAGGCATCGCTGAAAGCTTTATTAAAGGAATCTCTAGAGAAATATCTGAATAAATATCTAAAGGAATTTCTGACGGAATATCGGAACGATTTTTTTAAAGAATCCCTGGAGGAATTTCTGCTCAAATTCATGGTTTTTTTTTATTGGGAAAATAAATGGAGGAATTTCAGAAGTAAATCGAACAAGATGCCTTTTTAAAGAATTCTTTGTGGAATTTGTAAATAGAAATCTGAACAAATCCCTGATGAAAATTTCCGAATGAATCCATGGAAGATTTTTTCAAAGAATCTGTGGGGAATGTTTTGCCGAACAATCGGACAAATTACCAAAAGAATTTTTTTAAACTATTTTTAAGACAAAAAAAAATCAAGAAAAATTTGAAGCGGGTGACAGGTTCGATTTCCGGTCGGTCCAGATCGTTTCGTAAGGAAAATTTGTTTGATATCATTGGACATAAAGTATCTCCGTGTCTGCCACACGATATACACATGCAAAACAGTGATTGGTGGAAGAAGCTCTCAGTTAATAACTGTGGAAGTACTCATAGAACACTAAGCTGAGAAGCAGGCATTGTCTTGGTGAAGACGTAATGCAAAGAAGAAGATATGAATGATGAACAGATCCAACCTTGCATATCATCACTAGATCCGATTACCATCGCCAGGCTCTCTGCAAGCTCTGGACGCGACAGGTTGAACTAGGCACCTTTGCTATATCCATAGTCGAGGATTTGCATTTGCTTTCACATCTATGTAGCATTCATGCGGTGCACTTAACCTGTGACGACAATCATTTGACAAGTCTGTCGATGATGGAGAAGTGATTGTTATCGTTCATTGTCGATAACTTCACTCAGTACCGTCTTCTAGCCTACCTTCGGTGCAACAGGCCCAGTTGAAACTGTCGATGACGTTGTTGGTTGAAACCTGGCACACACAGGACTCACCACGGTGGCATGTCTGAAACCCTGAAACCCTCCTTGCCGGCTTTCACTTCCCACAGACACACATACAAGTGCATGGGTGGTTTAGAGGTTTTTGGATTGGGAGGAACCCGAATCCTGGATAAGCCTGCTCCTTTGGCCTGCTGTGAATTGAATTGCTCCTCCCACAACTGGCACAGTTGGTGGTGCTCGCTCAGCAGAGCCAGAAACTGTTGTTTGTTACCGAGTTTTTCGGGGACGAAATTTACATTCATGTTTACCTTAGTGAATTTCCGTCCGTCCCTCGTCTAGTCGACTTGTTAGGCTTTGGTGGGTTGAATGTGACATGTGGTGTATTTTTCATACAGATTGGGAGAAATCAAATTTTCTTGGAACAGGAACAAGATTGTTGAGCAAATTGATTGAGCTATTTGAAACAAAAATATGTTTGAACATAACTCCTTCTTATAGGAGGAGTTTTTTGTGAAAATTGATAGAAGACAGAAGTAAGATAGCGGGGAAAAAATGTAAAACACGTGTAAAGGTGACAGAAGATAGAAGATAGAAGATAGAAGATAGAAGATAGAAGATAGAAGATAGAAGATAGAAGATAGAAGATAGAAGATAGAAGATAGAAGATAGAAGATAGAAGATAGAAGATAGAAGATAGAAGATAGAAGATAGAAGATAGAAGATAGAAGATAGAAGATAGAAGATAGAAGATAGAAGATAGAAGATAGAAGATAGAAGATAGAAGATAGAAGATAGAAGATAGAAGATAGAAGATAGAAGATAGAAGATAGAAGATAGAAGATAGAAGATAGAAGATAGAAGATAGAAGATAGAATATAGAAGATAGAAGATAGAAGATAGAAGATAGAAGATAGAAGATAGAAGATAGAAGATAGAAGATAGAAGATAGAAGATAGAAGATAGAAGATAGAAGATAGAAGATAGAAGATAGAAGATAGAAGATAGAAGATAGAAGAAGAAGAAAAAAGAAGGTTTCAGATTTTAGGTAGAACTTAGATAAAAGGAAGTAAAAAATAAAGAGCAAATCAATAAAAAAAAAACAGAACGAATAAGGTAGACGATATTTTGATTGAAAGAGTAAACTTTTAGCTTTCATTACAACTGAATAGCTGTTATGCTTGACAGATTTCAAAGACTCCCACGCCACCACCATGAAAATCACCTAGCAAGGAGACATGTTTTTCTCCAATTTAGGACTGCTGGCTTTATGGCATTGCTTGTATTCCGGCAGACGTGGAGGCGGTTTTCAGCCGATGGTACATCGAAAAAGGTCTTCCAGCAGTGACAACAGCGACGACCATACAGTGATGCTGGTTTAGTTTGGCTTGGCGAGTAACGATGTGTTTATCGTCTGAGCCGCGCATTATGGCGGAAAACATAACGAGCCACATGTAGCGAATGGCTGCTTTCGGAGGGGTCCCTGATCTAGTTTATTCAATAGGGTACAGTGAATAAATATTTGTCAGGATAACATGTGATAAAAGGGGGAAAAAGGACCGATGTCATTATTTGGGATTATGTCGAAAATCCGGAGGAGTATGAACATTAGCTCTTAAAAGCTGTCAGTTATTGAGTCAGCTACCATGCGTCTCCATAGAACTGTTAATAAAAAGCTCATTGAGAACGCAAGACATGCAGTTAAATCTAATATTCTAAAACACTTATTCAAAATTCCAGCTGCTCGGCATGTAACATTTTTATTCTCACCAAATCATTTAATGATCCATTTCCAGTAACAGAAATAAAGCAGCAACAACAAAAGAGCCTTATTGGCTTTCTAACGCAGATGTCACGTTCGACTTTTCCAATAACCACCATCCGGTGACACCCATCCCCCCGCTCTCGAACCGACTTTGTTCTTTCATCTGCGAAACCACAAAAAGGCATCCGAGAAAAGCACTTCCTCAACTTCACTTGGGTGCTCGCTCAGTTCTAATTATCGGTCACGAGTGCTCTTGCACCACATCAACCATTCTTCTCCTAACGACCAACAGCGCGGGCTGACTACTGGCTGGTACTATTTATAGAACCTTGGGAAGCGCCCACTTTCATTATGCTGGACGACCAAAAGCAGGATTAGTGCATGAGCATCGATTTTTAACTTGAAGGGTTAGGCCTGCCAGGATGGAGTGCCATTTGTGTATGATTTCAAAAATCAATGTAAGAGTTCAGCTCTTAAAATCTTTCTCCAGAACAGTAGATGCTTTCACTCTGGAACTCAGTTCTGAGCACCCACGGGGGTGCAGTGGGCCGAATTGAAAGATCTTCATCCTGGGCGATTGCCCGCCAACGTCTTGACGTGTGGCCTGGGTAAATTTCTCTCAAATTGCTTTATTTCTTTGTGGAAACTGCACGGCCATGAGCCTCTGGACCAGACTCTGCTGCGATGTCCTTCTGGGTTCCAACCTAACGCTAACTGTTTGCAGATTTAGTTTCCACTCCTGCGTAGACTGTGGCTGACTTGTGACGGGCTTGGACGTTTAGTGAGTGGCTACCACTTCTGACCAAGGGCTATCATGTGTGGCCATTCCCTATTTGGAATTATGACCGCAGATGGCAACACTGATCGATCTACATAATACCGTCCATTAACTGGGGATGTTTCTAGTTAACAAGTAAAGTTTTAGCTTCTCTATCGAAAGCAGATGGAGCTTCTCGGGATCGAAAGCTGATAGAAATGTGTCGTCTTCAACAAAGTTGTTCAGAAGGACAAGAAAATTTTGGTGATTCACCAATTAGTTGGTGATTTCACCGCTAGGCATTCCCTCATGGGGATATCAGGAGTATTTCCGGGTGCTTTTTATTTTTTTCTGAGAAATCTGGGATTCCCTCCAGAGATGTTCTAATATTACCTGCGAGAAATAACATATTTTTGTGTCACAATGTGAAACAATGTACTATAACTTTGTTGCACATTCGATTTGCCTATCTGAACGGATCTGACATTCAGATCGAACTCGATTATCCGTGATTCAATTATTTGGCAAAAATGCCTATCCCAAGCAACACACATGTTATAATAAAGTTACGACAGCGCAAGTTTTGGTTGTATAGAAGTTTATTTTACGTAATTCTAACATTGTGTTGAAATAACGTAATATAAACTTCTATACAACCAAAACTTGCGCTGTCGTAACTTTTATATAACAAGTGTGTTACTTGGGATTCTTATTCGGCGATGAAATAATTGTTTGCTTTGTTTGCATAATTTGAGATTTCAACATGTCAAAAGATATAGGAAATCTATTTTTATTATGCAGATTTTTCTGCTGAAGCTCCATTCTCAAAATATATTATACAGGGTTATTGAGCTATATTTGATAATGAGCTTTATTTGAATCTGTATGATCAGTGTTGCCAGCAATAATATAACTTTTGTAACCCAACGTGGAACAATGTACTGCACTTGTGGTGCACTATAACATTGTCGAACATTCGAATTGCATACAAAAAAGACATTACACCGTCTTCAACCAGAAGCTGTACAGACTGAACAAGCACTAACATTAGACAACGGACAACACATATAACACCCTGTGGCCTAGTGAATAATTTTCCGTTTGACGAAAAGTTATCACCGATTGAAGCGGGAATCGAGCCCACACTCCGAGGCTTACGAAACGCCAAGCCGTACGGCCACGAAGCCCACAAATCTCTCCATATCAGAGATATATAGCTATATTTGAATCTATGTGATCAGTGTTGCCAGCAATAACCTATTTTTCGCCCCAACGTGAAACAATGTGTTGCACTTGAGGTGCACTTTAACATTGTCGAACATTCGAATTGCCTATCTCACACCATATCAAAGATATCGAGCTATATTTGAATCTGTATGATCAGTGTTGCCAGCAATAATGTAATTTTTGTATCCCGACGTGGAACAATGTACTGAACTTGTGGTGCACTATAACATTGTTGAACATTCGAATTGCATATCTCTCCATATCAGAGATATTGAGCTATATTTTTTTTTTGTCCCAACGTGAAACAATGTACTGCACTTAAAGTGCACTATAACATTATCGAACATTCGAATTGCCTATCTCACACCATATCGGATATATTCAGCTATATTTGAATCTGTTTGACCAGTGTTGCCAGAATGAATATATTTTTTGTGTCCAAACGTGAAATAATGTACTGCACTATAACATTGTTAAACATTCATATGGCCTATCTCACACCGGATCTGTGGTATTGAGTGTTGCCAGGTAGTGCAAAAATTATGTGTTATTAAATGACGTCAACAATTTCTGTATTTTAAAATGACGAATTCGATACATAATCTCAAATCGTGTTGATCGATGTTTAACATTATGCAATGTTGCAAGTTGCAGTTCTTCATGTTGTCATAAATTCATTAAAATCTTCGAAATGACACATCCACGTTTTACATCTTTCTTTATATTTAATGCTAGAAAAAGTATTTTCGACTTAAGTTTACAAAGTTTTATCACAATTTATATCCTGTTTTAGATCTCCACGTTTTACCAGTCTACACAGATAAAAATACTGAGATTTACACGTCATGTAAACTTCATTTTAGTCATGTAAACTTAGTGTTATGATGGTTTACATGATATATCATGTAAATTTGTGTTATATGTCATGTAAACTCTCAGAGTCACGCTGAATTACATGACATATAATGGAAGTTTACATGATATTTCACGAACTTAACATGATATGTCACGTAAACTTCTGGGATATCCCACGCTCCAATTATGTGCATCATATGTAACAGAATTTTACACTCTTTTTTCGATCTGTGTAGATCTATGAGGTGTTTGTTTTACTTCACAGCAATGAAAAATGGTATACAAGCTGAAAAATGGTAAAACGCATTTGGCATTTCGATGCCCTGTATACTAGAGCACAGAATTGGAAAGGCATCAACTTTTTGAGTCAGAGTTCCACTTACGTTATATGTGTATTCATTTAACCAAATTTTTTCAAGCTATTCTAAATTTAACTATATTGTGAAGATTTCATAGAAGAACCGAAATATAAAGACACTCCTTATTGTGTTACGTTACTTTAAACTGCAACAAACATGGACACCATCCCAATTGTAGTGAATTATATATTCAGAATTTTATTTACTGTTCAGCAGTGTTGCCAACTTTAAAAAAAAAACTTCGTTTTATTCTATGCAACATGAAACAGTGTTTGACCTCTACTTAAATTATGCTGAAGAGTTTTTTTTATATCGCATACATTCATATGTAATGTATATATTCAGCAATATATGATTCTATTTGAACAGTGTTGCCATCTAACATAAGAAACATTCTATTACTGGTTGGCCTTTGTTGTCTTTTCAAACTTTTCTGAACAATACATGTGTATATTTAGAAAACCATTAAAGGCGTAGAGCATTGATTGAAATGGGCGTTAATCTAAATTTTGGACGTAAAAAAGTGGACGTAAATCAATCCGGCGTAAAATAAACGAACGTAAATTAAGGTCGGAGTGTATGTTCATAAGTTCGTAGCCATTGCTGGAAAAGAAACAGGTTGAAAAAGCGTTTCCCTTCCTTCCAACTTTCAGCACAGCACAGTTTTAATCTACAATATAAAGCCTACAAGTTTTTTTATACAACCAAGTGATTTCAGCGGCATTCCAGTGGGTTTCAAGGGTATTCCATGGGGTTTTGCGAATGTTCAATTACAGTGGGGACCCGATTTTGTCTACCCCCGATTTTGTCCCCTTTCTGACCCGATACATTTAAACCTTTTTTGAAATATACAAACAAAAGTGTTTGTCAATCGGCATTGTCATTTAATAATCATTATTAAAATAATGAAAATGACATAAAAATGAAATTCAGTGTCAAATAAGGTTCCAATACATTCATTCAAGCTAAAACTACCACACTACTATGATTTGGCAATTTTTCCATGTATTTTTAAATCTGGACCACTGTGCAGCAATGCATCTAGGGGTTCCTCTAAGAATTTCTTCAATAATTCCTACGTGGATTTATCCAGGAATCTCTCTAGGGATTTTCCCAGAGAATCTCCCAAGAAATCCTCCGCAAAATTGTTCATGCACTCTTCCAGTGAATGATACCACCAGGGATTCCTTTAGGATCTCCTGCTGGGATTCTTCTAGAAATTATTGCTGGCATTCCTGCAGGACTTTATCTCGCAATTTCTACAGGAACTCCTTTAGTGATGTACATATTCAGAGATTTCAGTACATATTTCTGCAAAAAAATCCTCTGTGCCTTACTACATTCATACACTAATTAATAAATTTACGGATGGCACAAATTTCCTAAATGGAGGAGAACGTGACCCTGGAGCTGACCTACTGATGAATAAATCTAGGGATTTTCCTAGGGATTTTTTTCAAGAATTTCTCTTCTTATGATTCCTTCAGGGGTCCTTCTAGAATTTTTTTGATATGTTCCTCTATGAATGCCATCGATTGATACGTATATAGGAATTCCTCCAGAGATTTCACTAGGATACCTCTATTGGATATCCCAGTTTGGCCTGATTTATGGATTTCCCGGGAGTTCCTCCTGGGTTTTTTTTTCTGGTTCACCCTTTGGTATTCCAACACGGGTATCTCTTGGTATTGCTTCTGAAATTCTCCAGGAATTCAAGTTGGAATTTATCAACCCATTTGCTGTGATTCCTTCTGGAACTTCTCCAGATATTTCTGCAGTACTTCTTCAGGATTCCTCCATGGATTTCTTAAGGCATTTCATCTGATATCTAAACAGAGATTTCGCCAAAGAATGCAATAGGAACCCGAATAACAATAGTAGCTGAACAGTGAGAGTCATAGCTGAATAATGGTTGGTTAATGGTGCCAATAGCTTAATAAGACAGAAGCTGGATATGTATACAAGATACAAGATACAAGATACAAGATACAAGATACAAGATACAAGATACAAGATACAAGATACAAGATACAAGATACAAGATACAAGATACAAGATACAAGATACAAGATACAAGATACAAGATACAAGATACAAGATACAAGATACAAGATACAAGATACAAGATACAAGATACAAGATACAAGATACAAGATACAAGATACAAGATACAAGATACAAGATACAAGATACAAGATACAAGATACAAGATACAAGATACAAGATACAAGATACAAGATACAAGATACAAGATACAAGATACAAGATACAAGATACAAGATACAAGATACAAGATACAAGATACAAGATACAAGATACAAGATACAAGATACAAGATACAAGATACAAGATACAAGATACAAGATACAAGATACAAGATACAAGATACAAGATACAAGATACAAGATACAAGATACAAGATACAAGATACAAGATACAAGATACAAGATACAAGATACAAGATACAAGATACAAGATACAAGATACAAGATACAAGATGCAAGATACAAGATACAAGATACAAGATACAAGATACAAGATACAAGATACAAGATGCAAGATACAAGATACAAGATACAAGATACAAGATACAAGATACAAGATACAAGATACAAGATACAAGATACAAGATACAAGATACAAGATACAAGATACAAGATACAAGATACAAGATACAAGATACAAGATACAAGATACAAGATACAAGATGCAAGATGCAAGATGCAAGATGCAAGATACAAGATACAAGATACAAGATACAAGATACAAGATACAAGATACAAGATACAAGATAGAAGATACAAGATACAAGATACAAGATACAAGATACAAGATACAAGACACAAGATACAAGATACAAGATACAAGATACAAGATACAAGATACAAGATAGAAGATAGAAGATAACATGAAAAAGAGAAGAAGGACATAGGTTCTTCATTATTAGGAATTACTGTTGACTCTCTACATCTCGATATTGAAGGAACCATCGAGATAGGGAGAGATCAAATTCCAGAATCAATTAGTAATGCACACTAGATTGAAAAATCGTCCGTAACTAGGAAAAACTGTCATTAAACAGATGTCACTTCGCCTTCTATCACGCTTATCCAAGTGTGCAAATTTTTCCGCACGCATATTCCAACTGTCCTACAGTGGCCTTAAAATTGACAATAGCTCGGAAATGTCAAGCGCATGCTTTGCTGTTGGTTGATGGGTGCGGAAAAGTTTGCACACTTGGCAAAGCGTGTACTGAAGGCTTAAGAAACGAGATCTTGCAACCTGCCAAAACGGGCATATCGACATATGGAGAGAAAATCTAGAACAAAAACGAATGAGATCGCATCGAGATAGAGAGATATTGAGATAAGGAGATATCGACATGTAGAAAGGTATATGTATGCAGATTGAAGGGACTGACCAAACGATCGAGATAGGGAGAGATATCGAGATATAGAACATCGACACGTGGAGAGTCGACTGTAATTCGAAAATCCGGATGGGTATGAATATTAGTTCTTACTTAAAAACTGCCATGCGTTTCCATAGACCTGATTGCGCCATGAAAAGCTCAAGCAGAACGCGTGAAATGCAGTAAAATCTAATAATTTGTTACTTATTCAAAATTCTAACTTCTCGTATTGTATTCACAACAAATCATTGAATGAACTACTATCAAAAACAGGAGGTTCGGTTAGGTTAGGAGGTTTAGGTGGCCTGTGGCCCAAAGGTATAAAAATAATAATATACACCAAACTGAACCATGAAATCTGAAAATAGTTCCGCTAAAGATTCGTCGGGGTACTGAATTTTCAAATCAATATAAAATTGGGTTCTTCCGTAAAATTCCACCAGGACCGGAATAAACTTGTCATCACTAGTGTTCGGATTCGGCAGCACTTTGAAGTGCACTTGAAGGCAGTTTTTAGCCATCCGCTGCACCTTCGTACAACTGTCACAATCTGTCACATTGGCGATGCATTGCTGTACTGCAACGGGGTTCCAGCCGCTTCCGTAGCCACCGCACTGCAGCTCAAGCCGTTCCAATTCGAATCCACCGGCTTCGCTGTACAACCCCTGCCGAATCAGGAAGCACCTAAGCAGACATGCTTCCTGCGGTATTTCGCCGCCACTCTTTGCTGCCTCTCTCAAGGAATCCTCCGATATCCCCAGAATTGCTGCGCACTCCATCAGGATTCGAGTCTGTTGCATTGGGGTGAATGGAATAAATCGAGCGATTGCAGTATTCTCCTCTCCATATTGATCCTTGTAGCATCGAACATATTGGGCAACTTTTTGGCAACTTTCATCGGGAACAGAAACTCGTTTAAGACAGCGCATGGTTCGATTCAAGTAGCATTTATCCTCCGGATCCGGTTGGTAGAACTGCTTGAGCGCGTAGAAACCAAGCTTACCATGTTGGTCGTCCCAAAACCGGAGTAGCAAACCGCGGCAGCGGACACTGCAGTTCCTGTTCCGTTCATTCGAATACCGGTCACATTCGTCGTCCGTTGAACGAATACTTTTGAATATCGAAGAATGACGACCTGCGGTAGCTAGGCATTCTACTAGAAGTAGCGAACCGATTAGTAGCGAATAGAAACGAACGAGAGGTTTTACTAGCATCGCGATGGAAAATGTATGCTATACTGAATTCAACTTCATTATAAATGGAATTTAAACTTTACGGCGAAACCAATTCCTATTTTGTTTTGAAAAGTCTAAAAACATTAGAATTTCAGCACGTTTTGTTTTTTATACAACACTACACGTGCGCTCAAAGTCAGGTTTTACTCGCAGTTTATCTTGCGCTATCTACGCATGCTCGCTTGATAGTGCTTTTGTGTTGTTGTTTTCACTAAGAAAATGGTGTAACGCGTAGTGCGTATTGCATTCGCAAAATTTTCGTACCAATGCGGTAGTGCAATGTCTTCAGTCAGTGATAAATTTTTTTTATTAAAAATGGTTTAATCCACCTATATGGTGAACAGAACCCTTCTTACACTTATCAAAATTATTCCTCAATTTTTCGAATACAACACATTTATTTCGCGTTTATGTGTGTTTTGGTTATTCTAGGAAATAAATTCTAAGAAATTGTTCTATTTTGGATGATTTTGAAAAATGAATATTTAACTAATGTCATTCTTAATTGTAAGAAAGCGAACAAATACGATTATGACAAAGAAATCATTTAAGTATTCTTATTCTAATATATCGCTAATCAAATGTTCAATTCAAATGAAATTCAAGCGCGTTCTACAAGGATATTGTAGCTGTCATTTGGTGCTAGGAGAAAACAAATCGGTTGTTAGACTGCTGATCAATCCCCCTAAAAGTGAGATAGAAAATTTAGTTTTTAAATTTCTCAAGATACAAGGTTGGAATCTTCACAAAAGTTGTAGAAAATATTGTTTGGAGCAACTTTGCCGAAGTCGCTAAGTTCGTAACTCTGTTACTTTTCAAGATAAGTACGTTACGTTGAGCCCCTTGAAAAGGGTTTTTTGCAATATCTTTCATTTTCCTCATGTTCTATAAAGTTACAGATAATGGTAATACACACAATTTCGCCGAACATGACATCCCACTTATTTCAAAAATAAAATAATTATAACTGTTTCACCCAGGAGCTGCTGTACGCACTTGAACGAGTTCATGATGTGTGCAGGAAACACTCCCTGCCGTCTGCACATGATAAGGAAAGATTTTTGATTTAGTCTAGTTGCGTCTGTTGTATTGTGTCAGAAGTTTTCGTCGATGTACCGAAAGAAAGATTGTTGGTTGACTGCCATTGTGATAAATGTCTTGGCGGATCGACTGCGAAGTAAGTAATCAGTTCGCACTAAAATGCGGCATACTGACAGCATTAGGGGCTGTCCATAAACCACGTGGTCATGCGGGGGGGGGGGGGGGTTCGGCCAATGACCATTTTGTATGGACTAATAAAAAAAATGTATGGACAAATGACCACGCGGGGGGGGGGGGGGAGATTGAAAAGTTCCAAAAAAATGACCACGTGGTTTATGGACAGCCCCTTATTCTACAATCATTTAATGCTTTATTGCTTTGAATGCTGATATATTGCTAATTTAAAGCCAGAAAAAGCGAAATAACGTGCTGCTTAAATGCAGAAATGAAATCCCAGCTACTGCACTGCAAGTGCTACAATTCGAAAAAAGGACAATCGTCAGTTGTTTTCGTCCGATTTTTTCGGGTGAACTTTTTTGTTGATTCTGAACTCAATGTGAGGTGTCCAGGAAAGCTTGGAATCAAGAATGACTCCAACGTACTTTACCTGTTCAGTCACATCGATTTCAGAATCAAAGAGACGCAAAGGTCGAACGCCATTACGGTTTCGCCTTTCCGTGAAAAGAACAATAGATGTTTTACTCGGATTAACCGATAGGCCATATTGGCGACACCAACCCTCAACTACCTGAAGGGCGTTGTGCTGATGCACATACCAACTAACAATGTTAGGTAGTCGTCGGCAAAACCATAAGTAGGAAAACCGCTATTATTGAGTTGCCTCAATAGCGTATCTGATACGAGATTCCACAAAAGCGGTGATAAGACTCCCCTTTGGGGACATCCACAAACACTCAATTTCCTAATCCCTGCTAGACGCAATGTCGAGAGGAGATATCGGTTTTTGAGCATTTGGTGAATCCAATTGGAAATCATTGGAGATATACCATGACTCCGTGCGGCTTCCAATATGGCATCGAAAGGCACGTTGTCAAAGGCACCCTCGATATCTAAGAAAACACCCAAACAAGATTGCTTTTGAGCGAATGCTTTCTCGATATCGTAAACAACCTTGTGTAAAAGAGTCACAGTGGGCTTACTAGATTGGTAGGCATGTTGGTTCACATGAAGAGGCACGTTGGCCAGATGAACATCACGGATGTGATGATCCACAATGCGTTCTAAGCATTCCAGAAGAAAAGAGGTCAAACTGATAGGCCTGAAACTCTTTGCTTCTTCATACGACGCACGACCTACTTTCGGAATAAACTTTACAGTAATATCCCTCCAAGATTTGGGAATATACCCTGTAGCAAAACTGCAAACAAGTACTTTTTTCAAAACATGTTTGAAATAATCAAATCCCTTCTGAAGCAAAATAGGATAAATCCCATCTGCCCCAGGAGATTTGAAAGGAGCAAAGCTATTAAGAGCTCACTCAATCGATTCTATAGTTACAATACTCCGAGCAGAAGCCAAAGAATCATAACTACAAGAAAAGACATCAGGATCATCCGAAGATGTAATATCCACACATCCAGGGAAGTGTGTGCTGAATAAGCATTCCAGAACTTCCTCATCAGAGGAAGTCAGATCGCCATTTGGCAAACGAAGTTCGTTCACCCGGAAATCCTTAGATTTCGCAAGGATTTTGTTTAACCGACTGACTTCACTCAAGATGGAAACATTTGTACAAAGGTTTTTCCAGCCGGATTGTTCAGCAGACCGGAGAGCTTTTCTGTAGGCCTTGCGAGCCGACCTGAAAGCCTCCGAACCAGCCGAACGTCGTCTGCTCCAACTCTTTCTACATTGTTTCCTGAGTTTCGCCAGATCAGAGTTCCACCAAGGGGTTCCTCTTGTGATCTTCACAGACCGTAGAGGTCATGCTTCTTCAAAAGCTTCCATGATGAAGGTCGTTGTAGTATCAACGGCATCATCTAAATCACTTGAAGTGTCAATGGATGATGAATATCCATGAAATTTGGCTGCAACCAAATCAGTATAAAGATCCCAGTTTGTTGACCGGGGATTCCTGAAACGCAATGTTTGCGAAGTAACATTTAAATGTTCAAAAAAGATGTAGCGATGGTCAGATAAAGATTCTTCATCTGACACATACCAATTGGTCAGCTCGTGACTAATTCTGCTAGAGCAAAGCGTTATATCTAACACTTCCTCTCTAGCAGTTACCATGAAGGTTGGGCGGTTGCCTATGTTAAGTAATGCAAGATCTGTACTACTTAAGTACTCCATCAAACTGGAGCCTCTCAAGTTAATGTCTGAGCTGCCCCAGATGATATGGTGAGCATTAGCATCACTGCCAACAATTAGCGGAAGGCCTTTTGAAGTGCAGTATGCGATGACTTGTTTGAAAGCATCCGTAGGGGATGGTTCATCATGCGGTAAATACTCAGAACAATAGACGTATTTCCTGTTGAGGTTTCCAACAGATACATCAATTGTGATAGCACATACATCTCTGGTGGTTAGTTCAGAGATGAGTGTAGCAACTATTGCGTTGTTGACAAGCACACAGGCTCGAGGCAAGACACGCGAGTTTGCCATTTCATGTTTACTGAAAGTGGCAAACACAGGGTTCACATGGTTTCCTAGATAGAAATTTCCCTTACGAAAGTAAGGTTCTTGTACCAAGGCCACTTGGGCTGTACCATTTTGCATAAGTCTGCAAAGATTGATCGTTGCTGTTCTTTATGCTGAAGATTGATCTGAGCTATCTTAACCGTAGCCACTACCCAAACTAGGTAAGATTAAACTCTTCGCAACAACAGCACAACAAAGAACAGCAACAATAAAACCAAATCGGTATCGATTGGAAAACGCCAAAGGCGAGGATACACAGAATACACTGTGTAAATCGCATAATGCGAAACCATATAGGTGAAAATTTAAACTAAATAACAACATCTTCATAATCCCGCCCTTATTTAGCCCCAAGTGAGACTAAAGAAGGGCAGCTGATTGTCTCGGAGAAACACAAGGTCCGCTGCACCATTGCTCCGGTTAGCGCAGTAAGGGTATTACATACTGTGGAGGGCGCCCTGGTACTCCACAGGCTCCGTTAGCGGTTAGGTTTTTATTAGACCCCCCTAGCCAATCATTCCTAGGCACGGTAAGCATAAAGCCGCATCACACCATGAATTAGGGGTCACCTGTTGGTGGATTCTTACCACCGGAACAGGCGGTCCGTAGTGTTATTCTTAGCCAATTGAGACAATCGCTACCGACACTACACAGCTATCTAGGCTGATCGAGAAAAGAAGTTAATATTGATGATCAACTTCATACGGACTCGAACAGCCAGCATGCGGCTTCATGCTTACCGTGCCTAGGAATGAATGGCTAGGGGGGTCTAATAAAAACCTAACCGCAAACGGAGCCTGTGGAGTACCAGGGCGCCCTCCACAGTATGTAATACCCTTACTGCGCTAACCGGAGCAATGGTGCAGCGGACCTTGTGTTTCTCCGAGACAATCGGCTGCCCTTCTTTAGTCTCACTTGAGGCTAAATAAGGCCGGGATTATTCAAATGTTGTAAAGTAGCTTACATTACAACCTTAAAGGGTTCGCTTAAGGCGTTTTCGCCATTGGCGTTTTTCAATTGACACCAATTTGGTTTGTCGTTGATGTTTTTTTTTGTGCTGTGATTGGAAGAGTGTAATCCTGTCTAGTTTGGGTAGTGGCTACGGTTAGGAAACCTCAGATCCATTTTCAGCGTAAAAAGCGTGCGTAGCCCAAGTGGCTCTACTTCAAAAAGTTCATTTTCATAGGGTAACTTCTGTATAGTTTACCTTGTGAACCCAGTTTTGCTTCTTTGATTACTGGTCGACAATGGATCACGCACTTTGACCACTTGTTCCATTTCCGATGGATTTTGGCTCGCTGATTCCGAATCTGACTTCGGAATTGCTGTAACACGTATGTACAGTTTTTGAGAAAAATGGGGCTTTATTCACAAAATTGCATATTTTCAAAGAGAACAAACTATTGTCTTTATAATTTAATTTTATTATCTGCTCATCTAAACCAATATTTATATACCGCAATTAGTTCACCACTGGACTGCGCACTCAGTCTTCATAAGTGCGAAAACATAAATAAAAGTGCGCATCAAATCAAGTTGATGTTTTCGGCGCACTATTCTTCAATCTATAGGGTGGGGCGGGGCAAGATGGGTCGCGGGGCAAGATAGGTCAGTGCCATTTTCGGGCGCATTACTCATGTTTTGATTATGTTAATAATTTTGTTAGATGACCAGCATGAATATACAAAAGTTTGGGGCATTGATTGAACAATTATTCACTCTCATTGGAAATAAAAAATAAAATGGTTTTTAGCCATTTTTCTTATGCGATACATTCCATATAAACGGTCGCGGGGCAAGATGGGTCACCTTCAATTTTGAACGTGTTTTTGGAGCATTCACAAGTTAGTAATTTTTTATTGCAAGACTGTCTCATAAATGACTTCAATCAAGCGGAATGAACGCTCAAAATTATAACATAAAATTATGATAATTTTTTAGTAAAAAACATCGATTTTCAAGTCGCCTTAGGACCACTCAAATCGTAAAGTTTTTTATATTCCAAATAAATTTATAAAATGTTTACTAGTAGCTCTTGTTTACTCAGTGTGGATATGGAGCATAGGGTAAGGGAGGTATTTTGGACCCCTTTAGGAAGTGGATGAACAATTCAGCAAAAAGAGAAAGTTTAAACTTCAAAATATGGATAATTTCAGTAGGCATTACATAGAGCAACATGTTTTCTATAGAAAAAGGCCAACCAGAACTTAAAATTGTTGTAGTAAATACAAGAAATATCAAAACTCCTGAAGGATCTCGGGCTTCTTTGGCTTCTTTGGACCACCTGATTTTATTTTGGACCACCAAGTGCACATATTTTGGCCCACCAAATTAAACTTCAATTGATTGATAAAATGAATGCCACCTCAGCAAAAATTTAAACATAGTTAAAACTACATGAAGTTTACATCTTTTCTATTCATGTTTTGAGGCAGGGAACGAATAAAAATTAGGTAATGGTAAAAAAGATGTAATTTTGTTGCAATTGCCAGTTTTTACGCATTGTAGTATGATGTTTCATAAAGAAAATGTTACGCAAAACGTGTTTTTATTAACTATTGCATGACGTCAGTCACCATGCATAAATTACGTAACGCTTCATAGAAGTGTGAAAGTCTAGTGATTTTGCTAAATATAAAGGCGTTCCACACATATTGTAATGAGTGGAAAGGCCATCAAAAATAAAGTTATTTGAATGATACGTAAATTCTCAAACATACATTAGATAACACATTGTCTCAGTCATCAACTGTTTGCCGAGAAGGACAACTTTTCTAAACTGGATGACTAAACACCTGAAAATTTCAACTTGTCGAAAAGTTGTTAGGACACAAATCGAATCGAAATTTTTAGCTTGGCGAAAAGTTGTTAGAACGAATCGAACCCACAACAATCTCATTGTAAAAATTAAAACAACCCAGATCACGGAAGGTCCCAACTTATTCTATTCATCTGTTTTTAGAGTACATTACATTGGCATGAATATTTTCTCCCTTTAGAAGGAACTGGAGAGATGGATCTGACAGGTGGTCCAAAATATGTCCACATCTGATTATGTTGAACATATTTTGGCCATACCTCTAACCACCATTTTAGTAAATATTATCGCTCCACCGAGGTTAAGAACAGTTTATTTTGAGTTCTTACAAGGCCCTAACTACATTCACATGAAATAAATATTTATTTGTAAAATTTAATACCTCTTCGAAGCCGACTACAAATTTGTCAACTTCTTTGTTTTTGGTGCTTTTCCGTGCGTTTCATTGGAAGTGAAAACATTTTCTCTATTTTTGATACTGAACAGCATATTTAACTGACATCCAAAATTAAGGTCATCACATAGTTGAATACTTTTCGTGTTCCAATAAAAAATTACCAAGATTAAGTAGAGATTATGTGATAAATATCATAAAACTCCCTAGGTGGGCCAAAATACCTGCCCGGTCCAAAATACCTCCACTACCCTATATGAATGCGGAACAAATCTTATATTTTGACGTTTTTCGTTGAGAAAATGTGAATTATTTAAAAGGTGACCCATCTTGCCCCGCACTTTTTTCACGGCGCAAAATCGATCACTTTTTAAAACTACTTGTTTAACATCATATTTTGTATTGAATGAACTTTTTACCGACATTTAGCATAGCTAACTAGTGTATTAAAGAGTAGCGGACGAATACAAATCAATACGATCTGTATTAACAAAGTTATGGTGATCCATCCTTAGGTGACCCATCATGCCCCGCCCCACCCTACTGAATATGTGCTCTGAACACACCTAGTTGATTTGATGCAATCGCGCACTTTTATTTGCGTTTTCGCACTTGTGAAAACTAGTGCGATAGTCCAGTGGTGAACTTAATTCGCTATATTTAATAGGTTTTCATATACTGACGCGGAATCTGACTTCAAAATTACCGTAACACGTACAGTTTTGAGAAAAGTAGAATTTTATTCACTAAATTTCATTTTTTCATAGAAAATAAACTATTGTCTTAATAAACACTCCCGTTCAAAAGTTTGGGGTCACCCCCTCAAAAACATGTCATTTTTTTAGGCCATATCTCCGCCAATTTGCGTCCGATTTCAAAACCCTAGGTTTCATTCAAAAGATAATAAGTCAAAGAAACTTTGAACATGATTTAAAATTGACTTTTCAAAAAAAAAAAAATGTATGTAGGCTTAACCCTCCTCCTCTCCTCTTCTTGGCGTAACGTCCTCACTGGGACAAAGCCTGCTTCTCAGCTTAGTGTTCTATGAGCACTTCCACAGTTATTAACTGAGAGCTTCCTCTGCCAATGACCATTTTGCATGTGTATATCGTGTGGCAGGCACGAAGATACTCTATGCCTAAGGAAGTCAAGGAAATTTCCTTTACGAAAAGATCCTGGACCGACCGGGAATCGAACCCGTCACCCTCAGCATGGTCATGCTGAATACCCGTGCGTTTACCGCCTCGGCTATATAGGCTTAACCCAAAGTTGCCAAATTTTCCAAAAAAAAAAATATAAACTTACGGCAGTGTCGCTGGAAATTGGGTCGACTAAATTTTAAGATGAGAGCGGTAATATGACCCATTTTCTATTAGCTTTCAACTGCTTTTTACAGAACTCAGCTTAAAAATCTAGAAAAAAAAGTTATTAAGTAAATTAATCCTTGATGTCATCGACCAAAAGTTTGGGGTCACCCCTCAAAATGCTGTATCGGCCAAAATTTGGGGGCCACTATCGTAAAACATGGAAAAGTGATTAGTTGATATCTTTGTCATCTTTCATTCAATTTTAATTCTTCTTGGCTTATTTGAAACAAAATGCATGATACTTACTGCATAGACATTGAACCACACATATTTGTTGAAATTTACATACTAAAACTTTACGTAAAGTTGCCTCATTTTTTGAAGCGTGGTAAAATGTGCTAACTTTACATAACATTTTTGTATACAAAAATCATTAAATACGTTAAGTTGAAGACATCAAACGTAAATTTAGTTAATTATCTTTGAAATGAGCCAAAATTAAATTAAAATTGAACTATAGATGACGAAGATATCACCAAATCACTTTTCAATGTTTTGCGAAAGTGACCCCAAACTTTTGGCCGAAACATCATATTGAGGGGTGACCCCAAACTTTTGGTCGATGACATCAAGAATTAATTTACCTAATAACTTTTTGCCTTTCTCGTACACTAAGTGTACTGGAAAGGCTATATGTTCACTCCAAAAATGACTTTTTGATAGTAAGCCCGGAGGGTCGAGTCACATATACCAATCAACTCAGCTCGACGAATTGAGGTGATGTCTGTGTGTGTGTATGTATGTGTGTGTGTATGTGTGTGTGTGCGTGTGTATGTGTGAGTGTGTACAAAAAAAAACTCACATCACTTTTTGGCAGTAAACCTCAACCGATTTCAATGACCAATGGTTCATTCGACGCGGAATCTGGTCCCATTGTTTCCTATTGAAAATGGTTCAGATCGGTCCAGCCGTTCCGGAGTTATGGCCATTTAGGTGTTCCGGATCGGTACCCCAGGAAGTGGCCAGATATGAAAACGCTACAAACCCATTCATGCGACACATTAAACCGCGGCACTTTCAAAAACATGATGAACGATAAACAGGAAAATAGTCTCGGACCATGTCTGAACCGTTAGTGTTCCGGAACCGGTTCCGGGAGACCCGCCGGAAGTGGCCAAATATGAAAGTGAACCAAACCCATACATGCGACACAACAAACAGCGGATTTTTCGATAACCTGATAAACAGTAGGCAGGAAAACATTCCCAGACTATATATGAACCGGTAGTAAACAGCGGCTTTTTAAACAACGTGATGAACGAATAGCCAGAAAATAGGCTCAGACCACAACGAAGATCTTTATAAAGGCTACCGATAGTGTTCCGGGACCAATCTATGGTGACCAGCCGGAAGTGGCCAAATGCCAAAAAGAACCAAACCCATGCATGCGACACATTAAATCGCGGTCTTTTTTAAACCATGAGGAACGATTAGCAAGAAAATAGGCTCAGACCACATTAGAGGCTACCGATAGTGATGCAAAACCAGCATTGGGTGCTTCGCAGGAACTTCAAAAATGAACAAAGTCAATTTAAGCAATAAATATGTGTAAAAGAACAAAATCTTGAATGAACTAAGCCCACATACATACAGACGTCTTACTCTACTCACTCTCCATCGTCCTTGTTTTCAACGGTTGAATCAAGCTGAATCAAGTATTAATCGTTTTTGCTCGTTTGACGTCTGCTCACTACCAACATCAAGCCATGGCTGCAGCAGCGGCTTGTGCAACGCAACCGAATGGGTGACAAAACGTCGGAAGACAAAACGTCGAAGGGACAAAACGTCGAAAGGACAAGTCGTCGAAAAGTGTGTAACTGTTCGCAGTTCAGTGTGGATTTTTTTTTTGATTTTGTGTGGATCGATTTAATTCTGTTGATAGCCTGAGAGGGGTAGCGATACGGTGATTCACTAAGATGACAGGATGACGAACTAATTAACGGGGACTCACTAATTATGTCTCATTATCTCGGGTCACTGCCCAAGCGCTGAAGGTCAGTGACTCATTTTGCACTCTATGATGCTTCAGACCCGAGTTGAAACCACCAGCTGTGTAAAAATTATTGTGTGGATAGTTGGCATTGTTGTACTTCTACCATATTCTGGAATACCAGATGAATTGCGGAGAAGGACAGCCGTAACAAAACCAGACGCCTTTGAAGGAATAATGCGCCCGATGATCGCCATCGCCACCCTAAAGGTGCCAGAGATCCGGCCGACGATAGCTAGAGGCCGCCATCGTAGCCACCCCGAAGGAAGTTGTGACGTAATGCTGGAAATTTGTACAAGGTGCCACTGACATTGTGCCACTCGCAGTGTTGCATTTGAACGCTATCAATTTGCGTTGAAGTTCAAAAACGGCACGCTGCGATCAAATATATTGGAACATTGTTCAGTTCAAAAATTGAAACGCACGTGAATACCAATATGCCAACATGGTACCCTGGTACCTGGTAGACTGAAATGGTCATGTTTCAACCATTATTTCACCAATTCTAGCCTAGCAATCTTGGGCAGATTCGATTCAGAAACTCACCACCCTCAATTGAGAGGGGGGATCGGTTCAGTCACCGTGGATTACCGGAAAATCCGGATTTCGCTGCAGAATCTTAATGCCCGATGCCAAAATATTTCACTGTATTGTGGTGCATATTTTCGCGCAACAACGCATGTATGCCGATGCGTCACAAAGCCCTAGGGCAGCACCAAAGATTTTTAAGTATAATAATAATATATTATATTTGGCAGCACCTTGGTCAGGACGCACATAAGATTTGATGACACATCCAAGCTCAGCTCATATTTAGCTCGCGTTTAGTTCAATTGCAACACTGGGTGCCAGTAGAAAGGACTCCAAAGAAGTAAAAGAAGAAAAGGCCGGGAAAGTCCGGGAATAAATGATGTTACACTTAAGGCTGGACGGGACGGTGGTTGAATCGTCCGCCATTGCTCTGTTGCTAGTAAGATGCAAATCTCAACTTCTACTTCATATTATTGACTAGAAATTTGATCGTTCTTTGGCTTACTTCTGGTGCACAATCGACTAAAGTTTCAGCTACGTCAGTGCAGTGGAAAGTGATATTTGCTTCTTCAAAATCGCGAGGCAAATTGTTAGAAAGAGAGGGAAGATAGGAAAAATTATACGTCGTCCCGTGCGGCCTTAACGTCACGTGATGTGAGTTTTTATATACGACAGTGCGAATATTCCCTACCCGCGAAGAACTGGGGTAACTCTCGCTGAGACCGTCCCACTATTTACACCATGTCTTCAAAAATGTTTAAGGTGGCGATTTTCTGAAAGTCCCCCTTAAAAAAGTAAGAAAAATGTATTTGGTTTATCAATTTGATGGACCCCCCGTTAGTTAGAGCCACAACCATTTTTGCGGACCCCTCGATTTTGATCAATTGTTGGCTCATTTAAACCGTTATAACTCAAAAGTTTCTCCAAAAATCACCTCATAACAAAATGTTGTTGAAAAGAGGAAAGAAAGGGCTACTATTTACAGTTATAAAAAGTTGGGTCGGCCATATTGATTTTTGCCGCCATCTTGGATTTTTATACCAAAACTGTTTTTTCACCATGTTGGCAACCGCCGATTTTCAAAATCTTTGCGTCAATCGAAAGCAGGGACATTTTCACACAACATATCAAAAATTTAGAGATGTATCTTTTTCCTATCAAAAGTTATCTGCACTTTTGTAAATCATGACACTTTAGCGCACTGGGCCAGGTTCCGGTTGTTTACATAAATGCAGCGTTATTTCGCAGTGTTTACGAACAATTATTTGAAATCTGAACCCACTAATGGAAAGCTGAAGGTTTAAGCTTTTCAAAACACCAAACAACTTTAAAAAGCAATGTCCGCATCATTGAGAAACAGTCAAAAACGGGAACGAACCTCCAATTTTCCCTAATTTGGCTGCAGGTGCCGTTGTGTATACAAGCAGGCACCAACTTTGATGCTGTTGGGTGTCGTTGCCGGTGCGCAAGGAAATGTATGAAGAAAACGTGTCATGATTAACAAAAGTGCAGATAACTTTTGATAGGAAAAAGATACATCTCTAAATTTTTGATATGTTGTGTAAAAATGTCCCCGCTTTCGATTGACGCAAAGATTTTGAAAATCGGTGGTTGCCAACATGGTGAAAAAACAGTTTTGGTATAAAAATCCAAGATGGCGGCTAAAATCAATATGGCCGACCCATGTTTTTATAACCGTAAATAGTAGCTCTATCTTTTCCCTTTTTAACAACATTTTGTTATGAGATGGTTTTTGGAGAAAGTTTTGAGTTATAACGGTTTAAATGAGCCGACAAATGATCAAAATCGAGAGGTCCGCAAAAATGGTTGTGGCTCTAATTAACGGGGGGTCCATCAAATTGATAAACCAAATGCATTTTTCTCACTTTTTTAGGGGGGACTTTCAGAAAATCGCCACCTTAAACATTTTTGAAGACATGGTGTAAATAGTGGGACGGTCTCAGCGAGAGTTACCCACTGGTCAAGAAACATGCCCACACTGAGGTGTTGTTTCAGGGAGCCTCAGGAAGGCTCCCCACTGAACTAGTTGTCAGATACAAGTGAAAGAATGAGTATCCTTTAAAAGATTAAAGAACTCACTATTTACTTAGATTACTCTTTTTCGACGTTTTGTCCCTTTCGACGTTTTGGCATTCGACGTTTTGCCTTTCGACGTTTTGTCCCTAAGCCGATAATAAAATATAGCCTAAAGTGTGAAGAAAAATCTATGTCGAAGACCGTAAACTCATCTGTGATTGTGAAAGACGTTATATCCTAGCTTGTAATAATCCTCTTGATGTTGATCGGTCTTCAGTGATAGTGAAGGTGCTCAAGCAGTTATCAGGTATCAGAAGGCCGGCTCCAGAGGCACGTTATCCTCCATTTGGGACATTTGTGCCATCGCCAAAATAACAGCCTATTTCATCATCTACCTGAGCAAAAGGAAGGAAAAAGGATTTGGATGGGGATAGGGACAGGTAGGGAAATAGGAAAAATACCCTGGAAGAGGGTACTAACGCACAAGCGTACCACAATGGGTTCAAACAGCGCCCTGAAAAGGGCACTGTAATAACGCATAAAGCGAAAGAGAGCCTATAGCTCTTTACCACAGCGGGTTAAGAACAACAGAATATCCTGAAGATTCAGGTTTCTGAAGTCTGTTTCACTTAATAAGTGTTTACCGAATACTCGGAAACGCAGTTGCGCGAAAACTGGACAGTTACATATCAAATGATACGAAGTTCCATAATCGGATTCACAGCTATCACAGGCAAATGAATCAGCTTGCTGAATATTCGCCATGTGATAGCTGAGTCAGCAGTGGTCAGTCAATGCTTTGACCAGCATGCTGCAATTCTGCTTAGACAGATTAGTTAGATACTTCGCCACCCGTAGAGATGGCTCAGCACTATACAATTTGGTTTGACGACATGACTCCAAACTATTCCAATATTGTCTGTGTTGAGTGACAGCCCAGGTGTGAATCTGAAGCTTAATCCAACACTTCGATATCGGAATAGCTGGCTCAGGGCCAATGAAGTCATGTGATGCTCCAGAGCGAGCTAACTCATCAGCCAATTCATTTCCAGTCCCAAAAAAATGACCACGTGGTTTATGGACAGCCCCTAAGAGCAAAGATTTCGGCTTGGAAAACGGTACAGTGTCTACCAAGTGAATAAGACTGATACAGCCTTAGCTCACGAGAATAAACACCAGCACCTGCTCGACCTTCGAGAAGGGAGCCATCAGTGTAACATACGATGCCGTCTGAAATACTTCTTTCCAGATAACCAGATGTCCACTCTTCCCGGGAAGGGAATTTCGTGGAAAATGTCCTATATGGAAAATTACAAGCAATTGTAAGATCACTTGGAGCAAGGACAATTTTGTCCCAATTCACCAAAAGTGGAAACAACGAGGTGTGTGTTGAACTGCGGTTCACAGGAGTTTCCTCTAGTAGACCGAGTACCCGTAACCGGTAAGTGCAAGAAAGGGCTTCTTGTTTGAGATGAATGTGTAGTGGGGCAACGTCAAAGAGAACTTCTAGCGCTGCCGTAGGAGTTGAAGAGAACGCTCCAGACATCGCCATTAAGCACATCCTTTGGAGATGGCCTAATTTTGATTGGACCGTTCTCACTTCACCCTTTTGCCACCACACAAGACATCCATAAGCCAATATTGGCCGAACCAGAGTTGTGTAAATCCATTTGATATACTTGGGTTTTAGACCCCAAGTTGTACCAAAAGTACGCCGGCATTGCCCGAAGGCCATACAAGCTTTCTTGATTCTGAACTCAATGTGAGGTGTCCAGGAAAGCTTGGAATCAAGAATGACTCCAACGTACTTTACCTGTTCAGTCACATTGATTTCAGAATCAAAGAGACGCAAAGGTCGAACGCCATTACGGTTTCGCATAGACAATAGATGTTTTACTCGGATTAACCGAAAGGCCATATTGGCGACACCAACCCTCAACTACCTGAAGGGCGTTTTGCATCAGGTCGAAAAGGGTGCTGATGCACATACCAACTAACAATGTTAGGTAGTCGTCGGCAAAACCATAAGAAGGAAAACCGCTATTATTGAGTTGCCTCAATAGCGTATCTGCTACGAGATTCCACAAAAGCGGTGATAAGACTCCCCCTTGGGGGCATCCACAAACACTCAACTTCCTAATCCCTGCTAGACGCAATGTCGAGAAGAGATATCGGTTTTTGAGCATTTGGTGAATCCAATTGGAAATCATTGGAGATATACCATGACTCCGTGCGGCTTCCAATATGGCATCGAAAGGCACGTTGTCAAAGGCACCCTCGATATCTAAGAAAACACCCAAACAAGATTGCTTTTGAGCGAATGCTTTCTCGATATCGTAAACAACCTTGTGTAAAAGAGTCACAGTGGACTTAACAGATTGGTAGGCATGTTGGATGTGATGTGATGATCCACAATGCGTTCTAAGCATTTCAGAAGAAAAGAGGTCAAACTGATAGGTCTGAAACTCTTTGCTTCTTCATACGACGCACGACCCACTTTCGGAATAAACTTTACAGTAATATCCCTCCAGGATTTGGGGATATACCCTGTAGCAAAACTGCAAACAAGTAGTTTTTTCAAAACATGTTTGAAATAATCAAATCCCTTCTGAAGCAAAATAGGATAAATCCCATCTGCCCCAGGAGATTTGAAAGGAGCAAAGCTATTAAGAGCCCACTCAATCGATTCTATAGTTACAATACTCCGAGCCGAAGCTAAAGAATCGTAACTACAAGAAAAGATATCAGGATCATCCGAAGATGTAATATCCACACATCCAGGGAAGTGTGTGCTGAATAAGCATTCCAGAACTTCCTCATCAGAGGAAGTCAGATCGCCATTTGGCAAACGAAGTTCGTTCACCCGGAAATCCTTAGATTTCGCAAGGATTTTGTTTAACCGACTGACTTCACTCAAGCTGGAAACATTTGTACAAAGGTTTTTCCAGCCGGATCGTTCAGCAGACCGGAGAGCTTTCCTGTAGGCCTTGCGAGCCGACCTGAAAGCCTCCGAACCAGCCGAACGTCGTCTGCTCCAACTCTTTCTACATTGTTTCCTGAGTTTCGCCAGATCAGAGTTCCACCAAGGGGTTCCTCTTGTGATCTTCACAGACCGTAGAGGGCATGCTTCTTCAAAAGCTTCCATGATGAAGGTCGTTGTAGTATCAACGGCATCATCTAAATCACTTGGAGTTTCAATGGATGGTGAATATCCATGAAATTTGGCTGCAACCAAATCAGTATGAAGATCCCAGTTTGTTGACCGGGGATTCCTGAAACGCAATGTTTGCGAAGTAACATTTAAATGTTCAAAAAAGATGTAGCGATGGTCAGATAAAGATTCTTCATCTGACACATGCCAATTGGTCAGCTCGTGACTAATTCTGCTAGAGCAAAGCGTTATATTCAACACTTCCTCTCTAGCAGATACCATGAAGGTTGGGCGGTTGCCTATGTTAAGTAATGCAAGATCTGTACTACTTAAGTACTCCATCAAACTGGAGCCTCTCAAGTTAATGTCTGAGCTGCCCCAGATGATATGGTGAGCATTAGCATCACTGCCAACAATTAGCGGAAGGCCTTTTGAAGTGCAGTATGCGATGACTTGTTTGAAAGCATCCGTAGGGGATGGTTCATCATGCGGTAAATACACAGAACAATAGACGTATTTCCTGTTGAGGTTTCCAACAGATACATCAATTGTGATAGCACATACATCTCTGGTGGTTAGTTCAGAGATGAGTGTAGCAATTATTGCGTTGTTGACAAGCACACAGGCTCGAGGCATGACACGCGAGTTTGTCATTTCATGTTTGCTGAAAGTGGCAAACACCGGGTTCACAAGGTTTCCTAGATAGAAATTTCCCTTACGAAAGTAAGGTTCTTGTACCAAGGCCACTTGGGCTGTACCATTTTGCATAAGTCTGCAAAGATTGATCGTTGCTGTTCTTTTATGCTGAAGATTGATCTGAGCTATCTTAACCGTAGCCACTACCCAAACTAGGTAAGATTAAACTCTTCGCAACAACAGCACAACAAAGAACAGCAACAATAAAACCAAATCGGTATCGATTGGAAAACGCCAAAGGCGAGGATACACAGAATACACTGTGTAAATCGCATAATGCGAAACCATATAGGTGAAAATTTAAACTAATTAACAACATCTTCATAATCCCGCCCTTATTTAGCCTCAAGTGAGACTAAAGAAGGGCAGCTGATTGTCTCGGAGAAACACAAGGTCCACTGCACCATTGCTCCGGTTAGCGCAGTAAGGGTAACATACTGTGGAGGGCGCCCTGGTACTCCACAGGTTCCGTTAGCGGTTAGGTTTTTATTAGACCCCCCTAGCCAATCATTCCTAGGCACGGTAAGCATAAAGCCGCATCACACCATGAATTAGGGGTCACCTGTTGGTGGATTCTTACCACCGGAACAGGCGGTCCGTAGTGTTATTCTTAGCCAATTGAGACAATCGCTACCGACACTACACAGCTATCTAGGCTGATCGAGAAATAGTTATTTATGTGACGAGTTGCAAAAAGTTGATTTTTTCAGCACGAGTCGTACATTTATCCAACGAGGCTTGCCGAGTTGGATAAATACGAAGAGTGCTGAAAAAGTCGAGTTTTGCAACGAGTTCCATACAAAATTTTATGCAATGATTTTTTTCATAATGCAACTCGTTTGAGTTGCATAATGTTCATAATGCAACTCAAATGAGTTGCATTATGAACATTATGCAACTATTTTTCATTATGCAACTCATTTCAGTTGCATTATGAACCGATACGGAAAAAATGGCCATTATGATACTGAAATGAGTAGTATAAAATAGAAATTATGACACTGAATTGCATAAAGAAGTTAATATTGATGATCAACTTCATACGGACTCGTACAGCCAGCATGCGGCTTCATGCTTACCGTGCCTAGGAATGAATGGCTAGGGGGGTCTAATAAAAACCTAACCGCAAACGGAGCCTTTGGAGTACCAGGGCGTCCTCCACAGTATGTTACCCTTACTGCGCTAACCGGAGCAATGGTGCAGCGGACCTTGTGTTTCTCCGAGACAATCGGCTGCCCTTCTTTAGTCTCACTTGAGGCTAAATAAGGCCGGGATTATTCAAATGTTGTAAAGTAGCTAACATTACAACCTATAAGGGTTCGCTTAAGGCGTTTTCGCCATTGGCGTTTTTCAATTGACACCAATTTGGTTTGTCGTTGATGTTTTCTTTTTTGTGCTGTGATTGGAAGAGTGTAATCCTGTCTAGTTTGGGTAGTGGCTACGGTTAGGAAACCTCAGATCAATTTTCAGCGTAAAAAGCGTGCGTAGCCCAAGTGGCTCTACTTCAAAAAGTTCATTTTCATAGGGTAACTTCTGTATAGTTTACCTTGTGAACCCAGTTTTGCTTCTTTGATTACTGGTCGACAATGGATCACGCACTTTGACCACTTGTTCCATTTCCGATGGATTTTGGCCCGCTGATTCCGAATCTGACTTCGGAATTGCTATAACACGTATATACAGTTTTTGAGAAAAATGGGGTTTTATTCACAAAATTGCATATTTTTTTATAGAGAATAAACTATTGTCTCTATAATTTAATTTTATTATCTGCTCATCTTAATCAATATTTATATACCGCAATTAGTTCACCACTGGACTGCGCACTCAGTCTTCATAAGTGCGAAAACATAAATAAAAGTGCGCATCAAATCAAGTTGATGTTTTCGGCGCACTATTCTTCAATCTATACTGAATATGTGCTCTGAACACACCTAGTTGATTTGATGCAGTCGCGCACTTTTATTTGCGTTTTCGCACTTGTAAAAACTAGTGCGATAGTCCAGTGGTGAACATAATTCGCTATATTTAATAGGTTTTCATATACTGACGCGGAATCTGACTTCAAAATTACCGTAACACGTACAGCTTTGAGAAAAGTAGAATTTTATTCACTAAATTTCATTTTTTTCATAGAAAATAAACTATTGTCTTAATAAACACTCCCGTTCAAAAGTTTGGGGTCACCCCCTCAAAAACATGTCATTTTTTTAGGTCATATCTCCGCCAATTTGCGTCCGATTTCAAAACCCTAGGTTTCATTCAAAAGATAATAAGTCAAAGAAACTTTGAACATGTTTTAAAAGAAACTTTTTCAAAAAAAAATGTATGTAGACTTAACTCAAAGTTGCCAAATTTTCCAAAAAATTAATATAAACTTACGGCAGTGTCGCTGGAAATTGGGCTGACTAAATTTTAAGATGAGAGCGGTAATATGACCCATTTTCTATTAGCTTTCAACTGCTTTTTACAGAACTTAGCTTAAAAATCTAGAAAAAAAAGTTATTAAGTAAATTAATCCTTGATGTCATCGGCCAAAATTTTGGGGTCACCCCTCAAAATGCTGTATCGGCCAAAATTTTGGGGTCACTATCGTAAAACATGGAAAAGTGATTAGTTGATATTTTTGTCATCTTTCATTCAATTTTAATTCTTCTTGGCTTATTTGAAACAAAATGAATGATACTTACTGCATAGACATTGAACCACACATATTTGTTGAAATTTACTTACTAAAACTTTACGTAAAGTTGCCTCATTTTTTGAAGCGTGGTAAAATGTGCTAACTTCACATAACATTTTTGTATACAAAAATCATTAAATACGTTAAGTTGAAGACATCAAACGTAAATTTAGTTAATTATCTTTGAAATGAGCCAAAAAGAATTAAAATTGAACTATAGATGACGAAGATATCACCAAATCACTTTTCAATGTTTTGCGAAAGTGACCCCAAACTTTTAGCCGATACATCATATTGAGGGGTGACCCCAAACTTTTGGTCGATGACATCAAGGATTAATTTACCTAATAACTTTTTTTCTAGATTTTTTAGCTAAGTTCTGTAAAATGCAGTTGAATGCTAATAGAAAATGGGTCATATTACCGCTCTTATCTTAAAATTTGTTCGATCCAATTTCCAGCGACACTGCCGTAAGTTTATATTCATTTTTTAGAAAATTTGGCAACTTTGGATTAAGTTTACATACAATTTTTTTTGAAAAAGTTTCTTTTAAATCATGTTCAAAGTTTCTTTGACTTATTATCTTTTGAATGAAACCTAGGGTTTTGAAATCGGACGCAAATTAGCGCGGAGATATGGGCCTAAAAAAATGACATGTTTTTGAGGGGGTGACCCCAAACTATTGAACGGGAGTGTAACGGAGAGGCCCAGAATCAAAGAGTTGTAAGTGACCATTTTGTCGATTTTGAGATGATCATATCAAAAAATTCTTCAGATTTTCAGCTTTTAAGAACTTTTCCCAAATAATCTTATTATGATGAATAGAAAAATTACAATAAATCGTAGAAAATTGGATCGACTTTGAAACTCCAAACAATTTGTATGTGATGAAAAATTGATGAAAAACTCATTTACTCGAAAGTCGGTTTCGTCACTTACACTCCTTTGCTCATATCCCTTTCAATTTTATTTTTTTATCTCCTCATCTTAAGGCGAAACTGGACGCATTTCCTATTTTTTTAGTTTTTGAATGTTTATTAAATAACGAAGCAATATTTTCGAAATCGGTTTTCGTACACAGTTAGAGTAAGGATCGAGCTATCTCCTGGGTTTTTTAAGATGTAAAACTTTTACCAATTTTTCAAGAAACATATTTTTTTAAATTTTATTCAAAAATGGTTTCTATATAACTGATAAACATTTTCCACCTGAAAAAATTCAGGAGATACCTTGGTCCTTCCTCTAACTATGTATGAAAACCGATTTTGAAAATATGCCATCGTTATTTAATGAAAAATCAAAAACCAAAAAGTGAGGAAATGTTTCCAACGTATCCCCCGCGTAAAAAAACCGAATGTGCAAATTTTATAAGGATAATTCGCTGAATTCTTATCATACCTTATGATTTCTGCACCACGTACAGAGTTTGTGAAAAATATAACTATATTTACAACATCACATAAGGCCATTGAAAATAAAATATTGTCTTTATTACTTAAAATTTACTGCTTATGCAATCTAACATTCGTATAAAATAGTAGTTGATAAGCTGATTCATATATATTGCTCAGAAATTCTATAAATCGTACATTTTTGAGGCACACAGTGTTTCACATTTACATGAGAAAATTAATTTATAAAAAATGGTTTATTTCCATAAGAATATAAAATTTTGTTAAAAAAAATCCAACTTAAAAAAAACTGTGTTACAGCAGTTCTAAGGTAAGAATAAGGAATATGTGGATAAATTTAATTCAATCTGTTGCGATCTAGTAAAAAGCTGCTCATTATTGACGTAAGGGTTAACGGAGAGAGGGGGGTTTGGGAAATCTTTCGCGTATATAAAAAGTGGGTTCACATTCTTCTTCTTCTTCTTTTTCATCTTCTTCTTCTTTTTCTTCTTCTTCTTTATGGCTCGACGTCTCCACTGGGACTTGGCCTGCCTCGCTTCAACTTAGTGTTCTTTGAGCACTTTCACAGCTATTAATTGAAGGGCTTCCATTGCCTGCCATTGCATGAATTTGTATATTGTGAGGCAAGTACAATGATACACCCTATGCCCAGGGAATCGAGAAAATTTTCCCGACCAGAACGGGAATCGAACTGATATGCTGAATTTTACGTATACGAAGTACAGGTATACCTCGATTTAGTGGACATTTCAATTTCTGAAATGTCTATAAATTTTTATTTAATTTTTATTTAAATTTTTTACCAAATTGTGCCAAAACATATACAAACTGCATGAAAATTGAGTTTTCGATAAAAGTCTCGGAGTTTTTGGCATATATTAGTAATTCTCGCTAAGTAACGAATAAACCACTATCTCGCTATTTTGTTACATCGAAATCTTTTGTCTAAAGCTATGTGTGGTTTATTAAAAAGCCAATATTTTGAGCATTGGATATACATAATAACGTTATTTGCATAAATGTCCCAAAAAAATGAAAAAAAAATCAGAAATTCACTTAGGGATTTCTTTAAAAAACTCTGAGGATTTATTTATCCTGGAATTTCTTTACGAAATGATCCATAAATTCCTCCAGGGATCCCATCTGAAATTCCTCAAGGGGTTCGTAACTTTAGAGATTTTTTTCAAGCACTTGATAGAGCGTTGTTACTGGTTGTGCTATATTTGCCGAACGATCTTTCTGTATGAGTAGTGTAGTCTGCTCGGTCGCCATTTGTTACAAATCCTAATTGTTTAATAAAATTAAGTGAACCCAGAATTATCAACTCTATTACGACGGTCTCCGAATAAAACTTCCCACATCATATCATCATGTTACAGAATATGAAAAAAAAAAACTCCAATTTGTTCCTCCTGAAGAGTCACAAAGAATTATTTAACGAAATTTGGCAAGCATTGCTTCATCAATTTCTACATGATCTTACACAAATCATTTCAGAGATTTTTTGAGAAATTCACCCAGGGATTACTTCAGATATTCCTCTAGTTATTTATTTATAAATTTCTCTAGGCATTCGTTTGGTGAATCTTTTGGAAATTTCTTTAGAAAGTCTTCCAAAAATTCTTCAGAAATTGTTGTAAAACATCTTTCTATTTTTGTTATGCGGAAACTTGTGCGAATATTCGGCCGAAAAATCTCTTACGGATTCTTTCAAAAAATCTTCCATGGATTTATTTGGAAATTTTCTTCAGAGATTTGTTTAGAAATTCTTTTTATTCTATAAATTTCACAAAGAATTCTTTCAAAGCATCTTTCATGAGGTACTTTTGAATTTCCTCCAATTTTTTTTCCAAAAAAAAAATATTCATGAATTTGAGCAGCAACTTCTCTAGGGATTCTCACAAAAATGCGTACAGGTATTCTTTCAGGAATATCTTTAGACATTTATTCAGAAATTTCTCCAGAGATTCCTTAAATAAAAATTTCTGCGATGGCTTCATAAACCATTTTACAGAAAATGTTTCAAAAATTCCTTCAAAAATATGAACTGGGGTTACTTTGAAAAATCTCCCAAGAAATTCACCAAAAAACCCTACAGCAACTTCTACCGCAATTCCACTAGTGATTTCTCCAGAAGTTTCAGAAAGAGTTGTGTATGATTATTTGTAGAAGTTCTTCCACGGATTTCTTCAGAAAATCCTGCAAAGATTTACCTTTTTTTCGAGACTTTTGTAGATTTTTTTCGAACAATTACGGAAATTCCTTGAAGCGATCCCCCTAGGAATTATTTCAAAACTTTCTACGGGGTTTGCTTTAGAAATTGCTCTCCAGAGCATTTTTTTTAATCTAAATTTCTGTCAGAAAAACTTCCTGGGACTCTTGAAAAATGTGAGATCCATTCAGGGATTCCTGAAGAAACTACCCTGGGGGTTGCTTCAGAAAATCTCCCATGGCTTTTATTATAAATTCGACTAGTAATTTCTTCAAAAATATCTCCAGATTTTCCTCCAGAGATTTCTTTACAAATTTATCCATTACTTTGAAAAAAAAAAACGTCCACAGATTTTTCGATATTTTTTTCATGGACCCTAGCTGAAATCTGTCCAAGGATTCTTCAAAAAGTTCTTTCATGAGTTCCTGAAAAAATCTTTGGAAAACTGCTCATAGATTTACTTCAAAAAATCATCCAGGAAATCCGAAAGCAATTCAGTCAGATTTTTTCACAAAAGTCTTCTAGGGATTCCTTTAGATTTTAGAATGTCATTTTGAAACTTCTTCAAGTACTCCTTAAGAAAGTCTTGCATGGATAGCTTCCAAAAATGTTGCATGGGTTCGAACAAATTTTGCATAGATTATCCCAGAAATTCAGCTACGAATTTCTTCGGATTGCTTTAATAGAGATTCCTTCAGATATTTTTCGAAGCATTCATCTAGAAAATATTCCATGAAGTTTTTCAAAAAAAAAATCCATGTTTTTTTAGAGTGTAATTCAAATTTTGAAGAAGTTTTGAGTTTCTGATTCTCAATTTATCAGAATCAGAAACTTAAAACTTCTTCAAATTTTTATCAGAAGTATTCTAAAGAACTGTCTCCAAGGATAGGAATTCTACAAGAGAGTATTAAGGAAATTGACTAAATTTATTCACATTCCTTTAGATATTGCTTCAAGACTTTCCTCTTCCAGAAATTGCTCCAAGGATTTCTTAAGAAAGTCTTAGGAAATCCTCCAAGGATTACTTCAGAATTTTTTCTACAGATTTTGCATACTTCTACACAGGATTGCTATGGAAAGGCTAGAAAACTCTTGCAGAGATTCCTGCAGAAATTGACACAGATATTTCATCAGAAATTCCACCGGCTATATTTTATCAGAAATTCCTCTAGGGTTTTCTTCCGAGCGTACCTCTAAGAATTCCTCTATGGGTTTCTCATGGAATTCATTAAAAAATGTTATAGATGTTGTAGATTTTTATTCTGGATGTTTCTCCAGGATTTTTTTTTTTCAAAAATATCTCAATAGGTTTTGTTGGTTATTCCACCAGGAGATTCCAGGTATTCCTTCCGGAACTTCTTCAGAAAATCCATCTTAGAATTTTAAGAAATATTACTTTTTTTCAGGAATTTATTTAGAATTTTCTTCAGATTTTTTTTAATTCCTTCTGAAATTTCTTCAGCGATACTTTTGGAATTATCTTTAGATGTTACTAGAATTGCTTCAAAATTTTCGGCAGGGATTTCTTCAAAAGTTGTTCCAAGAATTCATTGAGAAGTTGGGAATATGCACCTGTAGGGACGGGAAACCTTGACTAACTAGCTCTGATTCTACCATGACAGCATTGGAAATATCACACGTCTTACCAGTAGTCAGCCGAAGCATTACAATGACCTTCTTATGGTATTTACTACAAATTTTGGGATTCAATCAGCAGGCATCTACCAAAAAATCTCAGGAATATAATACAATTCTCGGTGAGGAAGTCATTAAAAATGTTAAAAAAAGTTTGTTAGAAAATTTTGTGGGAAGATATGGTGAATGAGCAGTTTTAATGCATCCGCCAAAAACGTTGTCATTTCTAAGGGATCTGTAAAAAATGTCGTCTGAAAATCACTCCGTATACTCCGCTTATCGTGATCATCGACAAAGCCATTTATTTATGAAAAAAAAATTAAGTTAGAAAGAAAAGTATGAGATGACGGTAAATATTTAGGACTAAGTATATCGTGAGGTACGCTTTGGCGCTTATTTGGGGGCTCCACAAAACAATTTATTGGTATGAAGTGCTCCGCGTGTGAAATGGCTGAAAACCCCTGCATTATAAGTCATCATGATACAAACTGCAAGATTTAAACTGATTGAATATTAAAAAAATACCATTGAAAAAAATGTACATAAAATCGAGGTAAAATGTACATAAAATCGAAGTACATAAAATCGAGGGTCTATATAATCGAGGGTCCACTAAATCGAGGTATACCTGTACTACGAAATGTTTTCGTTCACAGGTTTGGGCGTGACAAGGCGTTCAAAATGTGCAAAAGTTATCCGACAGCGGTACCCCTTTGATTTACACGCGTGCAGACGTAACTCTTAGAACAAGTTTCATTGAAAAACATCGTCATCAAAACATAAGCGCCCAATGTTAAACGTACTGTGCTTGGCCCGGCAATCACTAGGTGGCAGTAGTGAGCAAACGTCAAACAGAAGCAGAAACGACGCCAGAACAGCGAGTAATGAATCGACCTATTACCGAAAATTTGAATCAACCGTTAAAAAGGTGATCGATGGGAAGCGAGCGGAGTGTGCTGTCTGTTTCTCTGTGCCATAACCACGGGTCCCAAGAACTTTGGATCTAATTTATTCAACTGATAAAGAATATTTGACAAAGTGTATCTCGATGATTTTCTTACCCATGTATTAATAGATTGGCAGTTAACAAGAGATACAATATTCCAGAATATGTAAGCTATTGTTTTAACATTCCATACAAGATTCTAGGAGATTTCTGGTAGTTGAGGCCATGGTCGATGATTCTATTATGGAAAGTAATCAACTTGATGCCAAATCTACAATACTTTCTAGAATGACCAAAAATCTCAATCATACATACGAATAATACAATTAATAAGTGTAAGAAGGGTTCTGTTCACCATAGGTGGATTAATTCAGGTTTTTCAGTTCCTATATGCCCACAGTTGTCATGATATAATCGTATAACGTTGTCTATCATAGACTTCGGAACGACAATAAAAATTTTGTTCTGTTCTTTTCTAAATAACACACCATTAATTAGACTAAAATTAGGAAAACTGGATCTCTCTAATAGTGTTTTTTGTTCAAAATCTTACCATCTTATTCTTGTGCAACTACTACATTTAATATGTTCAATATCCGAAGTTCAAACAATCCTATAGTTTCAACTTCATGATTATCAATTTCAACAGAGTCTTTAACTTTTGAAACAATATTTGATACATGGTTAAATTTTGTACTCATATCTTCCCTACTTAGAGCATCAACATGTCGCATTTTACTTTTTTCTCTATACTCCAAATCAAAATTGTAATTTTTCAAAAACATTGCCCATCTACTTATATTAGGATTGATTTCTTTTTTAGACACTGTTTTGACAAGAGCACTACAATCAGTGAAAATTATGAAATCAGAACCGGCCAAATAAACATGAAATCTTTTTATAGCGTGAACTACAGCTAGTGGTTCTAACTCAAAGCTACGGAACTTTATCTGTTTTTTTTTTACTGACAAAACTAATGGAATGAAAGTTACAATCAGCTTGTTTTTGAAGTAACATTGCTCCAAATCCATATGAGCTGGCAACGCAAAGCAGCTGAGTTTCAACATGAGGGTCAAAAATAGCCAAAATTGGGGAAGATATTAGTTTTAGTTTTAGAAGAAGAAAAGATTCCTCTTGTTCCCTTTCAAAAATAAATACAGCATCTTTTTGAATTAAATTATAAAGCGGTCTAGCTAATATGGCAAAATTCTCAATGAACTTTTGAAAATAACTAGTTAATCCAAGGAAGCGCTGCACATCTTTACAATTTTTTGGTTCGGAAAAATTAGAAATACTCTCTATATGAGTTTTGTTCGGTTTATGTCCTTGTTCGTTCACAGTATACCCTAAATAATCAATTTCTTGAAATAAAAATTTACATTTTTCCAAATTTAATTCTAACAAATGTTTGCTTAAAATGGTCAAAACTTCCTGTAAAACATCCAAATGCTCTTCAAATCTTTCACTTATTATAAGAATATCGTCAATATAAATACAAACTTTACCCTCATCAATCAAATGTTAAAAAAAATGATCACAAAACGTTGAAACGCCGCCGGTGCATTGCATAAACCAAATGGAACTCTAACATATTCATACTGTCCTCGATGAGTTACAAAAGAAGTATATTCTGTTGAATTTTCTGATCTTCTAATTTGATAAAATCCTGATTTAAGATCCAAAATTGTTTTTTTTTTATTTCTAAGATTTTCAAACAACTCATCATTTACCGGTAATGAATAGTTATCTCGAACTGTAACCTTGTTCAGTTTTCTATGGGCAACACACATTCCAATAAAGTCATTGCCTTTTTCAGGAATTAGAACAATGGGACTGGCAAATGGTCAATCACTTTCTCTTATTACTCCTGCTTTTGAAAGTTTATCAATTTCAGCATCTCTTTTTGCCTTTCTCGTACACCAAGGTGTACCGAAAGGCTATATGTTCACCCCAAAAACTAAATTTTGATAGGACCCCCGGAGGGTCAAGTCTTACACTCCCGTTCAAAAGTTTGGGGTCACCCCCTCAAAAACATGTCATTTTTTTAGGCCCATATCTCCGCCAATTTGCGTCCGATTTCAAAACCCTAGGTTTCATTCAAAAGATAATAAGTCAAAGAAACTTTGAATATGATTTAAAAGAAACTTTTTCAAAAAATTTTGTATGTAAACTTAACCCAAAGTTGCCAAATTTTCTAAAAAAATGAATATAAACTTACGGCAGTGTCGCTGGAAGTTGGGTCGACCAAATTTTAAGATGAGAGCGGTAATATGACCCATTTTCTATTAGCTTTCAACTGCTTTTTACAAAACTTAGCTAAAAAATCTAGAAAAAAATTATTAAGTAAATTAATCCTTGATGTCATCGACCAAAAGTTTGGGGTCACCCCTCAAAATGCTGTATCGGCCAAAAGTTTGGGGTCACTATCGTAAAACATGGAAAAGTGATTTGTTAATATCTTTGTCATCTTTCATTCAATTTAAATTCTTCTTGGCTTATTTGAAACAAAATGAATGATACTTACTGCATAGACATTGAACCACACATATTTGTTGAAATTTACATACTAAAACTTAACGTAAAGTTGCCTCATTTTTTGAAGCGTGGTAAAATGTGCTAACTTTACATAACATTTTTATGTACAAAAATCGTTAAATACGTTAAGTTAAAGACATCAAATGTAAATTTAGTTAATTATCTTTGAAATGAGCCAAAAATAATTAAAATAGAACTATAGATGACGAAGATATCACCAAATCACTTTTCCATGTTTTACGAAAGTGACCCCAAACTTTTGGCCGACACATCATATTGAGGGGTGACCCCAAACTTTTGGTCGATGACATCAAGGATTAATTTACTCAATAACTTTTTTTCTAGATTTTTTAGCTAAGTTCTGTAAAAAGCAGTTGAAAGCTAATAGAAAATGGGTCATATTACCGCTCTTATCTTAAAATTTGGTCGACCCGCTTCCAGCGGCACTGCCGTAAGTTTATGTTCATTTTTTAGAAAATTCGGCAACTTTGGGTTAAGTTTACATACAAAATTTTTTGAAAAAGTTTCTTTTAAATCATGTTCAAAGTTTCTTTGACTTATTATCTTTTGAATGAAACCTAGGGTTTTGAAATCGGACGCAAATTGGCGGAGATATGGGCCTAAAAAAATGACATGTTTTTGAGGGGGTGACCCCAAACTTTTGAACGGGAGTGTATATACCAATCGAGTTCAGATGATGTCTGTGTGCGTGTGTGTGTATGTGTACAAAAAGGTCACCTCATTTTTAAATAGTAAATATCAACCGATTTCAACGCTCTTGGTTTCAATCGACGCGGAATATTGTCCCATTGTTTCCTATTGAAAATGGTTTGGATCGGTCCAGGCGTTCCGGAGTTATGGCCATTTAGGTGTTCTGGACCGGTACCCCAGGAAGGGGCCAGATATGAAATTGCAACAAACCCATGCATGCGAACCATCAAACCACGGCATTTTCGATTTTCTGATGAATGGTAAGCAGGAAAATAGTCGCGGACTATATCTGAACCGGTAGTGTTCCGGAACTGGTTCTGGGTGTCCCGCCGTGAAGTGAATTAAACCCATGCATGCGACACATCAAATTGCAGCTTTTTATATAACCTGAAGGAACGGTAGACAGAAAAATAGTCTCGGACCATATCTAAACCGGTAACATACCGGAACCGGTTCCGGGTATCCCGCCTGAAGTGGCCAAATATAAAAGTGAACCAAACCCATGCATGCGACACATCAAATCGCCGCTTTTTCTATAACCTGATGAATGGTAAACAAGAAAATAGTCGCAGACTATAGCTGAACCGGTAGTGTTGCAGAACCGGTTCCGGGTGTCTCACCGGAAGTGGTCAAATATCTTATCCGGTAGAGTTCCGGAACCGGTTCCGGGTATCCCGCCGGAAGTGGCCAAATATAAAAGTGGACCAAACCCATGCATGCGATTCATCAAATCGCCGCTTTTTCTATAACCTGATGAACGGTAAATAGGAAAATAGTCGCAGACTATATCTGAACCGGTAGTGTTGCAGAACCGGTTCCGGGTGTCTCACCGGAAGTGGCCAAATATAAAAGTGAAACAAACCCATGCATGCGACACATCAAATCACCGCTTTTTCTGTAATCTGATGAATGGTAAACAGGAAAATAGTCTCAGACTATATCTGATCCGGTAGAGTTCCGGAACTGGTTCTGGGTATCCCGCCGGAAGTTGCCATATATAAAAGTGAACCAAACCTATGCATGCGACACATCAAAGCGCCGCTTTTTCTATAAACTAAGGAACGATAAGCAGGAAAATAGTCTCAGATCATATCTGAACCGGTAGCATCCCGGAACCGGTTCCTGGTGTCCCGCCGGAAGTAGCCTAATTCATACATGTGACACATCAAATAGTGGCCTTTTCGATAACTAGTACGATCAGCAAGAAAATAAGCTAAGCCCACATTAGAAACTACTGATAGTGTTCCGGAATCGGTTCCAGGTGTCTCGCTGAAAGTGGCCGAATGTAAAAGAGAACCAAAAAAATATTCGCGAACACCAAATGGCTTTTAAGGTATCCTGATGAACGGTTACCAAGAAAAAATATCTCAGATCATGCTTGGGAAAACTAGTAGTGTCCCGGAATCGGTTCCCGGTGTCCCTCTGGATGTGGTCAAATACATGCGCTTCATCAAATCGCGTTTTTTTTTCGATAAGCTGATGAAAGGTTTTCAAGAAAATCAGCTCAGATTACCTTAGAGACCACCGATAGTATTCCACAACCGGTTTCAGATGTCCCGCCGGAATTGGTCAAATATAAAAATGAACCATGTAAATTTTCCGGAACCGGTTAAGGGTGTCCCACTGGAAGTGGACATACATAAAAGTGAATCAAACCCATGCTTGCGGTACATCAAAATGCTTTTTTGTCAGTAACCTGATGCATGGATAATAAGAAAATAGGCACAGTCCACAGAAGTTACTACCACCGGTAGTGTTTTTAGTTCCGGGTAACCTGATTAACAGTTTTCATAAACTCATATCACATTTAAATATACCGATTGTGTTCCGGAATCATTTACGGGGGTCTCGTAAGAAATACAAAATAGACTCAGACTACATAAGAGGCTACCGATGGTGTTGCAGAAGCAGCGTTGGGTGCTTCAGCGGAATTACGAAAGTGAACTAAATCAATGCAGGCGATAGTTATGTGTAAGAGAACCAAAAACCTAAAAAAAACTAAAGCGATCCCATCAAATCACACCATTTTAGATTCCTGAGGCGTAAATTTACAGTAGGATGGATCAACGTTGTATAGAAAAATTAAAATTTAAGTGCATCAGCCCGGAACATTCTTTAAAATCTTTATTTGCGTCTGAAGTTACTGCGCAAAGTTTTGATGTGACTGGAGGGCGAGCTCTGTAATGTGGTTGATATTTGAATGTGATATAGCATTGGCAATTAAAATAACTACATTACAAAATCTACATGAATTTTGTAACCAATGATAGGGTAGGTAATCAAAACTTGAACCAAATTGCGGCTTTCCGAAGAAGCGCAAATTTTGAGTGATTTTTTCTCCCACATGGAAATAAATTACTACGGCAAAATCTTATGTACATAAAAGCCACGGGTATAAGCTGTTGAGTGGTAAAAATTTAGTATTTGCACCGCATTTCATTGAAAAAATCGATTATTCGTCAACAATGATTTTAATCTATATTTGAACCATCGTAATCATAATTTGAACCAATTTTAATCTTAATTTGAACTACTGGCGGCAGCAGCTCGAGCATCTCCCACTACAGCCAATTTTGTACTGAACAATAGAAAAACACATGGATCTGCTAATTTCCATAACTATTTTTCATTAGACAGTGGAATTTCAACTAAGAATGTTCTAAACTCTTCGGGAACTTGGAAACTAAATTTGGAATATTTCATCCCCCAAGAGTAAACAAAACAACCACTAGCGCAAGTCTGCAGGCCAACACTGGAAGCTCGCCCTCGTTTACTAGTTCAAATTTAGATTACAAATGGTTCAACTTAAGACAACATTCTCCAAGTAAGAATTACTTAAATTTGATAATTTTATGTCAAATAATGCGGAATATTATTCGGTTGGTCGATTCTACGATAAATAAGCTTTCATTTGACGTACTCACATATTATACGTGTGATACAATGCATGAGCTGTACGAGTGCACCGAAAATGCGCTTTCTCTGGGGGGAAATAGGTGAAATCACAGTGATTTTTCAATTGCCTGTTTTCCATGACAAGAACGCTTTTTCAATGCTTCTGAATTCCATGTTATCAGGTTATATTACGGAAAGCTGTTTAACATCTTTTTCGGGACAATATTTGCCTGAAAAGTACGTCGCTCTAATGAATTCCGAAATGATTCAAATTAAGATTACAATTTGACTAGTTCAAAGTTTGATTTTTTACCCTAATAAAATATAGCATAAAGTGTGCAGATAGAACTTTGTCAAAGTGATCTGTGAAAAAAGTTTTACCCTATTGTCATCTTGGTATGAATCAGCCTCCAGTGAAGGTGGTCAAGCAGTCAACTGAAGGTACTGATACTTTCAGCTCTGCCCATACGTTGAACATAATGTAGGAATAAGTGCCCCAATTCGATGATGACCTTGATAAAATTCTTGATTTTCTAAATAAAGCATTCTCATGATTCAGAAATTCTTAGGTGGTACAGTCCCAGATCGCTGTTATGAGCATTTCCTAAATCTCGTCCGTTACCAAAGCCCAGAGATTTAGGGCTGATCACTGACTCTAATGCAAGATTGATTGCGTCGACGGAAAGATCATGAGTACATATTCGACGAGAAAGGCACTATCACCACTAGGTGGATAAATCTGTTTTTTTCTATTCTTTTGATCATATGATAGTCTCTTTAATTTATAATGAAACGGTTTGCCTTTTTTAACGAAATTATCATTTCATAATTTATCTCTGGGTTCGAAGGTTTTTCATAAAACAAATAATACCTTTTGAAAATTTCTAAAAAATTTGCCGTTTGATCCGAAAATATATTTTATCTGTATTCTCTTTGATTAGGTTTAAAAGATCCGAACTAATATGAAAAACCCTAATTAATCCACCTAGCGGTGATGGTGCCTTTCTCGTGCTTTAAAATATCCTTTCAACAAAACCCGAGCGACATGTTGGTGACATTGACATAAATACAAAATGAAAACTGCTTGCTAAATCTACTCAATATGGATACATTTTGTATTAGCATAACATCCAATATTCAGAAAATATAAGACAACGATCCAAAACTCAAACCAAACAAGTGTCATGAAGCCGCAAAATTTTGAAACGTCATTTTAGATTTTCCGGTCATCATTTTATGACTCCGGATATCTACCCCAATTAAACTAACCGCCATCTTGAACATTGAGACACCATCTTAGATGTTCTGGTATTCATTTTTGGACTCTGCACCTAAAATTACATAAAATAGTCGCCGTATTGATTTTTGGCATGGTGTTTATGATTTTCTGGTTACCAGTTTTGGACGAAGACCGGCATTCTTCCCCGTTCAAACTATAGTCATATTGCAGACCTTGTGAAACAGCGCACATCTTGGGTTTTCTGATTACAAATTTTGAATTCTGGACATATTTTCATACAAAATATGCCCATAATGCAAGAATTAAAAATCCTATAAAATAGGCACTAACTTGAATACTGGGCCATTATCTTGGACTTTGGACCGCTATTTTGGATACTCTGGTGGACTCCAAACATATTTCCCATACCAAATACACTTATTTTACATAGTTTTAGAGCTCAAAATTCCTTAAAACAGCCACCATCTTCTGTTGACGCGATCAAATTCTTATTTTTCCATTCAACGTTGACCCATCCTGCTATAAATTTACACCTTAGGAATCTGAAATGGAACGATTTGATGAGATCGCTTTAGTTTTGTCTATATTTTGTTCTCATATATGAGAACTTAGACCTATTCGTCACTGTTGTTCATACCTAATGTTTATCAGGCCATTAAACAAAGCCACGATTTAATTTTTCACATGAACGTTGGTTCTGTTACACAACAGCTAGTCTCTAATGTGATCTAAGGCTATTTTCTTGCTAATCGTTCATTAGATTATCAAAAAATCTGCGATCTGATGTGTCGTATGTATGGGTTTGGTTCATTTTTATATTTGGTAATTGCCGGTGGGAAAGCCGGATCTGATTCCATGAGTCATGGACCATGACACTACCGGTTGTCCCAATTATGGTCTGAGAATATTTTATTGCTATTTATTCACCTTTACCTAATCACCGCGATTTGATATATCGCATGAATGGGTTTGCTTCACTTTTACTTCTAACCACTTTCGAAGCCACAGCTGAACCCGCAACACTACCGGGAATCTATTGTGGTCTGACCCTATTTTTCCATCAGGTTGTCGATAAGTCGTGATCAGTCTTGTTAGAGATCACAGTCATTTGAACCTTTTCGTAGATATTCGGCCTCCTTTGACTCTGACATTCGCAACACAAGCAATCAAACTACTGTTCGAAACAAAAATGTCAAACGAATGCACTTCACCACGATAGCGACTTCGGGAGATGGTTCGGCTTTTGTTATTCCTGTCTTCTTCCATAATAAGAGCTATGTTGCCCATCTGAGTGTCGTATTCAATGCAACATGCAATATTAAACTAATATTAACATTCATAATCGGATTTGGCTGAAAATCTATGCGTAAAGCTAGAATTAGACACATGTCATCGTGTCAGATGACATTGATTTGACCCTTTCTTATGTTTATTGATCTTCGTTCTACTGCTCGTGTTGTGTGTAGGTAAGAGGTAACGATAGCGCACGAATGTAACAAAGCCGACTGACACCGACTGCGGCAACGAAATGAAGGTAGTAAAAAGTGTCGAATGTTTACAAGACTGGTCGCGATTTGATGTACCGCATCCATGGGTTTGGTTAAATTTTACATTTTATTACCCGCATCTGATTCCGGGTAACTACCGGCTGAACCAAATATGGTCTAACATTATTGTCTTGTTAACTGCTCATCGGTTAACCAAAAACGCTGCAAATTGAAGGTAACACATGCAGGGTTTGACAATTTCGACGGGACTCTCGGAACCAATTCCGGAACACTACCAGTTGTCTTTAGTGTGACGTAAGGCTATTTTCAAGCTAACTGTTCATCAGATTATCGCAAAAGCCACGATTTGATGTGTCACATGTCTGGATCTGGTTTACTTTTACATTTGGCCTCTTCCGGCCACTCAAAACCGATTCCGAAACACTTGCTGGCCGTTCATTAGGTAATCTAAAAAGCCGCTATTTGATGTGACGCATGTACGGGTTTGTTTCTCTTTCAGATTTAACCACTTCGGCGGGAACCCCGGAACGGGTTCCGGAACACTACTGGTTCAGATATGGTCTGAGATGGTTTTCCTGCTCTTTGTCCATCAGGTCATTTAAAATGCCGTGGTTTGATGTGTCGCATGTATAGGTTTGGTTCAATTGTATATTTGGCCACTTCCAGCGGGACGCCTAGAACCGGTTCCGGAACACTACCGGTTCAGATATGGTCTGAGATGATTTTCCTGCTCCTTATCCATCAGGTCATCGAAAATGCCGTGGTTTGATGTGCCGCATGCATGGGTTTGGTTCAATTGTATATTTGGCCACATCCAGCGGGACGACTAGAACCGGTTCCGGAACACTACCGGTTCAGATATGGTTTGAGATGATTTTCCTGCTTACCGCTCATCAGGTTAACGAAAATGCCGTGGTTTGATGTGCCGCATGCATGGGTTTGGTTCAATTGTATATTTGGCCACATCCAGCGGGACGACTAGAACCGGTTCCGGAACACTACCGGTTCAGATATGGTTTGAGATGATTTTCCAGCTTGCCGCTCATCAGGTTATCGAAAATGCCGTGGTTTGATGTGCCGCATGCATGGGTTTGGTTCAATTGTATATTTGGCCACTTCCAGCGGGACGCCTAGAACCGGTTTCGGGACACAACCGGTTCAGATATGGTCTGAGATGATTTTCCTGCTCATTGTCCATCAGGTCATCGAAAATGCCGTGGTTTGATGTGCCGCATGCATAGGTTTGGTTCAATTGTATATTCGGCCACTTCCAGCGGGACGCCTAGAACCGGTTTCGGAACACTACCGGTTCAGATATGGTCTGAGATGATTTTTCTGCTCATTATCCATCAGGTCATCGAAAATGCCGTGGTTTGATGTGCCGCATGCATGGGTTTGGTTCAATTGTATATTTGGCCACTTCCAGCGGGACGCCTAGAACCGGTTTCGGGACACAACCGGTTCAGATATGGTCTGAGATGATTTTCCTGCTCATTGTCCATCAGGTCATCTAAAATGCCGTGGTTTGATGTGTCCCTTGCATGGGTTTGGTACAATTGTATATTTGGCCACTTCCAGCGGGACGCCCAGAACCGGTTCGGGAACACTACCGGTTCAGATATGGTCTGAGACTATTTTACTGCTTACCGCTCATCAGGTTATCGAAAATGCCGTGGTTTGATGTGTCGCATGCATAAGTTTGATGCATTTTCATATCTGGATCCTTCCTGGGGTACCGTTCCGGAACACCTAAATGGCCATAACTCCGGAACGGCTGGACCGATCCGAACCATTTTCAATAGGAAACAATGGGACCAGATTCCGCATCGAATGAACCGTCGGTCATTAAAATCGGTTGAGGTTTACTGCCAAAAAGTGATGTGAGTTTTTTTGTACACACACATACACACACAGACATCACCTCAATTCGTCGAGCTGAGTTGATTGGTATATGTGACTTGACCCTCCGGGCTTTCTATCAAAAAGTCGTTTTTGGAGTGAACATATAGCCTTTCCAGTACACTTAGTGTACGAGAAAGGCAAAAACGTTTTTGACTTTACCTTGTTGATTGGTGGATTGCTAAGCTTCAAATTTTCATTTACCGGACAAATCTTCATGTCTCGTTAAACTACTGTGCGAATCCCGGGGCGCATAATGACGTCTCTTCCTACAATGGCATCGAGGAACACACGGAAAGACATCCACACCATTTGCATGAACTGATGGTTGGTTTGACGAACTGGAGCAATATACATCGGAGAATTTTACCCTGGGACTCGCTGCAGCATCCATTGTGCCAATTGCATCGATACCCGCAGCTCTTGATATTTCATTGAAGAAAACGCCAACCATAACGACCGTCCTCTGAAACATTTGAGCATCCTTTGGAAAAAAAAATCGCTAATTCAGTAACTTATCCCACTTCGTAGTTTGTAGAGATAATAGGGCTGATTTACAGTTTTTGACAGCATGATCTTTATTTCAGTTATTTAAAATTCATGGCCTTACAATCATCTAAGTCTGTTAAGTTCGTTCGTACACATTATATATTATATATTATATATTTACTACAGTAATACAAATAATACTAAGAAAGAAGTGATTTTCCCAATCGGTTCAGATCGTTCTTTGCAAACATAATTTTATCTGTAAATGTACAAGTGTGCGTTCTGATATTTTAGAAGCTCGATGTCGATATCAATAATAGCCGTAACAGCCGTTATCGATAGAGTGAGGGAGATGATGTAACCAGATAGAGTCAGGAGATACTCATATTCTCCAATATGAGTATCCAATATAGGATCTTCCTTCTCCTTCTTTTTTGTCCTTATCGTCGACCATTACTGGATACGAAAATGGTCCTGTGATTCTGTTGATCACACTGTTTACTTTAGGTGCACGAACCATACCATCCAATAGTAGTTTACGCAACAAGGTGCAGAATGAAGATTTTTGCAGCACGAGTCGTACATTTATCCAACGAGGCTTGCCGAGTATAATCCAGGCACTACCAACTTCAAGGTGTATTCGATAAGACCTTCAGAAATGTACGGTACATCCAGAATCACCTCTTCCTGGCGGTCCAAAAACTCACCCAACAGTAATGTGATATCGTTAATGACATTTCCGTAAAACTCCACTAGGACCGGAATAAGCTTGTCATCACTAGTGTTTGGATTTGGCAGCACTTTGAAGTGCACTTGGAGGCAGTTTTTAGCCATCCGCTGCACCTTCGTACAACTGTCACAATCTGTCACATTGGCGATGCATTGCTGTACTGCAACGGGGTTCCAGCCGCTTCCGTAGCCACCGCACTGCAGCTCAAGCCGTTCCAATTCGAATCCACCGGCTTCGCTGTACAACCCCTGCCGAATCAGGAAGCACCTAAGCAGACATGCTTCCTGCGGTATTTCGCCGCCACTCTTTGCTGCCTCTCTCAAGGAATCCTCCGATATCCCCAGAATTGCTGCGCACTCCATCAGGATTCTAGTCTGTTGCATTGGGGTGAATGGAATAAATCGAGCGATTGCAGTATTCTCCTCTCCATATTGATCCTTGTAGCATCGAACATATTGGGCAACTTTTTGGCAACTTTCATCGGGAACAGAAACTCGTTTAAGACAGCGCATGGTTCGATTCAAGTAGCATTTATCCTCCGGATCCGGTTGGTAGAACTGCTTGAGCGCGTAGAAACCAAGCTTACCACGTTGGTCGTCCCAAAACCGGAGTAGCAAACCGCGGCAGCGGACACTGCAGTTCCCGTTCCGTTCATTCGAATACCGGTCACATTCGTCGTCCGTTGAACGAATACTTTTGAATATCGAAGAATGACGACCTGCGGTAGCTAGGCATTCTACTAGAAGTAGCGTACCGATTAGTAGCGAATAGAAACGAACGAGAGGTTTTACTAGCATCGCGATGGAAAATGTATGCTATACTGAATTGAACTTCATTATAAATGGAATTTAAACTTTACGGCAAAACCAATTCCTATTGTGTTTTGAAAAGTCTAAAAACATTAGAATTTCAGCACGTTTTGTTTTTTATACAACACTACACGTGAGCTCAAAGTCAGGCTTTACTCGCAGTTTATCTTGCGCTATCTACGCATGCTTTGCTTACTTGATAATGCTGTTGTGTTGTTGTTTTCACTAAGAAAATAGTGCAACACGTGCTGCGTATTGCATTCGCAAATTATTAATACCAATGCGGTAGTGCAATGTCTTCAGTCAGTGATAATTTTTTTTTATTAAAAAATGGTTTAATCCACCTATATGGTGAACAGAACCCTTCTTACACTTATCATTATTCCTCTGTTATACGAAGCCAACACATTTATTTCATGTTCTTGTGCGTTTTGGTTATTCTAGGAAATAAATTCTAAGAAATTGTTCTATTTTTGATGTTTATGAAAAATGAATATTTTACTAACGTCATTCTTAATTGTAAGAAAGCCGACAAAAACGATTATGACAAAGAAATTATTTAAGTTTTCTTATTCTGATATATCGCAAACCAAATGTCCAATCCAAATGAAATTCAAGCGCGTTCTACAAGGATGTTGTAGCTGTCATTTGGTGCTAGGAAAATACAAATCGGTTGTTAGACTGCGGCTGATCAATCCCCCCCTAAAAGTGAGATAGAAAAATTATTTTTTTAATTTTTCATGATACTAGGTTTGTATCTTCACAAAAGTTGTAGAAAATATTGTTTGGAGCAACTTTTCCGAAGCAGTGGCGTAGCAAGGAGGGTGCGGAGGGTGCGGTCCGCACCGGGCCCCCGAATTCAGGGGGCCTCCAAATTAGGGCAGGTCTAATGTTATAAACCTTCCCTGATTTGGAGGCCCCCTGAATTCGGGGGCCCAGTTTGAATAAAGTTCTGTGATTAGCGAAAGATTCCTATAAGTATAAGTTCAATACTTGCCAATCTGCTGATAGGTATATAGGGGCCTCTTCGTGATTATCAAGAGTTTTTGGAATGCACTATGGGCCAGAAATCTAAATTTCGCGACAAAATTAAAAAAAGTTGTTTTTTTTTTTTAAGATCAATCAATTTTCATATATGTATGATTGTTTGGGCTATGATTGATTGTATACCGATTGAATTTTTCGATTTGTAACAAAATTGTATCGTTTTTTGTATGGAGAAACTTCTTATAAGCGAAAATTCTCTTTAATTTAAAATTACAATTTTACAATGTTTACTCAAATTGTACAGTTTATTTACCAATTTGATCAGAAAGTAGAAGTATTCGACCGTATTCGACATGCAACCGATCTAGGAAGCTAGTTGAGACTCTTCTTTTTCGGATGCTACCGGACTTTTTTGCGAGAATTTGCGGCAAACCAAGATAGAATGATTTAAGCGCATGCGTTAATTTTACAATGTTTTACGCTGTGGTTTAATAACCATCCACTATTAGATAGACTTTAGCCATTACGACGCAATCTTTTTATAGCTTGCGAAACAATACACATAGCAACATACTACTATCCCAGACAACCAGTAGTCGTATAAGATGTTGTATAAGATGATAAAGTGGAGGCCATATGCGTGCATGCCTCCATTTAGGCGCATGTAAAATGTACGCATATCGCCTCCACTTTAACATCTTATTCAACATTCTATACGATCACTGGTTGACTGAGTATTTTTCTGGAAGGTTTCGTTTCAGGTAAGACTGTGATTGTAGACGTTTAAATCAATATCACACACTTACTCAAAGTGCAAAGTTTCGGTACATCAATTCGTGTGGTCAATAATGATTTTTAATGAACTCAATTTATGTGTAGATGTCATGCATGTATAGTTTTTGGTGAAAAAATTCGCTGCTCAGGTGTTTCAGATATCCGGCATTTGGCAGAATGCCACTTTGCCGAATTATGTTCAGAATAATTCAGAATACTCTTTTCACATTCTAGCCGCCAATTTGATCATCATTAATTTTTCCTTTTTCCTTCATCCATTCATTGACTATTCTTTATTATTTTACAATTCAGCGATTAGTTGGCGTTAAAACTGTCAATATTTTATCAGAGAGTTTTCCTCCATTTAATCAAAGGGGATTATTTTGGGTTATACTGACGTGGTGAACAGTGGCACGATCGTTTCTTCTTCAGCCAAACGGCATTCAGCCAAATGATGTTCGGCCAAATGGCGTTCGGCCAAGTGGCAATCAGCCAAATGACACTCTGCCAAATGACTTGGAGTCGGTATTTGAACAATAAATTGTGTTTCGCTCTTCTATCATATGTACAAGTGGGCAGGCTTGTCCGCACTGAACGCATGAAAATTTTGCTCTTTTGATTTACACCACCAAAACCATCGTATTTATGCAATCTTCCTATCTTGCCCGATAGAAGGATGTTGAAATTACCTAAATGTCATTTTGAACTGTCAAAAAACCGCACCGCAGTGCCACACTGTGCGCGCAAAGAGAATTACACCCGGGTGAATTCACCCCAGTGAATTTCTCTTTGCGCGCTCAGTGCGGCACTGCGGTGCGATTTTTTGACGGTTCGAAATGTCATTTAGGATATTCAAACATCCTTTTATCAGGTAGGATAAGAAGATTGCATAAACACTATGGTTTTTTTGGTGAAAATCAAAAGAGCAGAATTTTCTTGCGCTCAGTGTGGACAAGCCTGCAAGTGGGATGGATATATTTGCGATTAGGGAAAATATTTGATTTTCCTTATAATATTTAAAATGTCGTGTCATTAATAGGCTCGGTAGCTAAGTCGGTAAAGCACTTGTGTAGCATATAATGGTCGTGAGTTAGAATCTCACTTGAGCTGTGGATTTGTTCCTTATTTCACTAATAATGTACATATGTATGTACGTTGAGTTTATTTAAAATTCTAATTAATCACACGGATTGATATACCGAAACTTTGCACATTGAGTAAGTCTGTGGTCTCGATTTAAAAGCGTATAATCACATTTATATTTGAAACAAAACCTTCCAGAATGAAAGTTGTTTGTTGCTTTTTATATTGTTTCGCAAGCCATAAAGTCATAGCGTCGTAATGGCAAGAGTGGGTGATTATTGAAGCACAGCTTGAAATACTGTAAAATTAAAGCAAGCACTAAAATAACTCTAACTTGGCTTCCCGCAAATTCCCGCAAAAAAGTCCGGTAGCATTCGAAAAAGAAGAGTCCAAACTAGCATCCTAGACCGGTTGCATGTCGAATACGGTCGAATACTCCTACTTTTTTAACACATTGGCAAATGAACCGTAAAATTTGAGTAAATATTGTAAAATTTATTTTTAAACCTTAAAGAATCGCAATTTGTGCATCAAATATGCAAAATATACTAAATTTACTTTTAGGAAATGCATGCGTTATATTTTTTTAATCACATTTTTCACCACAAATCACATTTTTCTTAATATTGGTCAAAATCGAGAATTTTCGCTCATAAGAAGTTTCTCCATACAAAAAACGGTACAATTTTGTTATAAATCGAAAAAATCAGTCCGTATACAATTAAACATAGCCCAAACAATCATACAGATATGAAAATTATTAGATCTTAGAAAAACAACTTTTTTGACTTTTGTCGCGAAATTTTGATTTCTGGCCCATAGTGGAATGGGGAACACAGATGGGTATTTTGAAGTTCTATTACATTAGTTTACAAAATAAAACGAAAGTCATGAACTTCTGTCAACGACCAACATTTTCGAAGCATAATTCAGCGCTAATTTCGAAACCGTGCTTCAAAAAATTTAAAGTAGAATAGTTTTTTTAGTTTTATCTCAAGGTCGAGTTTTACAACTTTTTAAAATATAAAACTCTAATAACTTGCGTTTTGTTCAACCAATTTTAAATCTTTTTTCCATAAATTAAAAGCTGAATTTAATACTATTCGATCATCTGAATGCAGGTTTTGCGTCAGATTGATGAAATTCAAGATATTGGCGAGTTTTGGGGACAATTTCCTTTAACATTTCTTCAGGAATTTCTTCAAAAAAATCTCAAGAAATCCTTCAGGAATTCCTTTGAGATTTTTTTGTAGGATTTTTTTAATCAGTCGTTTAGAAATACCCCTTCGGAATTGTTCATTAAGTCATTCAAGAAATCCTTCAGTTGGACCTTAAGGAATTTCTTCAAGATTGATTTTAGAGATTTCTTTAAGAAGGAATCTTGCAGGAGTTTCTCATGGAAATATCTATGGTGGTTTTTTGAGATCATGCTTGGAGTCATACCTGAATGGAGCTTGGGAGATTTTCTAAAGAAATTTGAATAAATTCCCGAAGAAATCCTTGTAAAAATGTCTGTAGGAATTTTTGTACAAATTGCTAAAGAAATCCTTGAAGAATCGCCTAGATGAATTCTAAGATGTGTTAGGGAAGAATCATTGGGTTGATTTTGGAGGCATATTTGATGATGGTCTTGAAGGATTACTACAGTACTATGAAGTAGTACTAGAAGTACTAGGAGTACTATGAGTATTTACTTGAAGGATTCCTGAAGAAATTTTGCAAGCAAAGGGATTTTTTGAAGAACTACTTATGAAACGCCTAGATAATTATTCTAAGAAATCAATGTCGGAAACCTCAATGAATTCCAAATTCTTCGGTGCAAATAAAAAAAAACAATCTTCAAAACAATTCCTATATATTTCCTTGGAGGAATTTCTGTAAGACCCCTTGAGGAAGTTTGAGCAGGAATTCTTTGAGGATGAATGTATGTTAGGCGGAAAAATGAACATCCCTGAATATTGAATTTGATTGTATTTGAATTGTAATTGAAATAAAGGCAGATTGCCCTGAGCTGTTGAGATGGTCGGTCGAATAAAGTTTAGCAGTAAATCGTTCGTTTTTACAATGCGGTGAAGAAAGAGTTATAAAATCGTGGTAGTTTTGGCTTGATTTTCCTGGAAGTTAACAATTTGGGGGCTCGTCCGGGATAGCCGATAGCCACAGTATTGGAAGATTGCTTGTGATAACGATATGATAGACAAATTTGGAAGAAGTTAGTGTGATGGATGTGGTTAATGAGAATTGTATAGGATCCATTGCCAGTGTTCAGTGGGCTCCATACAACTATACTTGTATTTCAAATACGATGGTGGATCGTGTTGTAGATCGTTTACTTTGGAATAGTGACCAAATTGCAAGATTAACTCTTGAATTAGTTCAAATGCAAAAAGAGATGTGGGATCTCAAGCGTCAAAACGCAGAAATAAAAGCTGAACTGAATGCCCGCTCGAAACAAACTAGAAGTAGCAGTGAACAGTATAGAACGGTCGTCAACAACGAAACTTGTGAAGATATGGGCTACGAAGAGATGTGTGAGAGCAGTGGCACGATCAATTGTATTCAGAAAGAAGAAATCGAAGTCCCAGTTCAGAACAAAATTTGTAACGATTCTGATGATGAGCAGCTAATGATTTTAAGTTTGCCGAATACCAACAATTGCTGTGGAATAAAACTGCCGTCGGTGTATAATAATAGGCGCAAATCGAGATCAAGATGTGGAATGCGTCGCAGAAACACTTGGAAGCGTGCTACGATCAAGCCTGGTTACTACAATAATGGAAGAATGGTTCGATTTATCGGTAATCCACAATTTTGTCAGGAGAAACCGCAACACACTTCAGCAAGGCAACAGTATTTATAATGATGAAGACGGCATGGACGACGACGACGACGATGAGGACGATTTACCATCCGGGGCCGGATGGCGGTCAGGTTGGCCGAATGTTAGGCGGAAAAATGAACATCCCTGAATAGTGAATTTGATTGTATTTGAATTGTAATTGAAATAAAGGCAGATTGCCCTGAGCTGTTGAGATGGTCGGTCGAATAAAGTTTAGCAGTAAATCGTTCGTTTTTACAATGCGGTGAAGAAAGAGTTATAAAATCGTGATAGTTTTGGCTTGATTTTCCTGGAAGTTAACAATTTGGGGGCTCGTCCGGGATAGCCGATAGCCACAGTATTGGAAGATTGCTTGTGATAACGATATGATAGACAAATTTGGAAGAAGTTAGTGTGATGGATGTGGTTAATGAGAATTGTATAGGATCCATTGCCAGTGTTCAGTGGGCTCCATACAACTATACTTGTATTTCAAATACGATGGTGGATCGTGTTGTAGATCGTTTACTTTGGAATAGTGACCAAATTTACTCGGGATGTGCTCTAATTGTGAGTGAAACTTGTGCTCCTAGTTCAGTTGAGTGTTTCGACCTGTTTTTCTGCTGTTTTTACTGCTTATCATCGTTAATCGAAAGGACAACATACCGGAGTATATCGTCATAATCAAGTGCAGTCTGTTAATTAACAGCTCGAACAATAACATTGAAATTATTTCTGTGATTTATTTTGGACAATCCCGAGTAACTTTGGCAGCCATCTTTTGGTTGAAAGGCCATACCCTGTTCATCTATCTGTCATTGAGATGAACCAACGACACTCACCTCGGACTGACGAATTCGACGAGCACTCAGCAGAAACCATGATCAAAACAACAACAACACACTATCCTAAACGTGATTTGATTGCGGATAATCGGATTAAAAGTCTTGACGATCTACTGCTGCAAATGGAACTCCTCTTCGACGAAACCCATCGTAGAATTGATGCTGCACTTTCGTCCAAAATGGAATTTTTGGAGGCACCACGAAATCAGCTAACTGGTGAAGATGTGGACGACGACGATATTTCTACGGATGCTGTTCCAGCGGTGAAGCATACTGAAGGTTGTTCTGATCTCGAAACCGACGTGCCTGATAATGCTTTGCATTTGGATCAACGCCCCAGTACAAGTTGGATCAGGATGGTTCGCTTTGATTTCATCGCGACGGCCAAGATCATCTCGGATAAGTTGGAGGAACCGTTTCTCCTACAACTTTCTGGTGAAGGATTATACTCAACTACAGCGTCGTTTTTTGCACTTGAGATATCAAAGGGCTATCGATATCAAAACTGGAACCTTCCGAAAATTGCGCTTAGCCGTACAATATACGGGCTATGTGCTGATCCTAAGAAAGTTAGGAGACTTAGGACTTGTCTATTCGTCATGTGAATTATGTTTACCCTTCCTAAAAGTTTTTTCATCTTCCTACCATAGTACGTTCCGTGAATCCTATCCCAAAATATCCATGACTATTCCCCTCCTGAAAGTTAAACCTTTTCTACATAACTATTGATTTTTTTTTCCTACGCGAAATTCCATGTTTCCAATCCTGAAGCTATCCATGTTATCTTCCATCCTAAAAGTCATGTGGGGGTGTAACTGTGAGGGGATGGTGTAGTCTGTTGAGTTGCTGTTACTGCTGCTGCTGCTGAAGGTGTGGATTATGCTGTTGCTGCTGCTGGTATAGAGGATGTTATGCTGATTTGATTCTCTTGTTGTTATTGCTAATATGCTTAAGCGATGGTATTATTACTATTTCTACCTGATTCAAACTCTGGCTCAACTGAACGTTGCATTGTTTCTTTGCTCAAATTATTATTTTGTTTTTATTTATTGAGATGTGTTTGACATCAGAATTCGCTGTAGTATTAAGGTCTAGTTTCTTGTCGTCCACTCCTGTCGTGATTTCTTTGCGGTTTTCCATTGATGTTGGCTGACTTGGTGAATGAGAATGCCCGTACAAATGAAGGTTTTTCGCATATTCCACGTGCTGTGATGCACTCTGCTTTATCTAATAGGAATATCAATATTTGCCACGTGAACATACAAAGTTTGTGTGCTCGGCAAATGAGCAAGTTTGATGAATTCAAAATGTGTTTCATTAATAGTAAAATTGATCTGATATGCTTGACAGAAACGTGGTTGTCAGAAAATGTTACAAATGAGTTGATAGCTGTTGATGGCTATACATAACACAGAAACGATCGTGAACGAAGCAGAGGTGGTGGGGTGGCTATTTATTGCAAAAATGATTTGACTTGTAGAATATTATCAGATTCTGAATTATCAGATGAAATTGACGACACTGATAAAACAGAGTGTTTATTTGCAGAGATTGTGTACAATTCAGAAAAATTCCTCTTAGGGTTATTCTACAATCCTCCCAGAGCTGACTGCGCAGACAAATTGGAGCAAAAACTTTTTGAACTGTCGTTACAATTCCAAAATGTTGTTTTAATTGGTGATTTTAATACTGATTTCAGCAAAATTAGTGCCAAACGTGATCGAATGCAGGTGGTTATAGATAATTTTGGTTTCGTGCGGGTAGGCAAAGAGCCTACTCATTTTTACCCAGGGGGTTGTTCTTTAATAGACCTATTATTTACAAATAATGCTGATTTTGTGTTCAATTTTGACCAAGTAAAAGCCGCAGGCTTCTCAAAGCACGACATGATATTTGCTGCCTTAAATATATCACGGCATGAAAATAACACTTCCACGTACTTCAGAGACTACAATCGTATCGACAACATATCGTTACAGAACGCCATGGACAGTATAAACTGGGAGAATTTGTACTCGATTGATGACCCTGACATTGCACTTGATCTGTTGAATACCCACCTGCGTGATTTGTTTGAGTCCTTCGTGCCAGTTTGTGTAGTTAAAAAATCTAATAAGAAAGAATGGTTCAACCATGATATCATGCATGCAATGATCGAAAGAGATTTGGCTTATAGAACCTGGATAGCTAACAAAAGTGAACAAAATCACAATCAATATAAGCGTCTACGTAACCGTGTTACACATCTTATTAATATGGCTAAGGCAAATTATGTTTCGAGATCTGTAAACGGCAGTGGCTCTAGTAAACAACTCTGGTCAAAACTGAAAAATTTGAATGTAGCTAAATCGAGCAAAACGGACCCACAATATCCGAATACTAGTGAGGAAATTAATGAATACTTTGCCAGCAATTTTTCATATGACTCTTTACATGTTCCGTTGATTGCCAGTAACACAAATGGGTTTAGGTTCTGTCCAACGACTGAATATGAGGTGATCAATGCCATAGCTTCAATTAAATCCAATGCACTAGGATTGGACGGAATTCCCATAAAATTTGTCAAGCATGTTCTTCCTTTGGTGATTACCCAGATTACATATGTTTTCAATGTCATTATTAAGTCCTCAAAATATCCTCGGGCTTGGAAAGTTGTGAAAGTTATTCCTATCTCAAAGAAAGCAGGTAAAACAGATTTGAATAATTTGCGTCCAATTAGTATTTTTGTGCAATATCTAAAGCTTTCGAGAAAATCCTAAAAAGTCAAATTAAGACATTCTTAGACAGATTCCAACTTTTAAGTCCCTATCAATCGGGTTTTCGAGCAAAGCACAATACAACCAGCGCTATATTGAAAGTTCATGATGATTTACACTCTTGTATTGATAAAAAAGGCATCGCTTTGTTAATGTTGCTCGATTTTTCAAAAGCGTTTGATCGAGTATCTCATAGCAAACTTTTAATAAAATTGTCAAGGCAATTCGATTTTTCAAATGAAGCTCTAAATTTGGTTAAATCATATTTGGTTGGTCGCCAACAAAGTGTGTGTCTCAATGGAGCAAATTCTGATCTTATCAACATTGTCTCTGGTGTGCCACAAGGCTCAGTTCTAGGGCCAATTCTGTTCACTCTATTTATAAATGATCTTCCTTCAGTTCTTCATCATTGCAAAATACATTTATTCGCAGATGATGTTCAGATTTATTTTCATTCTTCTGATCTTTCCGAGCATGATATGGCGGTTTTGATTAATACAGATTTGTCCAGAATATACAACTGGTCCAAGCGCAACCTATTACCTTTGAATGCCTCCAAATCTCGTGTTATGTTTATTTGTCGATCTCGATGTCCATCTAGCTTACCCTCTATTAAACTCGGAGATGATGAATTAGTTTATGTCAATAAGTTTACTGTTTTGGGAATAATTTTACAAAGCGACTTAGAATGGGATGGTCATGTAAATTCACAGTGTAGCAAGATTTATAATGGGCTTCGCACTCTTAGAATCACTGCAAATATGCTACCCTGTGAAGTTAAACTGAGATTGTTTAAAACACTTTTACTTCCGCATTTTTTCTATGGTTTGTGAATTTCTATTGAATGCTTCAGCTGCAGCATTACATAGACTACGATTGGCTTTGAATGTTTGCATTCGTTGGATTTTCAACTTATCAAGGTTCTCTAATGTTACATGCCATCATCAACAACTATTGGGATGTTCATTTAACAATTTTCATAAACTTCGCTCCTGTCTTGCAATTTTTAAAATAATAAGCAATGAAAAACCAACATATTTATTTGAAAAATTTCAACCGTTTCGTGGAACACGTAATAAAAACTTTAGATTACCACATTACAACACTTCGCACTATGGAGGAACCTTCTTTGTACGTGGCATTGCTCATTGGAACCAACTTCCTTCAGCTATTAAATCGCTTAGAAATTTGAATTCGTTCCGTAGAGAGGTCACGATATGGATGTAGACAAGAAATTAGAATATGTAATTTAATTGAAGTAAAAATAGATAAACTGAAAGAGTAAAGAATAGTTAAGTAAGAACTGTCAGAATTAAAAAAACTCAAGAAATCATCTAATTGTAGAATTTTAAAAGGAGAATTCCTTACTCTACATGTATTACGCATAAATAAATAAATAAATAAATAAAAAAAAAATTGCAAGATTAACTCTTGAATTAGTTCAAATGCAAAAAGAGATGTGGGATCTCAAGCGTCAAAACGCAGAAATAAAAGCTGAACTGAATGCCCGCTCGAAACAAACTATAAGTAGCAGTGAACAGTATAGAACGGTCGTCAACAACGAAACTTGTGAAGATATGGGCTACGAAGAGATGTGTGAGAGCAGTGGCACGATCAATTGTATTCAGAAAGAAGAAATCGAAGTCCCAGTTCAGAACAAAATTTGTAACGATTCTGATGATGAGCAGCTAATGATTTTAAGTTTGCCGAATACCACACACCAAAAAATCGATTGGAGGTTTCAGCAAAATTTTGCTGAATTTTGCCGAGCTGAAGGTTTCAGCAAAAAAATTGCTGAAATTCAGCAAAGTTTGCTGATTTGTTCAGTAAACTCTGCTGATCACCAGTAACGTTTTGCTGAAATTCAGCAAACTTTGCTGAAAGTTCAGTAAAAATTTTTGCTGAACCCTTCAGCTCGGCAAAATTCAGCAAAATATTGCTGAAAGCGTTTAGTGTGCAACAATTGCTGTGGAATAAAACTGCCGTCGGTGTATAATAATAGGCGCAAATCGAGATCAAGTTGTGGAATGCGTCGCAGAAACACTTGGAAGCGTGCTACGATCAAGCCTGGTTACTACAATAATGGAAGAATGGTTCGATTATCGGTAATCCACAATTTTGTCAGGAGAAACCGCAACACACTTCAGCAAGGCAACAGTATTTATAATGATGAAGACGGCATGGACGACGACGACGACGATGAGGACGATTTACCATCCGGGGCCGGATGGCGGTCAGGTTGGCCGAATGTTAGGCGGAAAAATGAACATCCCTGAATATTGAATTTGATTGTATTTGAATTGTAATTGAAATAAAGGCAGATTGCCCTGAGCTGTTGAGATGGTCGGTCGAATAAAGTTTAGCAGTAAATCGTTCGCTTTTACAATGCGGTGAAGAAAGAGTTATAAAATCGTGGTAGTTTTGGCTTGATTTTCCTGGAAGTTAACAATTTGGGGGCTCGGAGAAAAGAATAAATCTTTACTGAAATTTCTTAAAAGATTCTTGAAAGAATTGTGAAAGAGGACTCGAAAACATTGCCTAAGAAATCTTTGGATGATTTCCTACAGCAATTGTTAGAGGAATTTCTGCGGAAATCCCTGCAGGTAAGACTAAAGAAATCTTGAACAAATTCTTAAGAAATCCTTGAAAGGACTTCAAGAAAAATCGTATAGGGCAGTGCAAAAAGAACACTTGGAGAAATTTCCAAAAAATCATGAAGAAATTCTCAAAGTATTCCTCTGAAAAAATGTTGAAGAGAATATGTGGAGTAGCTCCAAAGGAATCGTTTGTGGAAATCTTTAAGAAACTCTTTATGGAGTTCTTAATATACATAATACACTAGCTGTCCTGGCAAACGTAGTCTTGCTAAGCTGCGGTGGTTTGACAACTGTTGAGCTCATAACATCACCGCACTCTAGATTGGTTTTACATCGATCGTGTTCATTAATCATTAATTTGACAATTTTCTTACTTTTCTAGTTGATTTTCGTAACTTTTTCCACTTATAAACACAGCCACCATGAATACGAATCAAACCATGCATGAGTCATCCTGATGGGTCCAGCCGTTCTTGAGTTTTGTTGCCTCAAAGAGACTTTCAACTCATTTTTATATAGGGTATTGGTTCCCTTATTCAGCATGTGGCTCCCATTTTCATCCTACGAAAAACAAAGGATTGAAGCGCTGTTTGTTTTGTTTCTTATTTTTGTATTTTTTGTTAGAAGTGAGCACCCATGAAAACAAAAAGAACGGAATCAATCGGTGCCGTAATCGCTTGTTTTCGAATAGGATGAATATGGGAGCGTGAGATTACTGATGGAACACATACCCTATACAGATAATACTAAAGAAATTCCATCAGAATTGAAGGAGAAGTTTCCTAAGGAATCGCTGTAGCAACTTTCGAAGGAAATCTTGGAAGAATTTGTAAAGAAGTCCTTGAAGTATTTCCCAGATGAATCGTAAAAGATATCCCAAAGAGAGTTCTTGGAACTCCGGACATAGAAAAAAATGCTTGATGAAATCGTTAGAAACATTTCTTAGAAGTTTCGTGAAGGAAATCCGGGCACAACTGGTGTTATCGCTAAAGAAATCTTTGAAGGTATCGATAGAAAAAATTCTGATAAAAATCATGGAAGAATTCCTGAAGGATTCATTGAGGAATTCCAGTAGAATTTCATGGAGGAAATCCTGTGAGAATTTTACATCATTTACAATAATTTCTGAAGTATTCGGATTTTTTTTGTATCTTTTTCAGTAATTAATTCGGAAACCCTTGTACTAATTCGTTAAAAAATATCCTTAAACATTAATTTGGAAATCCATTCGGCAATTGCTCTGAAAATTTTCTTTGGCGATACTTTTGATTAATTGTTAGGCAATTCCTTTGGAAACTTCTTCAACTAATTATCGGTAATGCTACAAAATTGGCTTCAGATTTCTATTTTCACGAAATTTTGTTGGGAATTCCGTCTGCAACTTTTCACTGATTTTTTTTTTTGACAATTCGTTTGAGAAAACCTCTGGTAATTACTTTCGAAATAACTTCAACACTTTCGTTGAAACTTCTATGCCAATGATTGGGTAATTCATTTGGCATTTTTCTGGTAATTCATTCGGCGAATTTTCTGTGAGTTACCTGGAAAAAAAAATTGAATATTTTTTTGTGGAGTATTTTTGGCAAATTCTTGGGAAATGCTTTGATTGGAGTTCCCGTAAAATTATTCTTGCAGTTTTCTTTGAAAATGTTTTTGAAAACTATTTCGGCACTTCCTTCGAAATATGGTTCGAAAACTCTTTAGGATTTTACTCGTCAATAATATTCGAAGTTGAATTAGGTTATTATTTTAGAAAATATCTTTGACATAACTTATTGAAATTCTTTGGGCAATTGCTTTAGAAATTTAACACGAGATTTTAGCAATTTCTTCGAAAGTTACACCAGCAGTCCGTTTGCCAATTACTTTTGTAATTCTTTCAATAGTTCAATAGTCGAAATTCATTCGACAGGTACTTTGAAAATTAATTGGTCAATTCGTTTGTAAATTTTAGTGACAACTTTTTCTATGGTAATTCCTCTGCAAATAACTTCTGATAATTATTCATGGAATTCCATTTGTAATTATTTTTGAAATTCTATGAGGTACACTTTTGCAAATAAAAAAAACAAGGATTTACAACGGAACGACCGAGAAAATCTCAAGAGAATTACAAAAAGAATTTCCAAAAATAAATTGATCACCAGAAGATATCACAAACAATTTCTTAAAAATGTATGAAGAAATTCCAACAGAATTTCTTGGGGGAACTTTCGTGAGAATTAAAAAAATCTTATATTTTTATATTTTTTTAATTTGAGTTTCTAAAGTATTCATTGGAGGAATTAATGAATCCTTGAATAGGCTTATTAGAAGAATTTCTTTAAAAAAAATCTAGCAAAACACTCAATGCATCCTCTGGAGGAACTCCTATAGAATTTCTTGGTCGAATTTGTGTAAGAATCTTCAGAAAACTCTTGCAGGAGTAATTAAATAAATACATAAAGAAATCCTTGCATGAAAGGATCCCAAAAGATTTCTTGTACAAAATTATTTGTAAAATATCTGGGAAAATCAGTATAAGAATGAATTAATGAAATTAATTGAAGAAATTCTGAGAGATTACTTGAATAAAATCTGATCGAATCTTCGCAGAAATCGCAAGAGAATTTATTGGATAATCTACTAAAGAAATCTCTGTAAAAATTCCTGAACGAAGTTTGGGAGCAATTTCTAAAGGCTTCTTTGAAAAAAATCCTTTAGAATTTTTAGTAACCTCAGAAGAAATCCTAAATCGATTCCTGGAAACATGCCAAAAGTAATCTTTGGTAGAAGCTGTGGAGATGTTATTGAAAAAATAAGCAAGGAAAATCTTACAGAATCTTGTGATAATTTCCAACAGATTTTTTTTAAGAAATATTTAAGAAGTCCTTGAAAAAATACCCGTAAGAATTCTTGAATCGATTCCTGGAAAATTCCCGATGGATATCCTCTTTGAATTCCTAGCCTTGCATTAATCACTTAAATGATGCTTCTAGACATTCTTAAAGTATTCCTGTAGAAAGTGGAAAAATAGTCTTAGCGGGAATCCTTGGAGAAACTTCCGGAGAAGTTATTTGTTTTGATAAGATAGGGTATCTGTTCCTTTACCATTTAAGCATATACGCTCCAATTTTCATCCCCTCAAAACAAAGGAATGAAGGGCTTTTTTATTTTTTTTGTATATTTGTTAGAAGTGAGCACGGATTACATAAAAAATAAGGCATTAATTCTGGAGGAATCAATCCTAAATTCTGGAGAAATTCTTGACCGAGATACGTGATGGAAACCTAGAATGATTTTTCGAAAGGTTATTTGGAAGAATTTTGAAGGAGTCTTATCAAAAATCGGCATTGAATTGTTTTGAAATGTGCCCAGAGGAACACTAGCAAAAATTCTTGAAGGAACTCTTGAGAAAACTCCTAGAGTTGATGGATATTGAAAAATCTGTTACAGGAAGTCCAGAAGGATTTCTCGAAAGAATTCCTACAGAACTCCTACAGAAGTCCATCTAAAAATTTAATTTGGGAATTTCTTGCAGAAATTCTAGGATGAATCTCTTAGTAAAACCTTAGAGAAACTTCTTGAAGAATCCTTGCAGATTTTTTGTAGCTTTGGTTAGATTTCTAAAGTTATCCTAGGAAATAATTCTAAAGAAATCTTAAAAAGGACGCCAATATAAGTTATGAATGTTGAGAAAATTCCAAGTTTAATTATTGGAGAAATATCTGAAAGAGTTATTTGACGGAATAATTGAGAAATACTTGAAATATCTATGGAGAAATACTTGACTATCGTGGAAAATCACCAATGGAATATTTAGAGGATTTCTTGAAAGAAAGAGAAGAATGTTTAAAGTAATTCTAGAAGGGATTCTCTTCCTCCGACGGAATCCCGATGTAATTTCTTGGAAGAATATCTGGTTCTGAATGAATCATTGGTAATGTTTTTGTAGTATTTTTTTCTGGATTTTTTCAAGAATTATTTAGATGATCTTCTAGATGAATCCTCAGAGATATAATTGATAGATTCCTGAAATAATATTTCGAGAAATACTTGATTAAGCCTTTGCAAGAATATTTTGAATTAATCTGTAGCACTTTTGAAAACATTCCTGAATGACTGAGGTGAACCAGCCAAGGGCTGAAAGCTTATAAAAGCTTATAAAGCTTATAATAATAATAATAACATTCTTGAAGGAGTGCTTTTAGAGGAATACTGAATAACAACCTTGCATTTACAACTTGAAAGATTATTGAAGACAAATTATTCTTCAAGAACGATTTCTTAAAGAAAAAAGTAAAGCAATCTTTGAAAGGGTTTATAAAGGATTATTTGGTGCAATTCCTAAACAAAATTGTTAAAAACATTTTCGGCATAATTCTAATAAAAAAATATTGCGCTCCCGAAAAAAATCATAAAGAAATACAGAAAATAAGAAAGATAGATAACCTTATATTGGTCACCACTGCCAGCTATAGTAACGCTGAGTACAAAAAGCGAGATTTTTTCAACGTTTTGTACAAAATACAACAGTGCAATAATTCGACAGTTAAATGTATTGACCAATCCAAATTCCTGTGTGGTAGTGGTTTGTGTTCAGATTTCCCGTGTTAATCACAGATGTAAGAACTTTGTAAACATCTTTCGTTCTCACGTATATGGATAGGCTTGCATTAGGTTTCGTGAGACATTTTTTGGACAACTCAATAGATTTATCATTGTAAAATATGTACATATTATGTAATTTTCATAAGGGCCTACCAATTTGTTTCCGCCCCGGGCCACCAAATTCCTAGCTACGCCACTGTGCCGAAGTCGCTAAGTTCGTAACTCCGGTACTTTACAAGATACGTTACGTATAGCCCCTTGAAAAGGGCTTTTTTACAATAACTTTCTAATAACTGATTCTACATTTTCCTCATGTTCTACAAAGTTACAAATTATTGGTAATACACACAATTTCGCCGAACATGACATCCCGCTTATTTCAAAAATAAAATAATTATAACTGTTTTCAGCCAGGAGCTGCTGCACGCACTTGAACGAGTTCATGATGTGTGCAGGAAACACTCCCTGCCGTCTGCACATGATAAGGAATGTTTTTTGATTTAGTCTAGTTGCGTCTGTTGTATTGTGTCCGAAGTTTTCGTCGCTGTACCGAAAGAAAGATTGTTGGTTGACTGCCATTGTGATAAATGTCTTGGCGGATCGACTGAGACTGAGTTTCCTGCAGTAATTAATCGGCTACGCAGTCTTCAATACGGAAAACGATGTTTATTGTTTGCCCGACGTTTCGACACTGTGGTTCGGTGTCATCTTCAGGGGTACTAAAATTTAATACATGTACTACCCAAGTAACCAGTTCACACTAAAATGCGGCATACTAACAGCATTATTCTGCAATCATTTAATGCATTATTGCTTTAAATGCTGATATAATGCTAACTTAATGCCAGAAAAGGCGAAATAGCGTGCTGCTAAAATGCAGAAATAAAAGCCCATCTACTGCACTGCAAATGCTACAATTCGGCAAAAGGACAATCGTCAGTTGTTTTCGTTCGATTTTTCTGGCGAACTTTTTAGCTTCATGGCACGCAGCCAAACAGATGGTTATCCGAATAAATGAAAAATGTGAATGCACTTCAATCACTTATCCTAATGTACATAGCTCTTTTGTCCACTAGGGCACTGCGTGAGCGATTCCAATTGGAAGCTGTACTTACACAGAGAAAAATTTCTACTCAGTGACTGAGTTGGTCCTACTCAGAAATCGAAAAATCCTTTGTTTTCTTACTCAGTTTCCGTTAAAAGTAGGCCAACCCATTGCCTATGGGTTGTTCCACTTTTAGCCGAAACTGAGTAAAAAAACAAAGGATTTTTCGATTTCTGAGTAAGGCCAACTCAGTCATTGAGTAGAAATTTTTCTCGGTGTACACTTTGTCCAGCGCCTAAATGTAGGTATTCTATTCTAGTTCTTCTATATCGAACTGGTTCCCGTTTCGCTGCTTTCACTTTCTACCCTATCATAGTAGAATGATGAGCATGAGGATGTTGATGTGTGGCTGTTTGGTTGTTTCTTTTTCCAGTCCGATTGGGGGTCCATTATGAGGTTCCGTTCGCCGATATCCATGTATCTGGGTCCGTTTGAGCCAAGGGCTAAGAAGAGGGTCAGTGTTAGCTGCTCTCAGGGGGAAAGAGCAACTGACGGAAGTACCGGGGTTGGGATTGAACCCATGACCATCTGCTTATGAAGCAAACGTGTGACCAATTGCGCTACGGGCCCCGGCAGAATTGCTCCGTTATCTTTCTGATCTGTCGAAATATTGGATAGCACTGATGAATGCTCTGTAAGCGCAAAAAATGCTGATGTAGTGCTAAATTATTACTTGTATGCATAAGGCCTTATTAGCATCATTAATGCTATTCAAGGGCTTTTATGTATAATGAATGCTGCTGATGAAATTATTTGCTTTGCTAATGCTGAATTAAAGTTTGAAAATACTACCAATGCTGAATTGAGGCCAATTATTAATGCTTATGGTTACTTGGGTAGTTTGACCAATGGATACAAATCCAACACTCTATAGAACACAATCACAGGTTCAATCTTGATCAAACACAAATTATTGACCATAGTTACAAACCGACGACACAACCATTTCTTGAAATGTGTCACATTACAAACTCAGACCACACAATCAACAAACGAACAGACGTAGATACCGAACTAACAATAATAGCTGAATAACAGCTTATTCAGCTAAAATTATCAAAATTAAGCTTGAGAGTGGTTTATTCATCAACAATGTTTATTGGGTAGACTTAGTATCACATACGCAGCATTGTTGCACAGTATCAAGACGATACACGAACGCTACAAATCGATCACAACACAACAAACTGACGATGAAACATAGTTATTGGGATAGGGCATCTCTGCTACCAAAGCTTGTTCAACCATGTTGCTAGTAGTAGATTTGCGCCAATAGCGTACAGTCTGTTGCAAAATATATCGAAAATTGTGTAAGACAAAAATGTATAACCAGACAAGAAAACCGACAATATTTAAATCTTTTATAACAACTTCGCAGCATGTACCAACAACAAATCAACCAGCCAGTTACAGTTAGACGAATCATAAGACCGAAAACGAACAATTAGTGTAAGTAACCCTGACCAAACTTTGTATCCATTCGCCGAACTAGTACAGGTATTTAATTTTAGCATCCCTGAAGATGACACAAAACCCCAGTGTCGAAACGTCGGGCAAACGATAAACCTCGTTTTCCGTATTGAAGACTACGTAGCCGATTAATTGCTGCATTATTATTGGCTTGTGCTATTTATAGAGCCTTGGGAGCGCCCACTTTCATTATGCTGGACGACCAAAAGTAGGATTAGGAGTTTAGGCATCGATTTTTGATTTACGGGTTAGGTAACAGTAGATGCTTTCACTTTAATCGGTATCATTACACGACCAAATAACCCAGAATACCAGGAGTCGCATAAGAAACCACACTGTACATCGTATAAAGTACTATTTTAAGTCACTATCGCAAATATGTACAGCTAACTAAAAATTTTTATCGCATATGATGTTATTTTTTGAACTTATTACGATGTATCAGGTAAATTCGTATAAGAATACATATCAAATTTTATAAGGTATGAGTACATCGTAGTACATGATATTCTAATGTTTTATTGCGATGAGCTTTACTTATTCGCAAAAGTGTGCGAGCGAACTCTCAAAGCGTCAAATAAATTCGCATAATTGCGTACTGAGAGGATTCCTTCGGGAATCCTGAGAGGATTCCTTCGGGAATCCTGAGAGGATTCCTTCGGGAATTCTGAGAGGATTCCATCAGGAATCCTAAGAGGATTCCATCAGGAATCCTGAGAGGATTCCATCAGGAATCCTGAGAGGATTCCATCAGGAATCCTGAGAGGATTCCATCAGGAATCCTGAGAGGATTCCATCAGGAATCCTGAGAGGATTCCATCAGGAATCCTGAGAGGATTCCATCAGGAATCCTGAGAGGATTCCATCAGGAATCCTGAGAGGATTCCATCAGGAATCCTGAGAGGATTCCATCAGGAATCCTGAGAGGATTCCATCAGGAATCCTGAGAGGATTCCATCAGGAATCCTGAGAGGATTCCATCAGGAATCCTGAGAGGATTCCATCAGGAATCCTGAGAGGATTCCATCAGGAATCCTGAGAGGATTCCATCAGGAATTCTGAGTGGATTCCATCAGGAATCCTGAGAGGATTCCATCAGGAATCCTGAGAGGATTCCATCTGGAATCCTGAGAGGATTCCATCAGGAATCCTGAGAGGATTCCATCAGGAATCCTGAGAGGATTCCATCAGGAATCCTGAGAGGATTCCATCAGGAATCCTGAAAGGGTTCCTTCGGGAATCCCGAGAGGATTCCTTCAGGAATGTTGAGAGGATTCCTTTGGGAATCCTGAGAGGATTCCGTCGGGAATCCTGAGAGGATTCCTTCGGGAATCCTGAGAGGATTCCTTCGGGAATCCTGAGAGGATTCCTTCGGGAATCCTGAGAGGATTCCTTCGGGAATCCTGAATCCTTCGGGAATCCTGAGAGGATTCCTTCGGGAATTCTGAGAGGATTCCTCAAAGACATTTTCAAACGATATATTGGACCAATTTTTGAATTGGTTTTGACTGATATGCTTGATGGAAACTAAGAATGATTTTTCAAAAGAATTTTGAAGGAGTCGTAACAAAAATCGTAAACGACATTTTTAGAAGAATTCCAGGAGGAATGCTAACAAAAACTCCTGAATGAATCTTTAGGAAAACCCCTAGAGTTGATGTATTTTAAAAAATTTTTTGGAGGAATTCCAGAAGGATTTTCGACAGAAATCCAATTGATTTTCTTAAAGGAACGTTTGTAGGAACCCCTTGATCAGTTCTTGAATGATTGTCCAATTAATTTCCAATCAAATTTCTTAGTAAAACCCTACAGAAACTCCTCAAAAAATCTTTGGAGAAAGTCCTTGAGGAATCCTTAGAGATTTATTATTATAGCTTTATTATAGAGACTTTCAGCCCATCCTTAGAGATTTTTTTCCGAAGAAATCGTTGCAGTAGCTGCAGTTGAAGGTATCCTTGGAGGATATCATTGTAAAATATGTACATCTGTAATTTTCATGGGGTCCACAAATTTGGTTTCGCACTGGGACCCCAAATTCCTAGCTATGCCACTGACGGAAACCCTTATGAAATCCTCCTGAAATTCGCTTAAAAGCCTCGATACACCTCTGAAATCTCGCCTTGAAACTCCCTTTGAAAGCTCTGACACTTCTATGAAATTCAAAAATTTTAATCTGACATCTTTGAGTTATACTCACAAAAAGTGGACTTTCCATTAAAATATAGAAAAAAGTTAAACCTTAATAGCTAAACAATCCAATTATGCTTTGGTTCGATGACAACCTAAATGAGAAATCCCCATTACCTAACGCGCTACTGAATCATGCAGTAGACACACACTGAAAGTACATGGAATCTGCTCATCTCAAAATTGATTTTAACTCTGCCCTCGCCTCCTCCTCTGGTAGCACACCATCGGCAAATCAGCGTAAATGCAATCCTCCCACATAAACAATATTCAATCTACGATCGTTATCAACAGGCGCAGCGTTACCAATTCTGGTTCCTCAGCACGCAGCATTGCTGTCATCATCACGCAATTTACGGTCCGATAGCACTCAGCCCAAGGTTGTTAACCGATAAATTATCGACAGTTAACTCAACGCAAACTCGATAACGATAAAGGTTGCTCGATAATCTCTCGATAACGATAACCAAACGTTGAATCAACGCGACGATCAACGTACGTTCGATAATTTTGCGATAAATCTAGTTACCCTAGTGACGGCATCAACAACAGTTCAGATCGCGAAGAAAATTTTCCGGAGACGTTATCGAGTCGATAATTTCAACAGTTAACTGTATCGCCGATGACGAATCCGTCTGAAGACGTTATCGTTATCGACGATAAACGATAACAGACGTTAACTTTATCGCCGATAACGATAATTTATCGATTAACAACCTTGACTCAGCCGTCGTTTGTTATGTGTAGCTCGGTAATTATACGGGTAGCTCGTGTTGACGTTCACGTTGCTATAGATGGGTAAACGTTATCATATGAGTATATTTCATCCCAAAACGTGAGTAATTTAATGACTTCAGCTTCAACGATTTATTGTTAAAGATAGAAAATCGGACGGTTGACATGTAACTAAAATTAGGTTAAGTCATACAATCTATCTTAGATTAAACTTACACGGATTTATGTAGTTGTGTGATAAAATAAAGGAAAGGAATAAAGGATGGAAATGTTACACGTAAAAACAAATTCTAAAAAGATCCATAAGCTAATATCCTTGAAACTATCCATACAGTTGATGTACTACTTTTGACGTAGGACTACACTCTTAATGATTTTTCACATTGATTTAAATCAAAAGCTATTAGAAATGTCATAAATAGATCATCTACATTGAACAAGTTATGGAGATAAGCATAACCTTCAATCTAACCCTTCTCTCGCTACAAGTTCTCCCACCAAAAACGATTTTCAAAGTAATCCAATTACGCTGCATCAGCTGAGTTACCTACACAACGCCTCTTCGATCCAGTTTCCAACAATTCAATGCCAGACGATTCCATACTATTTCACGCCCCACGTAGCCCGCAAGCGACTTTGTCACGGCCAGCCACACGTAACGGCGCGGCGCGGCAGTAGTGGTGGTGGGTTAATCCTTCAAACTACGCCACCCACCAAATTAACAATCCTGCATGCATACCTTACCTTGTCAGCAAAAGTTGACTGGGACTACCGTTCTCGTCTCCCATTCGCTCTAATGACTCGCTATTTAATTATACAATTACGATTACATTTCCACACGATTGTCAGTAACGAAACTCCGTATATTTTCCCGGTTGTTCCGTCTTCCATCGTTCGCCCACTAGTTTTTTTTTTCTTTTTTGTTCGCGGCCACATTCAAATCGAATGCTTCTCCCAACTTTTCCCACTGGAACTTTTATGGCGTACGTTTACGCTAAACCACCCCCACCGCACATACCTATTACAGGTGCTTTGATGGGGAGCTAGGGAGCTGGGGAGCTGGCAGTGAAAAATGATGGAAAGGATTCATGGCAGCCAGTGTAGTAGTTATATACGGAAGGAACGTGATTGCCATGAGAAAGTTTAGCTATTCCACTCTGGCCAAACTTGTCCGGGAATGTGGGACGTTCAGGGTTCTTCTCTCTGAGCTGGTTGTTTTCAGGGATAAAGCAAATAAGGTCGAAGTCGTCCGCCTTGTGGTTTCATGTTTGGTTACAAACATTGATAAGGACAGCACGAGCGAGCATAGGTGTCCGTACATTTTATAGTTGTACGTAATAGAGACTGAGAACACCTCTGAGCGATTCCAAGCAACAGCATCAAAATTAAGGATTTTTTTTAATTCATGATTTTTTATTGAACTAAAACTTTGCACAGTTTTTCAGTTCCATCTAAATCGCCATTTTTCGATATCAAATTTTTATTTTGAATCACGACTAACTTTTCAAAAGGGTGTATGTGAAAATGGTTCAAAAATATTCAAAAATCTGCACAGGCAAAATGGTTTGTTCGATTGCTATGAATTTTTCAGCAAAGTTAGATAACTAAATGGTGATTCCTAAGAAAATATACACTGTGAAAAAAATCTTTTTTAACATGAAAAAATATAATTTTTGCCACAAAAACTTAAATAACTCAAAACCCTATCTTTTTACCAACGCAATTTTTTTAGGGAAGACGGTCCTTTGTATTAGCAATCTACCATAAAAATTTGGTGATGGTAAACTAATTAACAAAAAAGTTATAACATTTCAAACATTTCACAATTTTCACATTTGGTAAATATTTTTTTTTCTGTGTAAATTATTTCGGTCAGAAATCGCAGTTTGATGCTTATTTTATTGTTCAGCAAAGTTAGATAACTAAATGGCGATTCCTAAGAAAATATACACTGTAAAAAAAAACTTTTTTAACATTAAAAAATATCATTTCTGTCACAAAAACTCAAATATCTCAAAACCCTATCTTTTTACCAACGTAATTTTTTAGGGAAAACGGTCCATTGTATAAGCAATCTACCATACAAATTTGGTGATGGTAAACTAATAAACAAAAAAGTTATGACAATTCATACATTTCACAATTTTCACATTTAGTAATATTTTTTTTTTCAGTGTAAATTATTTCGGCCGAAAATCGCAGTTTGATGCTGATTTTATTGTTAATGGCCTTGCGTGAGTAAAACAAGCTGTTTTTATTATGTATTATGTATATTATATGTACAGTAATGTTCCGATTTTATCACGCCCTCCGCGCATTAGTCGTTTGTTCATTAATTTGCTGTTACATTTGACAAGTGTTTTCCCTCTTCTTCAAGATGAATGTTGTAAGCGTGTTTTGCAACGTTAAAAATATTGAAATGGGTATAGATGTTGAAGAATATTTCAAGCATTTTTGAAAAGGGGCGTGATTAAATTGTTTAAACAGATGTTGCTGATGGTACGGTGGCATGACTCTCTGCACTTAGCACTTCTGGCAATTTCTCAGTTGGTGTCGTTTTCGAACTTCCTGTGCCCTGCTTTACAGATGATATACAGATGGCTCGTTTGTCAAAGGACGTGCAAAAGCGCAAATTTGTATTCAATGTGGACATTTGGGCATAACCAGTCTCTTTCAGTGAGATTTCGTAACTCTTTTGAACATTTTTTTTTTCATCAAACGGTCTACAAGAGAGCGTTGAGTTGAAGACCTTTGAGAAAGCGACTGTTCATGTTGTTCGTTAGATTATAATAAACAAAATCACTTATTAGTTTTAACTGACTAATTTGGTGTTGTTTGCTTGGCTGAAGAAAAAAATTACTATAACATTTTTAATATCCATAACGGTAGTATTTTTTTTGCTTTTTTCGTGAGCATTGTCATGGTATGTATGTAAACAAACGTAACACTGACGAAATTTTCATTGACCACGCCTTTATCATATCGATCTTTTGAATCTTGGTTGTGGCTTTCATAACAAGAAGAGCGCCCATCGTTTTGCTTTGCGTTTGACGTTTCACACTAGCGCCTTCTGATGACGATATTGCACAACGCAGTGTTTCGTGAAACATTTCCACCAGGTGGTGGTAGTGTGAACTGGGCGATGGATTTTCACGAAAATTGTTCTAGGCGTTTCGTCTGTTTGTCTGTGGTATGTACCTCTCATGCATTTGTTGTTGTTGAAGTTACTCGCATTCTTCCGATCATAAAGTCTGTTCTCTAAGAGGTATTTTTTTTTTTTTGCAGATAAACTAGACGTATACACGTATATAAAACTTTTAGTATACAGCTTTTGTCTTAAAAATAAGTTTAATTCCATCTTTCTTATAATCAACAGCTTTTCAACACTATCAAGGGATTTTTTCACCAGTCACGTACAATAAAAAGTATGACACTCTCAATATTTTTGATCACAACACAGGATCGCGTCTCAAAGGGTTTCAAATAGATACTATAGTAATTATGAATAATCAAACAAAAATATCATGAAAACAATTTGTTTAATTCAGGCGGTAGCCTTTACAATAAAATCAGCATCAAAATATTATTCTCAAAATAATTTACACAGAAAAAAAATTTTTTTTTTGTTATCAAATGTAAAAATTGTGAAATGTTTGAAATGTCATAACTTTTTTGTTTATCAGTTTACCATCACCAAAATTCTATGGTAGATAGCTGATATAATGGGCCATTTCCCCTAAAAAATTGACGTTGGTAAAAAGATAGGGTTTTGGGATATTTGAGTTTTTGTGACAAAAATCTTATTTTTTTAAAGTAAAAAAAGAATTTTTTTAAAGTGTATATTTTCTAAGGAATCATCATTTAGTTATCTAACTTTGCTGAAAAATTCATAACAATCGAACAAACCGTTTTTGCTATACAGCTTTTAGAATATTTTTGAACTATTTTCGCATACACCCTTTTGAAAAGTTAGTCGTGAGTGAATATGAAGGTTTAATATCGAAAAATGGCGATTTAGATGAAATTGAAAAACTGTGCAAAGTTTCAGATATTTTTGAAATGGTCGCTCAGGATCGACTGACATGACTCCATGGAATTCCTCCTCTGCTTTTCCACAACTGTTACTGGAAGGTGTTTTATTAGTTGGGAGGAAGAAAAATCACATGGTTTGGATTCACCTTGGTACGTGATATAATGAACTCTATAAGAATCAAAATGTATTTGTAAATGCAAAAAAAAATCTACAAAAAAGTAAAGATTGAACCGACACTGGTTTTCAATAACTGTTAAGTAGATTGTTATTTCTCAATAAAATCGAACGATCGCACCAAAAAAAATCTATCCTTGCATCATCCTGTCTGAGTAAAGCCTGTTACACATGGGTTCAAATTTCATCGCCCCTGTACCGATACGCCTTTGTGGAAATATTGCGTGTTATGCAAGGTGTTATGCACAATATTGGGAAGATTTGTCCCAATCTGGACGATATTGCTTTAGTTTTTGGATTTAACTACCGTTAACCAGTATATAGAACATTTTCAGCTAAACGCACGATTCGTGTAGACGCAACCTTTTTCATTCCAAATACAGATTTGCTCATGTATAAGCTTCCATCTGAAAATGTTTGTTTATGTTATTTGTTATGCAATTTTCTTCACCTAACTTTTAAAATGGGCGTTTGATAAAAAAACCTAATTTTCTGTTTCAAAAAACATAACACGAAAACGGTTTCAGATGTTTCAGGATAATTGAAAGACTTTGAGAAACACTAAGAGTAATATTCATCACGGATCCATGTTAAATGTTATATAATTTCAATTTTTCTTAAACCGTACCATTCGGTTTTTATTATTTATCTTTAGGAAGCTGACTTCCAGCCTCAAAACTTGCCAAGTGCCCTGGAGGGTCATATGCTTCGAACTGGGTTACGTACAAAAGGCTGAAACACAAAAGGCTGAAATAACAAAAGGCTGAATTACAAAAGGCTGAATAAGGAAAGGCTGAAAATATCAAAAGGCTGAAAAAACATAAGGCTGAAATAATGATTCGACTAGTTCTCAAACGACGAGCCCATAAGCAGTCATGCTGAAGACCAGCTTAGTGTTGGGCACATCACAGACAAACAGACATAACATTCTTATTATTCATATAGTACACTGATATGACGGTCTTTTTGAAAATTTGCTAGTTGGCCGACCAGCCCTGGTTTGCTTGAGCTTGACATTTGACGCACACTACTGCGCATTGGTTAATGGATGGCCAAACTAAGGTTTTTGTCATTAGGTGAACATGCTTCCGTTACTATGTTTTACAAACGGGAAGCGTTAGGACTGTTTGTACGCGCTAACAATCCCATGCTATACATTAGTGATCGCCTACGTAACTATAGTCCTGTTCAATGACGTAGGTTGAACTTGCTCGAAGTTGCTGCATCCCGCTCTTACCCGTTTAATGATAAATGGGTAAAAGCGAGATGCAGCAACTTCGAGCAAGTTCAACCTGCGTTGTTGATCAGGACTCATGATAGTATTTCTCCAAAGAATAGCATATGTTTAAAGGAAGGGAAAATCTCTGATGACATTGTTGGCAGCTGTCATGGCAACCAATCTCAACAGCATGACTCGAAAGAATAGCTCATGTTCAAAGAAGGAAAAATCTCCGATTGAAATATCATCAGTCATTTTTTGTGTTCGTTGGTATGCATCATTAGCCTCTTCACTAAGCACAGTCTGTGACTAGGGCTCATATATGTAGCCGATGTGTAAGCGAATAGGTAGTCATGCTGAGAGTGACCGGTTCGATTCTCTCTCGGACCAGGAACGTTTTTGTAATGGAAAATTCCTTGACTACCCCGGGCATAAAGTATCTTCTTGCCTGTCACACGATATACAAATGCAAAGTGGTCATTGGCAGAGAAGGCTCTCAATTAATAACTGTAGAAATGCGTAGCTGAGAAACAGGCTTTGTCTCAGATGGGACGTTACGCCATAAAAATAATAAGAAGAAGTTCTATAACTCCTTTCCTGCATTTTCGCAAATTCAGCCTTTTGTGCATTCAGCCTTTTGAAATTCAGCCTTATGTTACTTTCAGCCTTTTGTGTTCAGCCTTTTGTGCATTCAGCCTTCTGAAATTCAGCCTTATGTTAGCATCCCTTCGAACTATATTTTATCGATTTTTTATTTTTATTATATTTTTAATGTATACAAGCAAAAATAACATTTTTTTTAGTTTTTTGAAATCGAAAATATATTCTACGGACAAGTTTCAATGAAAAACTATATGTACATTATTTTCCTCCATCCAACCATACTTAAGTAACAGCGAATTCAAAAATAAAAAATAAAATAAGAAAAAAAATCACCTTGTTGAAAAATCGAATACTATTTTATAAGGTTCCATACATTTTTTTTATATTTTGTAAATTCGTGATAACTTTACTATGGTTGGATGTAGGAAAAACATCCATTTTTTTTTATTGGAACCTGTACATAAAATCTATATTTTATGTAAAAAATCTAGAAAAAATGTTTTCTTTAGCTTAATTAACGAAAAAGAAATCAAGAAAAATTGTTAAAGGCATTTCTTTATCTTGGTGGCAAATTTTGAGTCTGGAAGTTAGCTTTCTACAGAAAAATAATAAAAACCAAGGATAAGGTTTTTGGAAAATTGGAACTATATGGCTTCTAACACAAATCCGCCATGGATATTACTCTCAGTGTATTTTTTTTTTATAAAAATCCTTCAAATATCCTCAAACATCTTCGAAGACATAATTTCAATCTAACAAACCGTTTTCAAGTAATATTGTCTTAACGAAAATTACGAATTTTTCATATGCCCTTTTCAAAAGTAAGATGAGGCAAAATGGTTATATGTTGAGACAAAAAAAAATATTAATAAAATCCAGCGCATGAACTAAACGAGTGTTTTTGGACTGGAAATTCTTTATATCTTTTTTGTTGTCCTCGGGTTTCTTTAGAATTTACCAGGTGTTTCTACAAAAATTATTTTAGGGATTAAAAAAAAAATCTTCAAAGATTGCTTCAGAATTTTCAGAAATTCTATAAAAGTTTTCTCTAGGATTTTTTTAGGGTTTCTTCAGGAATTTTTGTTGGAATTCCACAAGAATTCTTCCAGAGATTCCTTTAAAAATATCGCTCCGATACGAATTGCATTACAGTATCTTGCAGTATTACAAAACTTTCAGCATGAATAACCAGAATTTTTTGCAGAAGTTTTTTTTCGCAGATTCGGCAATTCTTTGATTCATTGCTTGATTTGTCTTTATTTAAGAGATTTTCAGCCCTTGGCTGGTTCGTCTCTAATTCTTTGAGAAATTCTTGCTGGAAACCCTTCAGAGGTTATTTCTCCATGTTTCCTAGGATACCATCAAGAAGTACTCTAGAGATTTCCTGAGGTTTTTTTTTCTAAAACTTCTCCACGAATTAGTCCTTGACATTTCACCGGCAGAAATTTCTCTAAAAAAATCTCATGAGATTTTTCAAGGACTTATTTATTAGATTTCAGGGATTTTTTTCCAAAAAGTTACTCCAAGGACTGCTTCATAAATTCATCTTAGGATTTATTCAGACCTTTCTTCGAAACTTTTTTCAGATACTTCATCGGCGATCCTTCAGTACTTTTCCACAGCCAAGGAGTATTCCTTGGCACTTCTAAAGTATATTTTCAAGAAAGAACACCTGGAGAGAGTTCTTCAGTTCTTCCAGGTATTCCTTTACCTTCTAAAATTCCCTCCCTACAGAATTTTTTTCAGTAATTCTTGAAAAGTTCCTGCAGGGCTTGAGCTTTAATAAATCAGTAAGACTTCCTCTCAAATTTAAAAAAAAATGAACAAGTAACAATTAGCATTTCTCCTGAGGTATCTCCGGGAGTCCTTCCAGGGATTGCTTAAAAAACTATACCAAGGTTTCCTTTGAAAACATCTCAAGGGTGTTCATTAGAAATCTCTACAGGGATTTTCTCGGAAACTACTCTACAAATTCCTTAAAAAAAAACTTTCTTCAGAAATTCCTCCAGGAGTTTTTACTTTGAATTGTTTTAAGAAATTCTGTAGAAGTTTCCCACGAAATGCTTTTGGGAATTCCTTCAGAGATATCTCAGCGGTTTTTTTTTCAGGAAAGAAAACAGAAGTACTATTCCAGGAATTCCTTCAAAGAATATTTCAGAAATTGTTTCAGAGAGTGTTGTCCACGAATGCTTACAGATTTTTTTGACAGACTTCTTCTGAAGTTCTTTCACGGAGTCCTTCAGAAAATCCTTAAGTGATCCCTTGAGAGTTTGAAAAATTTCTTCACTATTGTTTCGTGCAATTTCGGGAAGGACTTCTGAAAAAAATCCATCTCCGGGATTTTTTTTTCATACATTTTATCGGCTATCCTTCAGAAGATTGTACGGAGCTTTATTGCTAGGCATTTCTCTGGGATATTTTCAAGAAATTACCTAGAGAGAATTCTTTAGTTCTTCCAGTTCAGTTTAGTTCTTCTCTTGTTCAAACATTTCTTACCTTCAGAGTTTTCCTCAGTGATTCCGTGAAGAATTCTTCCAGGACTTGAGGTTTCTCCAGGAGTTCTTTCAGGAATTGCTGAAGAGCTTCACCAAGGGTTCCGCCAGGAACTCCTCAAGGATGCCCGTTAGAAATTTTCTCGGGAACTGCTCCAAAAATGTTTCTAAAAATTCTCCAGAAATTTCTTCTGAAATTTCTCTAGGAGGTTTCAATTGCAATTATTAAGAATTTCTACAGAAGTTTCTCATGAAATTCATTTAGTAACTCCTGCACAAATATCTCAGCGAATTCCTTCAGGGAGGAATACTAAAAGATTATTCCAGGAACACCTTCAGAGATTATTTCAGAAATTTTAGGTCAGAAATGCTTACAGATTTTTTTCTAGAATTTCTTCTAGGAATCTTCACAGCCATCTGCTGGAGTTCTTTAATGGATTCCTGCTGAAAATCTTTAAGAGATTCTGTTAGAATTTCAAAAGTTCCTCCAGTATTGTTTTGCGCAATTTCTGGTAAAAAAACTGCTGAAAAAATCTCTAGAAAATTTTTTGAAAGAGTCGCAAGAGATGATTCTGACTAAGTCGCAGGAGAAATTTGAAAAAGAACCTTTGTGGAAGTTTATGCAAGAACCCTTAAAGGTTTTTTTCAAAGAATTACTGGAGAAACTCTTGAAGGAATTTCCACATGCATTTTTTAAAGTGGAATTTTATGAAAACAAACCGAACAAAACTTAAAGAACTTTTGAAGCCAACCTCAAAATGAGTGTCCCTGGAGATGTTTCTGAGGAAATTTCTGATTAAAAATTCAAAAGGAGACTATGGAGGAATCACCAGAAGAATTTCTGATATAACTCAGTCCCAGAGAAACATTGGAGACTTCCTGGCGAAATCCTTCAATAAGAGTCCCAGGAGGATTTTCTTTGGAAAAATATGGGGGAATCCGCAAAATCTCTCGAAAAATTTCTGGAATTGCTGTAGAAATTCCTAAAAAAAACAACATTTCTGGAGAAATTTCTGAATTCGTGGAAAAATCTTGATGTATCTTTAGAGGAAATTATTATTATTAGCTTTATAAGGGAGATTTTCAGTCCGAGGCTGGTTCATCTCCAATCAAAGGAAACACTAAAGGAATTTCTAAGGTAATAAACAGAGTTATACTACTGAACTCGTGAAAGAATCTCTGTATAGAATCCTGCTCAAATCTCTGGGGAAAATCCTGCAAAAATCACGGAAAGTAATTCTTGGAGGAATTATTGCTGGATTTTCTAGCTGGAAACGTTCCTGTGGATACTGTGGAATCCCTGGAGAAATATTTGCACGAATTCCTGAAGGAATCACCAGAATGTTTTCCGCAAACAAAAATCGCTACAGAGGATGCGGAGATGAATTTGCTTAGGGTTGAAAATATCAATAATAAAGAAAAATACAAATTGTGGAACCTTGGAGAGAATTATACAGGAGTCTCTGGAAAAACTTCTGATTTCTTCAAAAGTATTTTCTAGAAGACTTTCAGAAGAAATCTAGGGAAAACTTCCTATCCGAATTCTTGGTGAAGAAATTCTTTTATCTGTAAATTTCTCAAAGATTACCTGGAAGAATTCTTGAGGGAAACTGTGGAAGGTATTCTAAAGAAACCCTTTGCGAAGCTTGTGAAGTAATTCAGAATTATTGATTTTCTAAGAAAAAAGTGGCAGGCCGGAATTTCTGAAAGCTTCTCAGGAGATATTTATGAAAAACCTATGAAGCAATTTCTAAAGAATCTCAAGGAACTCTGGATAAATTTCTCTAGCAATAGTGAATGGTTCTATAGAAGAATCTTTGGAGTACTTTGTGGCGAAATCCGCAGAAGATTTTCGGAAAGTAATCTGAAGGATTTTTTAAAAGAATCCATGAAAAGATTTCGAAATAAATCCATAGAAGTATTTATTAAAGAATTCTTGGTTTTCAAAGTTCTTAGTTCCTGGATCAACCTTAACGATTATTCTTCATAGGAATTCATGAATAATTCTGTAGATTTTCTCATGAAATTTCTGGAATATTTCTTGAAAGAATTTTCAGAGAAATTCTTTCAAGATTTCATTGATTTTTTTTAAAGATTTCATTGAAGACTTTCTAAAGATATCACTGGAGAAACTTCTGAAGAAATCTCCGGAGAATTTCCTAAATAAATTAACGGAGGATTGTTTTTTTTTTTTTTCAAAAGATCCGTGAATTCATCGAGAAGTTTTTGAAGGAATCTCTCAAAGAATTTATAAAGGAATTCCCAAAGGATTTCTGATGAAATGCTGCGAGGAATTCCTCAAGTAATCTTGCTGTTTAAAAAAAGTAAATCTTTGAGAATTGTTTGGAGGAAAATCTAATGAAATTTCGAAAGGAATTTTTTTTTCTCTTGGCAAAAAATCTTAAACTTGGTGAACTTTTTCAAAGAAGCGTATTTTCATACATGGTTTTGCCTTTCTCGTACACCAAAGTGTACTGAAAGGCTATATATTCACTCAAAAAAAGAATTTTCGATAGAAGGCTCGGAGGGTCAAGTCACATATACTAATCAACTCAGTTCGACGAATTGAGGTGATGTCTGTATGTGTGTATGTGTATGTGTGTAAGTATGTGTGTATTAGCGTGGTTCAAAAAATTGTTTTTGCTTCACACCGCTTATTCGACTCCTAACCAGATTGTATGCCTTCTCCCAAAATTTGAGCTCATTTGGTTGAAAATTGAGACTGCACAAGCCCTTCAAAGTTTGTATGGGAATTACTATGGGAAAACGATGTTTTTCATTCAATCAACCGTAGCATTTCCCCAAGTGGCCTAGGGGGTTAGTTGACCGTTGGTTATCCTAGGCCACTCTATCAGCTACAACTTTGTCGAAGACCGCATTCAAATCGGAGGCTTAATTAATTAGTTATCGACTTTCATCCAGAACCGAAATCTTTACTCATGATGGTTAAACTATTCGGTGGGCATCACTGCATTTTGCAGTGAAACATAGTAGCCATGATTTCAGTGTGCTATCTTTGGCGCCATATGCAACAATGTTGCCTGCTGGGAAGCTGGAGGATCACTGTTAAAGTTTGTCCAGTTGGATACAAATCAGTAACTAATTAATGAGGCGTCCGATTTGAATGCGGTCTTCGGCAAAGTTGTAGCTGATAGAGTGGCCTAGGATAACCAACGGTCAACTAACCCCCTAACCCACTTGGGGAAATGCTACGGTCAATTGAATGAAAAACATCATTTTCCCATAGTAATTCCCATACAAACTTTGAAGGGCTTGTGCAGTCTCAATTTTCAACCAAATGAGCTCAAATTTTGGGAGAAGGCATATAATCTGGTTAGAAATCGAATAAGCGGTGTGGAGCAAAAACGATTTTTTGAACCACGCTAGTGTGTATGTATGTGTGTATATTTGTATGTCTGTGTACAAAAAGGTCACTTACTTTTAAGGCACTTCCCATTCCCATTTTTCGGATTACAACTCGAATCGAACCGGAATTTTACCGCATTTTTTGCTATTAAAAATGGTCAGGATCGGTCAAGGCGTTCCGGAGTTATGGCCATTTGAGTGATCCGGACCAGCACCGGTAGAAACTGCGGCGATTTTTGTAACCTTCAGCATGTTTGACAAATTTTGTGCGGACACAAGAGACCGAAAATTCTACGACGTCGGTCCGAAATTCAAGATGGCGGTCTAAAATCCAAAATGGCGGCTCCAAATTCAAGACGGCTGTATAATGAAGTTTTTAGCCCTTAACCATGCAATATGGGTATATTTTATATGGAGAAGATGTTTGGAGTCCAATAATGGCGACCAGAATATATAATATGGCGGTCTAAAATCCAAGATGGCGCCTCCAATTTCAAGATGGCTGCTGTTTAATGGAGTTTTAGGCCCTAAAACAATGCAATATGGGTATATTTTGTGTAGGGAAAATGTATGGAGTGCATAAATGGCGATCTGAATATCCAAGATGGTGGTCTAAAATTCAAGATGGCGGCTCAAAATTCAAGATGGCGGCTGTATAACGGAGTTTTAGGCCCTAAACCAAGCAATAAGGGTATATTTGGTTTGATGAAGATATCTGGAGTCCAAAAATGGCGACCTGAATATCCAAGTTGGCAGTCTCAAATCCAAGATGGCGACTCCAAATTCAAGATGGCGGCAGTTTAATGGAGTTTTATGCCATAAAACCATGCAATATGGGTTTATTTTGTATGGGCAAGATGTCTGGAGTCCAAAAATGGCGATCTGAATATCCAATATGGTGGTCTAAAATCCAAAATGGCGACTATAAACTTAATATGGCGGCTGTATAACGGAGTTTTAGGCAGTAAACCATGCAATAAGGGTATATTTTGTATGGGGAAGATGTCCGGAGTCAAAAAAAAAAGGAACCTGAACAATCAGAACTGGCGTTCTAAAATTCAAGATGGTGGCTTCAAATTTAAGATGGAGGCAGTTTAAAGGAGTTTTATGCCCTAAAACCATGCAATATGGGTACATTTGGTATGAGGAAGATGTCTCAAAAACTATGAAAAATGGGTATGTTTTATATAAGGAAGATATCCGGAGTCCAAATATGGCGACCACAATTTCCAAGAGGGCGATCTAAATCCAAAATGGCGGCTCCAAATTCAAGACGGCGGCTGTTTAAAGCAGTTTTAGACCCTAAATGCATGTAATATGGGTATATTTGGTATAGGAAAGATGTTTGAAGTCCAAAAGTGGCGACCGCAATTTGCAAAATGGTGGCCCAAACACCAAGGTGGCGGCTCCAAATTCAAGATGGTGGCTGTTTAATGGCGTTTTAAGCTCTAAATCCATGCCATATAGGTTTATTCAATCTTCTTCTTCTTCTTGGCGTAACGTCCTCACTGGGACAAAGCCTGCTTCTCAGCTTAGTGTTCAATGAGCACTTCCACAGTTTTTAACTGAGAGCTTCCTCTGCCAATGACCATTCTGCATGTGCATATCGTGTGGCAGGCACGAAGAGGTTTATTTGATATAGGAACGAATTCTGTACTCCAAAAAATGGTGACCAGAGAATATCCAAGATGGCGATTAAAAATACAAGATGGCGGCTTAAAATTCAAGATGGTGGCTGTTCAATGGAGTTCTGGGTTCTTAAACCATGCAATATGGGCATTTCTGGTATGGGGAAGAAGTGTGAAGTCCAAAAATGAAGACCAGAATATTCAAGATGGCGGACCTAAATCCAAAATTGCGGCTCAAAATTCAATATAGCAGCTTTTTCTTAGGTGAAATGGGAGAGCGTCCAGGTGCATTTTTGACTCGCATTTTTGAGAGCACCGATCTCGTCGTCCACAAAACGCCCGAAAACGAAGATACTACTCAATGTTTATCTCGAGTGAGTAAGGCTACTCATTGCTTTTCAGCTCTGCTTGTTGTTGACGAGATCCGTGCTTTCGGTATTTGCAAGGCAGCCATTGTGACGGCCTACTTTTTCGTTTTCGCTTATATATGTCCTTCAGAGTTTGAGGCTCAAACATCAAAGCTACATAAACGATATGATTTCTGGTGCCATGTAATGGATTTTTGTTTAACGTATGAAAGTGCGATAAATATTCATCAACATGTCACTTGAGTTTTGTTGAAATGTGTTTTCGAAGGCACGAGAAAGGCGCCATCACCGCTAGGTGGATTAATTAGGTTTTTTTTTCTGTAGAGCTGGTTCCTCGATGAGTAACTTGGAGTAACCTCGATGACACCACTGATCCACCGAAGAACAAAATCGAAGGGCTGACAAGCTAATCGGCCTCTAGCTTTGACTGGATAAAACACTGTATCTCCGGATTTGATAAAACTATTTCAGTTGATTACGACTAATAAATCATATTTTTTCTGATGTAGAATTAACAGGAGCATTTTATGGATCAGAATACGTTCTCCATCATTCACTGGAAGGGCCCATTATGCCCCATTTTCCCTTTGAAACCCTTTAATTCACTAAGGTACACCGGGGCAAGTTGAAACGGATGGGCAAGATGGAACGCGAAGTTTTGAAATAGATTTAAATACAATAGATAAATTTTTCTTTCGTCAAAAGATTGTTTGAATCAAAAACTATGTGTTATGGCATTCGTTCTGTTCACCATCATTGGAAAACATCATGTTAACCCGCTGTTTCATCTTGCCCCATCCGTTTCAACTGGCCCCGGTGTACCTTAACTCAGAATAAAAGGTGCTCGTGAAAATGTACTGAACGAGTCTACGAAAGAAAAATATGGATGGGTGTGCCGCAATCAGTTGGAATCATTTGGCAAATTTCGGCTGTTTTGACGGAAAATGAGGCAAAATGGGCACGTCCAGTCAGTGACTCAGAACGAACAGTGTGCAATTAAATACACCGATCTATTCTAACTCGGAAAAAGATCACCCGAAACCCTTACACAGATTTGCACAACATCCATTGTTTCTTTAAGGAGAAACTTCAAAGAATACAAACATGGCTGCCACAATGGCCGACTTGGTCCCCTACTCACGTTTTCAAGAGCACCAATCTTGAAAATTTGTAAACAAATGCTCTCGATTTGGAAAAGTTGCCTCTTTTTGCAAGTGAGCAAAGCCAGGATAAACAAGTGCGGCTTGATTCGATACTTCGTTCGTCAGATATGTGCTTCTAAAGTTTGCATGCAAAATTACAGTGGAATTTCTTGATGTTTCACCCTAATCAGTCTAGTCAGCTTCCCAGGAAATCCGTCCAGGAATTCCATAGCTCTGTGTGGTCGATGCTGTCGTATGCCGTTTTGAAATCAATGAGCAGGTGGTTCGTTGAGACCTGGTATTCAAGGCGTTTCTGGAGGATTTGCCGTATGGCTAAAGTCTGGTGCGTTGTCGACCGGCCGTCGAAGAAGCCGGTTCGATAACTTCCACGAACTCATTCGTTTCAGGTAACAGACGACGAAAGATGATCTGTGAATTGTGATAGCACTTTGTAGGCAGCATTCCAAATGGTGATCGCTCTGAAGTTCTTACATTCAAAATGGTCGCCTTTCTTGTACATGGGGAAGATTACCCCTTCCTCCCACCGCTCCGTTGCCTGTTTGGTTACTCAGATCCTGACTACCAACCGGTGCTGACAGGTGGCCAACTTTTCTTGGCCCATCTTGATGAGTTCAGCTGCGATACCATCCTGCTGTTGCTTTGTTGGTTTTGAGCTGGTGAATGGCATTTTTAGCTTCCCTCAGCGTGGGAGTTGGATCGCCATGGATCACTCGTCTTCCAATAAATCTAAACATCTTTGAACGTACAAATCCTTTCTCTAGATACTGCTCCCGCCATTCATTCCGTTTAAATATAGAACTGTCGTCCATTTCAACGTTGTTTCATGGCTCAATTTGTCTGACTGCTTCAAGGCTAGACCTGGACGAATGCAAATGTACAAGCAGAGAAAGAAATAAAACCATAGCTATTCAAGTTTATCCGCACAACAGCCCCAGAGACGATTGTAATGCATATATAAATTCCTTGCAATGTGCGACTACCACCTCCTCCACTAGCACGCTCCTCAGGCGATTTATTTTTTTAAACAACAAACTACTCTCTCGGACGGGTCGGTCACACAGATGTGCAACTGAACGGAAAGCGGCGGCGTTGCATTTAATCTCATTTCCTGAGTGTCGACATATGAACTTTGTACGGACGGAACAGACAGGGTGATGCGGAAGTAGCTGCATGCATTCAGAATCAGTCGTTGTCAAGGTGTATATAAAGTTATTTAAAAAGTTGTTAGAAGAAAAATAATAAAAATAGTCACCATGGCATGGATACCTGGTGATGATTCTGGAAAAAACCCTGAAAGGATTTCATGGAGAATTCCTGGATTTCAGAGCCGTTTCAAACGTTTCAGAGGGGCTCTCAGAGAGTTCAGAGTCTTTGGAGAATCTCAGGAGACATTTAGGAAAGTTCCACAGTGGTTCAAGGCGCTTCAAAGCTTGATAGTCGCAGGGGGTTCGGTAGTTCAATAAGCATCCAGAGAGTTGCACAGGAGTTTAAGGGGACTTCAAAGGTGTTTCAATTGGGCTTAGAGGAGATCCCAGGAGTTTTTTCGGGACTTCACAGACTTTAAACTCCAGAGGGATTCCTGAGACACTTCAAGACGTTTCGCGGGCTTGTAGAAGGGTTTCTAGACGTTCAGGTCGTTTCAGGGGCCTCATGGGCTTTTAGGTGAACTCCTGGATGATTTCAGGGTGTTTCTGATGCGCGCAGTTCGCTTAGTTGCATAATTCGTAGGCGTTATTATTGAAATTGCCCAGGAGCCCTTCTGAAATCCGCCCTTAAATGCCTTGAAACGCATCTGAAACCCCATGAAATCTCCTGAGGCTCACTTGAAAACCTAAAACACCCTCTAATTCCACTGGGAATCCTTTTGAAATCCCCTGAAACGTACCGGAACATTTTGAACCGCCCTTCAAACTCCAGGGAATTCCTTTGAAATTCGCTAATACAAACGCCTTAAAACGCATCTGAAACACCCTGAAACCACCCAGGAGTTCACCTAAAAGCCCATGAGGCCCCTGAAACGTCCTGGACGCCTTGAAACCTTTCTACAGCCCCGTGAAACGTCTTCAGGTGTTTCAGAAACTCCTCTGAAGTACCCTTAAACTCCTTTGCAGCTTTCGGGAACCTCATTGAGCTACCTGAACCCTCCTGCGACTCTTGAAACGCATTGAAACCGAATTGGAACTTTTCTGAATCTCTCCTGAAATTCTCTGAAGACTCTGAAATCTCCGGAAGCCCCTCTAAAACGCTAGACACGCCTCTGAAATCTCACTGGATCTCCCCCGGAGCTTCCCTAAAAGCCAGGAAATGTCTTGAAATACCGTCTGAACGTCTAAAGCCCTTCTGAAACCCCGTGAAATGTCTTGAAGTGCCTCAGACTGAAACCGCTCTATAGTTCTAAGCCTGTGAAATCCCGTAAAAATCCAGGGAGCTCTCCATTTTAAAACCCATTGAAACCCATTTTTTTATTGTTCGTATTTCAAATCATGAGTTACGTGAACGGGGATTCATCTACGAGTTCTCCCTGGAATGCTTTTAGAAATTTTCTCCAGAACTCTACTAGAAACACTGATTGAAATTCCTCTAGAAATTTCCTCAGGAATCTCCTGATCCTTTCGGAATTCCGTCAAGGATTCCAAATTCCAATTGGAAGCCCATGAATTTCTTCAGAGTTTTGTGAAGAATTAGCATTAAGTTAAAATTCACAAATACAAAGAAACTAAAAAAAAATCTTCAGAGTTGATTCCAGGACTTATTCAACGATCTTTTTCTGGAATTCCTCTGGGAAGTCCTGCCCTAGTTCCTCTAGAAACCTTTCCTGGAATTTCTACAGGAATCCACCTGAGAAATCCCCAAAGCATCCCACCAGGAATCCCTCCTATTATCCTTTCTAAAATCTCACCATGAATTCCTCTAGGATGAATATGAATCATATATCTCTTTAGACATTTTTGTAGAAATCTCACCAGGAATCTCTTCAGATATTTCATTAGCAATCCTTCAATGTATACCCCTTAATCCCTTCTGGAATCCCTCCAAAACTCCCTTCAAGAATCTCCTCAGGCACTTCGATTCCTAGTAACAAATAAATACTAACTTAACTTGCTAGAATTGAGTCACAGTGACTTCTGCGCAACAAAAACCTGCGCCTCCGTGACTCTTCCGTAACAAGTGTGTTACTTGGGAATAGACTACATTCTGTGCTGTTCAAAGTTTAAGTGCAGCTGCCAATTGTAATCGCTCGCGCATTGCCCTAATGGACAATAGAGCAAAGCTGTAAATTAGTTTGACCTTTCTTTGTACATCACGTTGGGTACGGTTGGGGTTAAAAATGGCCTCACTGCACAAGGAGGGTGAAACGTTTAAGAATAATGTCATCTTTTCTGCCTATTCAACACTTAGTAATTCATTCACATTGCTACTCGTTGGATTTCACTCTGGTCAATAAGGTGGTTCTTCCTCAGATGTCACACTTTGAGAACCACTGCCCAACAGAAACAAGTACGGCACCAGGCATATGCTCAATGAACGACCTTGCCATGGAAAAAAGTTTGACCGTATGAGTGAACAGACACAGACTGGGAAACTCACCAGAGATCCGGTACCCGAGCAGAAGGACATACCTTACAAATACCATGCGAATAGCAACATGTGCTCTAATACCAAAAATTGTTATTGCTGCGGTATTCTTCGAAATGTTATGAGAACATCACAATAACAGTTGGAGGTATTTGAGCAGAGTTTGGTATTGATGTAGTATTTGTTGGTTTAGCAGTGAAAATAACCGAAGAACCAGATTGGCTTTTACATCATGAAGTAATCGAACAAATGAAACATTTAATAACAAGAAATGTTATTAGTTTGTTATTCAATAACTTTGGGATAACAAATACAGTACTTGAAATTTTAGGTATGCATTCATTATTGAAATAATAAGACTTGTTATTTCCTAGGTGTTATTTATACAAAATTTTGGTATTCGTTTTTTTTATTCTGCCTCTTATTACCACCTAATGAAGGGTACATCAAGGTATGGTAGTACCTATATGTATAATAATACAGTGGCATACGTGGGACCGCGCATAACTCACGAACGGAACGACCAATCCAGGCCGCCTTTGTTTTGTTCTGTTAGTTTTCACCCAAGGAAGGTTTATGAGCCAAAAAACATTGAGAAGTATAGAGTTTTTGGGAATCGATTTTTTCCGTGTCTTGCACAGGGAGACTTGGACTTGTAACGTTAAAAAACGCAGTAGGCAAGACAAAGTTTGCCAGGTACAGCTAGTTTAAGATAAATACCTTAATATGTTATTCACTTGTTATTTTCTTCTGCTCGGGTAGTGCGAAAGGATGTTTCCTTGATCCCCGAAGGATATGGTGAACTAAAATAGCTATACCAACCGCCGCCACCACACTCCGGCTGTACTGGTCGTAGTGTGGCAGAACTCTGGAATTGCCCTTTTTTCTTCAAGGCACGGTGCTCACGTATCACGCCGTCGTCCCTCGGGTCTTATTATGCTGTCGCGAAAAAATGCACCGCGCCGGATGGAAATGAACTGTTATTCAAAGTTGTGATTGTGCGAGTGGACTGGAATGCTAATCAGATGAAAGTATGGTACATGGCGAACAGATTTGTTAGGATTAACATGTAAATGTGGGGTCAGATAGTTGGATATAAAACATTATTGTTAAATTATTCACCATGGTTGACGTACAGCTATAATTGGTACTTGTAGGAGGGCTAGGAATAAATAATAATTTTAAATTCAATTTACAAAAGTTACGAGGAGTGCTATGTAACAACAAATAAACCACAATTTCAGCTACAATGTTGGCTAAATGTTGGCTGGAATGCCAGCAAAGTATTCATTCAAGAGCTACTTGTTGTAGTCATAGTCACACTAACTGATTTAGATTGAAACTAACAAAATATACTTAATATACAGGAAATCTTTAATCTTCTTCGGACATTATCATGGTTTTTACTGTCCTGATAATTGACTGCCACTTCTTTCTTATTGATTGTTTTTTATTCACTACTATTATGGGCGGCGTTTCAATCACATCCATTAAAAGTAAACAAATTTTCAACAACCAATTACACGAAACCATTATTGCACGGGGAGCGTGCAAAGTTCTTGGCACCAGATAGGGAAACTTTTATTAATGAAGCACGAAGCATAGCAAAGTGTCATAGAAGAAAAACAATAAACCAAGCGGGAAAGTTAATCGTAGTTGCACGCGTAAAAGTGCAAGCGACAATGAACTTATTTTTAGTTCAGGGATAACGGTACAAAAGGTACCCCGTAGCTACACTCAAACAAGGAATCAATGAGATATCTGCTTGGGACTATCAGGTATCAGGTATCAGTAGGTCGGCTCTAGAGGCACGTTCTCCTCCATTTGGGAAATTTGTGCCATCGCCATGAACACGAGCCTATTCATCATTTACCTGACGGAGAAGGGAAGGAAAAAGGATAGGAGATGGGAAAGGACAGGTAAGGGAATAGGATCGTCATACTCGCAAAAGCGTACCACAATGGGTTCACATAGCGTCCTGAAAAGGACACTGTAATAACGCATAAGCGTGCCACAATGGGTTCGAACAGCGCCCTGAGAAGGGCACTGTGATAATGCATAAAGCGTAAAGAGAGCCTATAGCTCTTTACCACAGCGGGTCAAGAACAACAGAACGTCCTGAAGATTCAGGTTTCTGAAGTCAGTTTCACTTAATAAGTGTTTCCCGAGTACTCGGAAACGCAATTGCGCAAAAGCTGGACAGTTACATATTAAATGATACGAAGTTCCATAATCGGATTCACTGCTATCACATGCAAATGAACCAGCTTGCTGAATATTCGCCATGTGATAACTGAGTCGGCAGTGGCCAGTCAATGCTTTGACCAGCATGCTGCAATTCTGCTTTGACAGATTTGTTAGATACTTTGCCACCCCTAGAGATGGCTCAGTACAATACAATTTTGTTTGACGACATGACTCCAAACTATTCCAGTATTGTTTGTGCTGAGTGGCAGCCCAGGTGTCAATCTGAAGCTTCACCCAACACTTGGATACCGGAATAGCTGGCTCAGGGCCAATGAAGTCATGTGATGCTCCAGTGCGAGCTAACTCATCAGCCAATTCATTTCCAGCGATGGAAGAATGGCCAGGTACCCATACAAGGTGAACAGCGTTTGCTGAATTCAGCTCCTCAATTTGAGTTCGACAAGCGATAACTATCTTCGACCTGGAGTTGGCCGAAGCAAGTGCTTTAATAGCAGCCTGGCTATCTGAACAGAAGTAGGGTTTGTGTGCCATCAGTAATCTCATGCTCCCAATTTCATCCTATTCGTAAACAAGCGATTACGGCACCGATTGATTCCGTTCTTTTTGTTTTCATGCGTGCTCACTTCTAACAAAAAATACAAAAATAAGAAACAAAACAAACAGTGCTTCAATCCTTTGTTTTTCGTAAGATGAAAATGGGAGCCACATGCTTAATAAGGGAACCAATACCCTATATTACTTTGCCCATTACGTGCTGCTGAAGTGCTGATTGCACTCCGCACATAAGAGCAAAGATTTCGGCCTGAAAAACGGTGCAGTGTCTGCCAAGTGAATAAGACTGATACAGCCTTAGCTCACGAGAATAAACACCAGCACCTGCTCGACCTTCTAGAAGGGAGCCATCAGTGTAACATACGATGCCGTCTGAAATACTTCTCTCCAGATAACCAGATGTCCACTCTTCCCGGGAAGGGAATTTCGTGGAAAATGTCCTATATGGAAAATTACAAGCAATTGTAAGATCACTTGGAGCACGGACAACTTTGTCCCAATTCACCAAAAGTGGAAACAACGAGGTGTGTGTTGAACTGCGGTTCACAGGAGTTTCCTCTAGTAAACCGAGTACCCATAGACGGTAAGTGCAAGAAAGTGCTTCTTGTTTGAGATGAATGTGTAGTGGGACAACGTCAAAGAGAGCTTCGAGCGCTGCCGTGGGAGTTGAAGAGAACGCTCCAGACATCGCCATTAAGCACATCCTTTGGAGATGGCCTAACTTTGATTGGACCGTTCTCACTTCGCCCTTTTGCCACCACACAAGACATCCATAGGCCAATATTGGCCGAACAACAGTTGTGTAGATCCATTTGATATACTTGGGTTTTAGACCCCAAGTTGTACCAAAGGTTCGCCGGCATTGCCCGAAGGCCATACAAGCTTTCTTGATTCTGAACTCAACATGAGGTGTCCAGGAAAGCTTGGAATCAAGAATGACTCCAAAGTACTTTACCTGTTCAGTCACATTGATTTCAGAATCAAAGAGACGTAAAGTTCGAACACCATTACGGTTTCGCTTTTCCGTGAAAAGAACAATAGATGTTTTACTCGGATTTACCGAAAGGCCATATTGGCGACACCAACCCTCAACTACCTGAAGAGCGTTTTGCATCAGGTCGAAAAGGGTGCTGATGCACATACCGACTAACAATGTTAGGTAGTCGTCGGCAAATCCATAAGTAGGAAAACCGCTATTATTGAGTTGCCTCAATAGCGTATCTGCTACGAGATTCCATAAAAGTGGTGATAAGACTCCCCCTTGGGGGCATCCACAAACACTCAATTTCCTAATCGCCGCTTGACGCAATGTCGAGAAGAGATGTCGGTTTTTGAGCATTTGGTGAATCCAATTGGAAATCATTGGAGATATACCATGACCCCGTGCGGCTTCCAATATGGCATCGAAAGGCACGTTGTCAAAGGCACCCTCGATATCTAAGAAAACACCCAAGCAGGATTGCTTTTGAGCGAATGCCTTCTCGATATCGTAAACAACTTTGTGTAAAAGAGTCACAGTGGACTTTCCAGATTGGTAAGCATGTTGGTTCACATGAAGAGGCACATTGGCCAGATAAACATCACGGATGTGATGATCCACAATGCGTTCTAAGCATTTCAGAAGAAAAGAGGTCAAACTGATAGGTCTGAAGCTCTTTGCTTCTTCATACGACGCGCGACCCACTTTCGGAATAAACTTCACAGTAATATCCCGCCAGGATTTGGGAATATACCCTGTAGCAAAACTGCAAACAAGTAGTTGTTTCGAAACATGTTTGAAATGATCAAATCCCTTCTGAAGCAAAATAGGAAAAATCCCATCTGCCCCAGGAGATTTGAAAGGAGCAAAGCTATTAAGTGCCCATTCAATCGATTCTAAAGTTATGATACTCCGAGCCGAAGCTAAAGAATCATAACTACAAGAAAAGACATCAGGTTCATCCGAAGATGTAATATCCACACATCCGGGGAAGTGTGTACTGAATAAACATTCTAAAACTTCCTCATCAGAGGAAGTGAAATCACCATTTGGCAAACGAAGTTCGTTCACTTGAAAATCCTTAGATTTTGCAAGGATTTTGTTCAATCGACTGGCTTCACTCAGACTGGAAACATTTGTACAAAGGTTTTTCCAGCCGGATCGTTCAGCAGACCGAAGAGCTTTCTGGTAGGCCTTGCGAGCCGACCTGAAAGCCTCCGATCCAGCCGAACGTCGTCTGTTCCAACTTTTTCTACATTGTTTCCTGAGCTTCGCCAAATCGGAGTTCCACCAAGGGGTTCCTCTTGTGGTCTTCATAGACCGCAGAGGGCAGGCTTCTTCAAAAGCTTCCATGATGAAGGCCGTTGTAGTATCAACGGCATCATCTAAATCACTTGGAGTGTCAATTGATGGTGAGTATCCATGAAATTTGGCTGCAACCAAATCGGTAAAGAGATCCCAGTTGGTTGACCGGGGATTCCTGAAACGCAAAGTTTGCGAAGTAAAATTCACATGTTCAAACAAGATGTAACGATGGTCAGATAAAGATTCTTCATCTGACACATGCCAATTGGTCAGCTCATGACTAATTCTGCTAGAGCAAAGCGTTATGTCTAACACTTCCTCTCTACCAGATACCATGAAGGTTGGGCGGTTGCCTATGTTAAGTAATCCAAGATCTGTACTACTCAAGTATTCCATCAAACTGGAGCCTCTCAAATTGATGTCTGAGCTGCCCCAGATTATATGGTGAGCATTAGCATCACTACCAACAATTAGCGGAAGGCCTTTTGAAGTGCAGTATGCAATGACTTGCTTGAAAGCATCCGTAGGGGATGGTTCATCATGCGGTAAATAAACCGAACAATAAACGTATTTCCTGTTGAGGTTTCCAACAGATACATCTATTATGATAGCACATACATCTCTGGTAGTTAGTTCAGAGATGAATGTAGCAACGATTGCGTTGTTGACAAGCACACATGCTCGAGGCATGACACGTGAGTTTGCCATTTCATTTTTACTGAAAGTAGCAAACACCGGATTCACAAGGTTTCCTAAATAGAAATTCCCCTTACGAAAGTAAGGTTCTTGGACTAACGCCACTTGGGCTGTACCATTTTGCATAAGTCTACAAAGATTGATCGTTGCTGTTCTTTTGTGCTGAAGATTGATCTGAGCTATCCTAACCGTAGCCACTACCCAAACTAGGCAAGATTAAGGTGAAGATATGAAAAAGCCACACCTCGAATTTTCAAGAGCACGAAGCACAAGCTTCGTCATATCTTCACCTTAAACTCTTAACAATCACAGCACAAAAAAGAACAGCAACAATAAAGCCAGATCGGTATCGAATTGAGTGCACCAAAGGCGAGGATGCACAGAATACACAGTGTAAAACGCATAATGCGAAACCATATAGGTGAAAATCTAAACTAATTAATAACATCTTCATAATCCCGCCCTTATTCAGCCTCAAGTATGAGATTGAAGAAGGGCAGCTGATTGTCTCGGAGAAACACAAGGTCCACCGCGCTATTGCTCCGGTTAGCACAGTTAGGGCAAATACTGTGGAGGGTGCCCTGGTACTCCACAGGCTCCGTTTGCGGTTAGGTTTTTATTAGACCCCCCTAGCCATTCATTCCTAGGCACGGTAAGCATAAAGCCGCATAACACCATGAATTAGGGGGTCACCTGATTAGTGGATTCCTACCACTGGAACAGGCGGTCCGTAGTGCTATTCTTAGCCAGTTGAACTAACCGCTACCGACACTACACAGCTATCTAGGCTGATCGGGAAAAGAAGTTGATATTGGTGATCAACTTCATACGGTAAACAAATTTTCAACAACCAATTACACGAAACCATTATTGCACGGGGAGCGTGCAAAGTTCTTGGCACCAGATAGGGAAACTTTTATTAATGAAGCACGAAGCATAGCAAAGTGTCATAGAAGAAAAACAATAAACCAAGCGGGAAAGTTAATCGTAGTTGCACGCGTAAAAGTGCAAGCGACAATGAACTTATTTTTAGTTCAGGGATAACGGTACAAAAGGTACCCCGTAGCTACACTCAAACAAGGAATCAATGAGATATCTGCTTGGGACTAAGCAAGCATCTTCAATATGTGATTGTTGATGATCTTCATTTTTCAGGCGACAATGGCGTCTGCCACGTCAGGTTACAGGTCAATGTGAGGATGGGGATGAAAGTGATGATTGCAATCGTTTGTATCCACAGCAAATCAAATATACCTCTGCGTCTACACAAATCCATGCGGATGTCGGAGTGTTAGTGGGATACAGTTGGCAAAGAGTTCACACATTGGTGCATGGATGCCAGGCGTAAGGTGGCAGATTAGTGTGTTTATTACTCTGATGATAATGCGGCAGGGGGTCTTCAATTAGCCTAGTGGATAAGGCTGTGGATCGCCAATCCGGAGACTGCGGGTTCGATTCCCGTTCCGGTCGGGAAAATTTTGTCGACTCCCTGGGCATAGTGTATCATTGTACTTGCCTCACAATATACAAATTCATGCAATGGTAGGCAATTAAATCCCTTCAATTAATAACTGTGACAGTGCTCAAAGAACACTAAGTTGAAGCGAGGTAGGCCAAGTCCCTGTGGGGGCGTAGAGCCATACAGAAGAAGAAGAAAAATAATGCGGCACAGTTCGCTTGATTGTATAACTCGTAGGCGTAGTTATATGATAGATTAACTGTGCTGTGAAAGTTGGAAGGAAAGGAAATGACTTTGCCGACCCGTTTCTGTTCTAGTGATGGCTATGAACTTGTGAATATATGACACTTTCCACGCGAGAATCAAACATTTCAAATCGCTTCTCATCAATGCCTTATATGCCAGATGACTCACAAAATACTTTTATTCATTCATGGTAGGCTTATTGAGCATAGCTTTGAGGTAAAATTGATGTTATCATACAAGTTTTATTTGAAAATAGCATTTTTTTTTGCAGAATTAAGACGATTTTTGAAGAATTTGCGTTTATTGTGGATCATTCTTTATTTTATTTTTTTACATACAAAATACATACACCAGTTGTAAGAATTTTAAGAACATATTCAGATTAAGCATCATAAAATTTAGTTTGTACAATAGTTTTCCAATCTTAGAATGTTATGTCATTGGTTGATCAACTTCACCCCGTATTAAATGTTTTCAAATTTGGCCATTTGAAAATTTTTTTACAAAATGTACAAGTTTCTTGTAAGAATTTCGTTTATGAAACTTTGATACAGTTCCACTTAGCACATATTTTGAAAATATAAGTTTAGAACCATATGCATTGTAACTGATTTTTTTTTAAAAGAATAGAGGAAAAGTGATCAACTTTCCCCCAGATTACGGTACATTACTGTTTACTCCAAGGATGTTTTAAGAATGTTTTCAAGAATCATTAAATATATAATTACAAGGAAGATATACTTAGAATTCCGTCAAAAGAATTTCTTGAAGATTCTAGCAAGAATTTCTAGTATTAGCAAGTGGTTCCCCCTAGAATTTCTTAGAAATTTCTCCAAGAATTAAGAGTTCCTTCGAGAATTTTTACAAAAATACTACTAAGAAAATCTATTGCACTTCTTTCAAAATATCGAAATCTCAAAAAAAACTTCAGGAATTCCTTCAACGATTCCTGCTGAATTTCATACAAAGATATTTCAAGAACTCTACCACAAATTTATATTGCGATTTCTATGAAAATTTTCACTGAATTCTTTTGAGATTTTTTTTTTGATCTTTGATGGAATAAAATTATGTCTTTTGAGTTACTTCTTTCATTTCTGTGGTGTTTTATTTTTTTTTTCAAGGATTGCTTCTATTTTTTTAAAGCCTCTTAGAGATGCTATTAAAAGGTAACCTAATAATATTTTCAGGAATTTCTTCAAATTATGTTGGATTTTTTTTCCTTGGATACTATAATGGATTTCAAGCGCAAATGTCTTTCCTATAAAAAATCTGCTAGATTCACTTTAATTTTTTTTTTTCAAGAAATTCCTTCAATAATTGAATCAGAAATTTCCTAAAAGATTTCTTGAAGAATTCTCCCAACTATTTGAGAACCCTGCCAAAGACGCTGTATGGTTTCCTCCAGAATTTCTCCAAGAGTTTCTTTACAAATTTTTCCAACGATCTTCTCCCAGAATACAGAAATCTCTTGAGCCCTGCAAGGATTTCATCAAGATAGAAGAAATTATCATTCCAACAACTATTATACATTGCTTCAATAAGGAAATTTACCAAAGATTTTCTGGGTATTTATTTAGTTGTCATTTTTAGAAATTCTCCCAAGAATTATTTTTAAAATTTCACTAATGATTTCTCTTCAGCAGTTTCCCTATTTTTCCTTTTCAATTTTTCCAATGATTTTTTTTAAGAATTCACCGAAGACTTCTTTGTGAGTTCTTTTGGATACTATTTCAGTAATTTCTCCAAAGACCAGTTAAAGAATTTCTCCTAGGATTACTTCGGTTATTCTTCCATGAATTCCGACAGAAATTTCCCAAGGAACTCTAAAGGAATTCCTTCAATGATTCCTTTGGGAATTTTAACACTGTTTGCTCAACGATATCCTTAAGACATTCTTCCAGATTTTCTTCACGAAACGTCTAGTAAACCTTTCACGGCTTTATTTTCAAGAAATTCTTGAAAGGACTTCTGTGTAAATTATTCAAGAAATGAGGCTTTCCACGAAGCAGCACGAAAAAAATCCATTTTTTTTAATTTTGCATTTTTGATTTGCATAAAATTTTGCACAGCTGTTCTAATCAATATAAATAACTATTTTTTCATATTAAAACTTTTTATTGAGTCTCGACTAACTTTCAAATAGGGCCTATGAAAAAATGGAACACATGCAAATGAAAAATCATATCTCTGAAACTGCTTGTTTGATCGGAAAACTGTCTTCGGCAAAGTTGTAGATTAATAAATGGTGGCTCTCAGAAAAATACACATTGAAAAATTTATTTAGTTTTTCTTCTAAAAAAACTGAATTTTGTTACTAAAAATTAAATATCTCAAAAAGTTATTTTTTTACCTTCGTGATATTTTGTGAGAATAAAGTTCATTCTGTTAGCTACCATCTGTAGAAATTTCATAATGGTAAAAAAATGTACAAAAAAGTTATGGCACTTTGAACATTTTCGGTTGTGTGTTTTTTAGAGTGTATGACGACTTCACGCAAACTCGCCGTAGGGGTTTGGCAAAACTGTCTCAGAATCCGATGGAATTTCTTAGCTTTAAAGACGTATTTTAAAGCAAGATTGCATACGTTATTTTTTTTTTTATTTACCTAGACTAATATTTGAAAAGGTCTAAAGTATTTGACCGTTTTTTACTCAATATAACTTAAAAATGACATTACCTACAAAAAAGTTATGTATGGGTGACTTTTAGATAATCATGTGAACTTTCATAACATTGAAAAATGTCAATACGCTTTAAAAGTAAATAAAATGCAAATAAGAAAAATTATTTCAATTTGCAAAACATGACATTTTTGTAATTATTGAAAATTTTGCCATATATCGCAAGATGCGCACTTTTGAAGAAAAGCATTTCTGAGGTACCGTGATTTCGGGTGAAACTGATCAGTGCGGTGAAATTGATCGACGTGAGGGTCATGTTCATTTGTTAAAAATATTGCTTTAAACTTAAAACAATTTGTAGAAAATGACCATCATCCGGCTAAAGGATTATTGAATGATGAGTTACATGTTTTACAGTCAATTAGTCACATATTTCTGTATTAAATTTAATATTTTCCGTAATTGCGTGTTTGGCGAACCTCAAATACCCTTTCAAACTTTTGTTACCGTGGCTGTATCGCACATGTAATGAATATTCGAATGGATGCTTTTAGCTGCCAAGTATTTGCTAAACACGATTTCATTATCAAAAATTTTATAAATATTCAAATTTATACATAAAATTGCACTTTTCGGAAGTAATAACTTTTTCAGTATGAAAAGTGCATACTTTAAGGCGTTTTCATGAAATTAACCCGACGTTTCGGTCCTTATTGGACCTTTTTCAAGGATTCTGTAATGTTTGAGTTTGACTATATCGCTGCATTCGAAATCACGGTAGCATTAGTAGAACATTTTTGACAGCTCCTCCCCTCTTAAAGTATATTCTCCTATACCTAATAGAAGGCTCCTAGCAATATCATAAACTTCCTCTAAAATGCTACGTCTTTAATGGACGGTTCCTAACAACAAATACTTCATGTCATCATTTTGCGTGTTTCTCTTCGGTAGAAAACAAAAGATTTTATCCAGGGCGTTTTTTACAGATATTAAATTAAACATAGCTCCATATGTTTAAATCACAAGTCTATCTAATGCAAAGTATTTATTTTATTCTCTTATGAATAAGAAAACTTTTAAGTTGAAATTCGACTTCTGGTTGATGTTCTGAATTTCTGTGTAACAAATCTGGTGTTCTGGTTCAAAAGAGAATCCTAAATTATATTCTTTGTATTGGATAGATTTATAATTGAAACATGTAAAGCTATGTTCAATATCAATATGTGAAAATCCACGTATAAAAATACCCAAAAATTGGTTTGACTCAAAAAAAAAACATTTTGTGTTGGGTTAGATTCAGATAATAGCAATTTAATTACTTTGATCCATTTTGAATTCTATTCTTATTGGTTGGTGTGGGGTTTGGTTCTCCGAAATAGGATTAATTTAATTTCGCAAATGGGCATGTATTCCAAATTGACTTCAACGATCACGCTAATCGTTTTTTCAATATTTCAATTTTTTACTTGAAAGTTTACACAAATTCCTTAAAGTCACACATACCACACTTTTTTGCAGGTCATGTTATTTTTAAGTTATATTGGTATATATAATATAGTCAAAAACTTAAGCCCTTTTCAAATATTAGTGTAGATAAATTAAAAAAAAAACAACAAAGTATGCAACGTTGCTTTAAAGTACATAGTCTTCATACCTACACAATTTCATTGAAATCTGAGAGGGTGCTGCCAACCCCAAAATCTAGTTTGCGGGAAATTCGTCATGCACTCTAAAAAAACACGCAACCAAAAATGTTCAAAGTGCCGTAACTTTTTTGTACATTTTTTTACCACTATAAAAATTTTACAGATGATAGCTAACAGAATGAACTTTATTCTCACAAAAAAACACGAAGGTAAAAAAATAACTTTTTGAGATATTTAATTTTTAGTAACAAAATTCAGTTTTTTCAGAAGAAAAACTAAGTAAATTTTTCAATGTGTATTTTTCTGAGAGCCGCCATATATTATTCTACAACTTTGCTGAAGACACCTTTCCGATCGAACAAGCCGTTTCCGTGTTATAATTTTTTATTTGCTTGTGTTCCATTTTTTCATAGGCCCTATTTGAAAGTTAGTCGAGACAAAATATGAACTTTTGATATGAAAAAATGGTTTCTCACATGAAAAGGAATAGTATACAAAAATATCAAGTAAATTAAAAACATCGATTAAAATGGATTCGTGCTGGTCCGTGGAAAGCCTCAAATCTCTAATTCTAATCTTATCTAATGATTGAGATAACCGAGCAGGAATTTCTTGAAATGTTATTGAAGGAGTTCTGAAAGAATCCTTGAAAAAATCACAAAAAAATCATATGAAAAAATTCTTTATAGTTTTGAGAAAATTCCGAGAAAATTAAGGGAAATTGTTATAGACTGCAGATAATGGTAGGATCTTTTATATTATTGATAATGTTTTTGAAATATTGGAAAAGTCGTGAATTACAATGCATTTTATACCACCGTCTCCCCTCATAAGCATCACAACAAACAGAAAGATTTCAAAATAAGTGGATGCTTACCGCAGCAGCTAGCTAGGGAATATGTACGAGGAAAGTTTACGTCATTATCATAGTGATTGTTTCTGTACACAAAGTTTTACTGCATCTCTGATAAAACCAGACTGACGACGATGACGACAACGAGCGTCGGGGGTTGTATGGAATAGCTGCAAGAGGTTGGATTTGCATAAAGTGTTCTTCTGGATGCTTTAAGCTTGTAACATTGATGAAAAAAGACAGAATCCATTTGTTACAATTTAAACTCCACTTTCACGAGCTCTCTTGGAAACTTCGTCCCGGAATTATCTTCAACATTCAGTGTGAGAAACTGCTTGGAGCATCAGAGCAACAAAGCAACAATTTCATTTTTTTCAAAAGTCATCGACCTTAAGGATAAAAACGCTTACGCTTTTATCATTCATGTACAAAACGGAGAACGCAACTGGAACAACCAGAGTGGAAAACTGCACACAAACGTTTCCAAATTGTCCGTGATGGGTTCGACACCGAAGGAAAGAAAGTATTGGTTTTTCTTTTTTTTTTTTTTGGGAATAGCAAATCTTTCTTCCCACGAATCCTGCTTCCTTTTTTGCTTTGTGTCACTAAGCTCGGATAAAATTCCACCTGGAAAACCTGTCTGGCTCAACAAACCACAAGCCATTCGACATTGAAAGGGTCTGGAAACAAAGACTTACTTTTCTTCTATAGGGCTAGGCAGGTTGAAAAGCTAGGATTTTTCAACAGAGACGCATTTTTTTTAATACTTCACAAGACAAGCTGTTTCGTTCAATTTAGCTTGAATATCTTCTCAAAACTTGGCAACACAGAAAGCATTTGTTCAAGCTAGTACAAATTTGGTAATTTTTAACCGTACCCTTTGTCTTAATCTGAATTTAGCTTTAAATATGCGTCTGCAGGCGACTCCAGTTTGCCTTGGGGTAAGGCTTTGGATCGCCAATCCGGAGACGGCGGGTCGGGAGTTGCGCAATATTAGCCATGTCAGTTGACTACCAATTTAGCACTACCATCACTATCGCTGTAGTCCGATAAATATCAAGACGACAGTGACAGGCCTGACCCGCACCCAGAGCACTCAACTGATATTGTGAATTTTTATCGATCTTCGGTAAATCCAAACTTTGGCAACATTCTGCTGAATTTCGATAATCTGCACTTTTATAGAAATCAGAACAGCAGAAAAGTAATTTCATTCAATAAAATAAAATGAGTGAGTATAAAGAATCCGGTTGATAATTTAAAGATGACCATCTGACCATCCACTATGATCCTAAAAACTCCAAGTTTTGTTTACCAACTTGCCAAAATCATAGAATAGCACTTTCTTTGATGGATTGAATTTTGTGTGCATGAAAAAAAAGACGATACAACATGCTTAAGGCGAAACTGGAAGCATTTTCTAATTTTTTCGGTTTTTGATTTTTTTTGAATAACGAAGCAATATTTCCAAAATCGGGTTTCGTACACATGTAGAGTATGGATCAAGGTATCTTCTGAATTTTTTTGAGGTCGAAAATATTTTCCATTTTTGCAGAAACCATTTTTTTGTGAAATTTTGTTTAAAAATGGTTTCTGCAAAAACGAAAAACATTTTCCACTACAAAAAAAAAAATCAGAAGATACCTTGATCCATACTCTACATGTGTACGAAAACCGTTTTTGAAAATATTGCTTCGTTATTTAATAAAAAATCAAAAACCAAAAAGTGAGGAAATGCTTCCAGTTTTGCCTTAAGTTCATTTCGTTTCTTTTTAAGGAAAACTTTGGAAGTTCTGCAGAAGCAGAATATTGTCACTATATCTTCAAATATTTTGTATAAATTCTATGTTTTCTTTATTTCTAAAATGAGTGATAAAATAACTTAAACCTGTGGTTTTATGTAGTATAGTATGCAGATTTTGCATGCAGGCGAAACTGGATCCATTTCCTCACTTTTTGGTTTTTGATTTTTCATAAAATAACGAAGCAATATTTTCAAAATCGGTTTTCGTACACATATAGAGTATGGATCAAGGTATCTGCTGATTTTTTTTCGTAGTGGAAAATGTTTTTCATTTTTGCAGAAACCATTTTTTCATAAAATTTCAAAAAAATGGTTTCTGCAAACATAGAAATCTTTTCCACCCCTAAAAAATTCAGAAGATACCTTGATCCATGCTCTACATGTGCACAAAAACCGATTTTAAAAATATTGCTTCGTTATTTAATAAAAAATCAAAAACCAAAAAAATGAGGAAATGCTTCCAGTTTCGCCACAAACATTCATTCAATTTTTCAAAAAAAAAAGAATAAAAAAAATTAAAAGAAACATTTGTAAGACTGAATGCTACGTAACGTAAATTTATCAAAATCCATAAAAGTGATAAAATGAGCTTTGTAATGAAAATGCGGGTCGTCAAATTCACATTCCTAACAATCAAAAATGCCGGGGCCCGTAGCATAGTGGCTACACGATCACTTCATAAGTGGATGGTCATGGGTTCGATCCCAACCCCGGCACTTGTAATATTTCGTCAGTTACAATTCCCCCCGAGAAGCGGCTGGCACCTGACCCTCTTCAGAGCATATTCTCCAACGGACCCGAAAACCTGGGTATCGGCTAACGGCAACTCATAATGGACCCCCAATCGAACTGGAAAAGGAACAAGAGTCACATATCAATAACCTCGTGCTCATCATTCAACCATGGATAGGGTAGAAAAGTGACAACAGCGCAAAGGCAATAAGTTCGATATAGTAAAATAAGAATAGAATACATTTAGGCGCTGTACAAAGAGTAAGTGCCAATTGAAATCGCTTAATCAAAAAATCCTCTAGAAAATATTTCAGAGATTCCTTAGACAATCTCCAAAAGTTTATTAATAAATGCCTCCAAGAATTCCTTTGAACGGAAATTTCTCAAAATTCCTCCAGAAATTCATTTCAGAAATGTTTCAAAGAAATTCCTCGTCAAATTTCTTAAAAAATTACTCTAGCAATTTCTCCCGATATTTTTGAAAATTTTGCATGAGATGGTTCAGAAATTCCCCCAGGCATTCATCGTGAGATTCTACAAGAATTTTCTCAAAGGGTTCCTTTTGCACAAAACATTCCATTAGATAGTTTGCTTTAAAAAACCTCCATGTTATTTTTTTAGAAAACCTCTCAAAGTTTCGTAGAATTATCCAGAGATTGCTTCAAAAATAAGGCATGAGATTCCTCCATACATTTCTCCAAAAAAACCGTTAGTAAATCTTCCGAGGGCTCCCCAAGAAATTTAACGGAAACAACAAAATCTTAAAGAAATTCCTTAAAAATTCTGCCATGTATGTACTAAGAAATTACTTTAAAAGCTTCTCACAGAAATTTGTCTGATGGTCCCACTTGAGGGGGGGTGATAGTTTGTTAACAGTCAATCGAAAATTGTTATCAATTTAAAAATAAAATGGTCAAAAACTCAAGATTATTCAAAGCTTATTATTAAAAAAAACATTACATTAGAACCAGTTGCCCGGTTTTAATCCTCTAATTTCCAAGCCCGCCTTAAGGCGAGTTATAGTTTGAGCATTTTTGCATATAACTTTTATGCGCTGATATTAAAGACAGTTCAGCATACCTTTTTTTGTTTCATTTGAAGCGTATTTACATCTATTTATAATTTTTTGAAAAATATATGTTTTTTAGATCACTCGAGAATTATCATACTTATTTTTTTCCTCAATCATTATATCATAGTAAAAATGTTGAGGCAACTCGAATACACTCTAAAATTATTTTTCTAAATAATATTTATACGGAAAATAAAACATTACATGAAAAAAAATTAAACAATAATCGCGAGATCTCAAAATGCCTTTGTCTTAAAAAATCGGTATCTCAAATAGACTTCCAGGAAAAATATAAAAGTATATGGATGTTAAAAAATCAAATCTAGAAAAACCAAAAACCAAATTTCACAAAATCGCGAATTAAAAAGAATTACCTAAACATTATTCAATCGATTTTAGATGACGAAAAATGATTTCTAGATCAAAATAAAAAATGCGACAATGGGAGCGGACCTGGTGTGGTGGTTAGAACACTTGACTATCACGCCGAGGACCTGGGATCAAATCCCACTCCCGACATACTCACAAAATGTGGGATCTTCCTTCGGAAGGGAAGTAAAACGTGGGTCCCGAGATGAACTAGCCTAGGGTTAAAAATCTCGTTAATACAGACAAAAAAAAAAAAAATGCGACAATTAGAAAGATAACAATACTTCAGATATTCAAAAATTAGTTTACAAATTCTTCCAGAAATTCCTTTGTAATTTCTCCAAAGATTCCTCCAGACATTCATTTAAAAAAAATCCAAGGATTGATTTAGATTTTTTTTTCTAATAGTTTAATTTCCCCTACAGATTGCTTCAAAAATAACACTTGGAATTGTTCCAGATATTTTTCAAAGAGGATTTTTTTAACTCTTGCATGGGATGTTTCAAAAGCTCCTCCATGAATTCTTCATGGTTTTGTCTTAAGAATCTCCAGGAACTTTTTCAAAGGATTACTTTACAAAACCTAGCATTGAAAACCATGCTTTTGAAAACCTCCATGGATTTCTTCAGAGAATAATCCAGAGTTTTATGAAGTTTTCCAGGGATTCTTTCAGAAATCAGTATAGACATTCTTCCAGATATTTCTTCAAAAAAATCATCAGCAAATCTTTTTTAGGCTCCACAAGAGTTTCCTCTGAAAGAATCAGAACATCTTCTAGGAATGGATCAATGACGCATACTTTTCTAGCATTCGCCGCATGTAAACAAAGGTGCCACTGTATGTGGACATTAGCATTGTGACAGCAGTCTAGTTATGTCAAAAATACAAGGCTACGGTGGCGCTATCTATTCATTCCATAGCGGCCATTTTAATTATTTAAGAGGTCCATTTCCGAAAAAAACCTTCCAAGCATTTAACACTAAATTCTCCCAAAGTTTATTACAGAAATTATTTTAAAAATTCCTCTAAAGAATGCGGCAGATATTTTTTCGAAACGTTTTTTTTTAGAAAATCTATCAAAAATTCGTCAAGATTCTTTAAAAAAAACTGAACTCTGTCTAAAACCTTCCTATTGCGTCACGTTGGGAATAACTTTGCTGGCGAAGTGTGCAAATTGGGTCAGAAATGACCCCAATGCCAAAGGAGGGTTAAAATCTTCCAAGGATTATGTCATAAATTCCACCTATGGTTCCTCAAATTCTACAAGATTTTTTTCCTCAGAAAGTCTTCTGCGGATTCCTGTAGAAAATCTCGCAGGGATTTCTCCAGATAAAATTCCAGGGATACGTTTGGAAAATCATCAAAGGATTCCTTCAAAATTTCTTAAAAACTCGCGTAGGGTTTTTTCCGGGGATTCAGAAATTCCTGCATAAATTAATGCACGACTACTTTTCTTGATTCCAGCAGAAATTCTTCCAGAACCTTTTTTTTTTTTTGGAAATTCATACATAGAATCATGCTGGATTACCTCCGGATATTCTTACATTTTTTTTAATTCCCCCAGGGCTTCCTCCAGAGATGCTTCTAGGTTGGTTTTCCACGGTTTGCTTCAGTAATTCATTCAGAAATATTCCCTACGAAATCCTTGCAAGAAACTCTAAAGATTTTTCTAAAGATTTTTTACAGACCAAGTGTTAGATTTTCTTGAAATTACACCAGTTTCTCAAAGTATTTCTTCAAGAATTTGTTCAGAATGGTCTCCTGGAATATCTTTGAGAGTATTCCAGGTATTTTTCAGGATATTCCTCTAGAGATTTCTACAGGACTTTGACTGGAACTTTTTCAGAAAGTCTTCCAGAGTTTCTTTCAGAAATTCTTCCATAAACATTTCTCCAAGAATTCCTTTAGAAAGCGATCCATAAATTCATCAACACACACTCAATCCTGAATTGCCTGTTCAGCATTTTTTTGACGAAAATAGAATAGCAGAACTATTTCGGTAGCTTCGGTAATCGATTTTACTGAGGCTCAGTACACCAACTGTCAAAACTGGGTGCAAAAGGTAAACAATGCAGTATAGCTGTATTCAGCTGTTCTATTTTCGTCAAAAATTTACCGAGCACGGTATTCCAAGTTAAGTGTGTAGAATCCTTCAGAGATCGTTTAATAGATTTCTTCAGGATTTCCTCAAAAGGTACCTTGAGAAATTTCTGCAAAATTTGTTTAGGGATTTCATTTAGAAATTTCTCCAGAAATATTCCCTAGGGGATTACTACAGGCAATCCATCTGAAATTTTCCAAAAGATTTATCTTTACATGGGTTTATCCAATTGTTTGTCCAGACATTTTTTCAGGGATTCCTTTAGAAATACGCCTATGGTGTCATGCAGGAATTTCATCACAAAATTCTTACAAGAATTCCTCAAAAGATTCTTCTTTGTATCTTACCAGGGGTGTGTCAAAGAGTTTCTCCAAGTATGCCCCCGAGTATTTCTTCAGACTGGCCTCGTCGGATTCCTCCAGGAATTTATATAAAACTTCGAATAGGGATTTCTGCAGAGATTCCTACAGAGTTACTTTCGGAAATCTCCCTTTTTGCCTTTCTCGTACTCTAAGGGCACTGGAAAGGCCATATGTTCACTAAGGTGGCCCACACTTATATGAAAAACAAAAATTTCGGAAAATGCCAAGTCTTACCTCCTCAATCAGTTGTTTCAGACTCCCAGAAGCTACGTTCAAAATTTGAGCAATATCGGTTGAGCCTAAAGACTGCCCCAGAAAGTATGGACGCACAGGGCCGCTGCAGTCATCAATAAACAGTCAATTCAGAACTGGCACGGCTGAGGGAATCCGACTGTCTAGGTCTAGTCTTCAGTTGTCTGGGCCTGATCGATGATTCTTGTTTAGGGCTTCGTTTTGGTTGTTTCTGCTTACTATAGGATCGAAAATTCAAACGTTCTTTGCCACGATGAACATTGGAATTCCAAATGTTAACTTTTTAGGTCATACCCCACTCTGTGTTAGTTAGAAGGTTTTTTCTTGTGCTCAAACACCTTCATTATTTGTTTATCCAAACGAGGGTTAGCAGGATCTTTATTTTTTACCCAATTTTTGCCTATGCTTAAACATGTTATCCCTACCGTGGGTGCTGATTGCTGCTTGAACAATTTTCTCACTTACTCCCGCCATATTTTGATCATTTCCTAAGTGACCTTTCAAACGATGTACAACGTTTGTGCACATTTTTTCAATGATTTTCCGCTGATAGTTCATGTATTTTGAAACATACTGTTGCAATCGGAAAAACCGCTTTACAAATGCTAAGAAAATAGGTTGACCAACAGGATGTAACGTTCAAAAAGTACTAATCATCAATAGTTTTGAAATGTCAATATTTTCTTACTGCGTCCATACTTTCTGGACCGGTCTTTAAGGGGGCGCTCAAAACGCTTGAAGTTTGTATGGGAAAACTTGGTCAAATGTATGCAGAAATTTTAAGTTTTCGAATTTTGCCGCTAGGTGGCGCTGTTAGCGTTCAATAATCAAACCCTTTGGTATTATTGTAGGTGACTATATGTCGAACAGCTTTGTCGAAGACCGCAAAGTGATCCAACGTCTGTGAAAAAAGTTATACCCTAGGTAAAGTGAGGATAAACTTTATTGTTGTTTTTCCAATACATGTAAAGGAATTATATCAATAATGAAATCTCAAAACTTTGCCTCACTTTGCCTAGAGTATAAATTTTTTCACAGCCGTCGGATCGCTTCGAGGTCTTCGACAAAGTTGTTTGGCATATAGTCACCTACAATAATACCAAAGAGTTTGATTATTGAACGCTTACAGTGTCACCTAGCGGCAAAATTCGAAAACTTAAAATTTCTGCATACATTTAGCCAAGTTTTCCCATACAAACTTCAAGCGTTTTGAGCGCCCCCTTAGGCTCAACCGATTTTGCTCAAATTTTGAACGTAGCTTCTGGGAGTCCAAAACAACTGATTTAGGAGGTAAGACTTGACATTTTTCGAAATTTTTGTTTTTCATATAAGTGTGGGCCACCCTAATGTTCACTCAAAAAACGTTTTTTCGAAAAAAAAAAAGGCTAGGAGGATCAAGTTGCATATACCAATCGACTCTGTTCGATGTTTTGACAAACTATGTCTGTGCACAAAATAAGTTCACTTTTTTTAAGGCACTTCCCATTGGCCGTTTTTCGGATTATAGCTCGAATCAATCCGGAGTTTTACCACATTGTTTGCTATGGTCATTTCAGTGATCCGAACCAGCACCGGTAGAACTAGCTGTATATGAAACTGAACCAAGCCCCATCATGCGACACATCAAATTGCGGCGGTTTTTGAAACATTAAGCATGGTACATGAATTTTGTGCGGAAATCAACACTAGAGATTACAAATTCCGCGATGAGATGGCAGCCATATATTCAAGATGGTGGCTCCAAATTCAAGATGGCGGCTGTTTAATGGTATTTTAGGCTCTAAAATCTTGCAATATGGGTATATTGGTATGGGGAAGATATCCGGAGTCCGAAATACCAAGATAATATCCAAGATAACGGTTTAAAATCCAAGATGGCGGATCCAAATTCAAGATGGTGGCTATTTAATGGAGTTTAGGCCCAAAAATCATGCAATATGGGTATATTGGATATGGGGAAGATATCCAGAGGCCAAAAATGACGAACAAAATATCCAAGATGGCGGTATGAAATCCAATATGGCGCCTTCAAATTCAAGATGGTGGCTCCGAATGGAGGAGCACGTGCCTCTGGAGCCGACCTACTGATATCTGGTATTGGAAAGATGTCTGGAGTCCTAAAGTGGCGACCAGAATATCCAAGATGGAGCTATAAAATCCAAAATGGCGGCTCCAAGTTCAAGATAACGGTTGTTTAACGGAGTTTCAGGCCCTAAAGCATTTGTTATGGGGAAGAAGTCTAGGATCCATAAATGGCGACCAGAGTATCCAATATGGTGTCAACAAATTCAAGATGGCGGTAGCCAAAGGCTTCAAAATCATTTAGCAGATGTCCGGTTCGGAGTGCAAAAATGGCGGTCAGAATATCCAAGATGGAGGTCTAAAATTCAAGATGGCGGCTCCAAGTTCAAGGTGGCGGTTGTTAACCGGAGGTTCACGCTCTAAAGCATTTGGTATGGGGAAGAAGTCTAGTATCCAAAAATGGCGACCAGAATATCGAAGATTGCGGACTTAAATCTAAAATAGCGGCGAAGAATACAAGATAGCGGCTTATTTTTAGTTCAAGGACAAGGTATTTGGAGTACACAGCTCAAATTTTCTAGATCACCGTTTTTTAGAACCGGTGAATGGGTATGGCTGTAAATGCATCACGCTGATTGTTCAGTGGCTGTCATCATCGTGATGCATTTTGATCCAGATCCGTTCAACGGTTCTAAAAAACGGTGCTCTAGAAAATTTGAGCTATGTACTCCAAATACCTTTGTTGCGACGCCGCACATTTTGAACCGGTCTAAAATATGAACCCGTCTAGCCACAACATAACTGCAGCATGACAGTTCTCGCGCGGTAGTAGTGGTAGGTGAAATAAGAGGTGAAAGTAGATGGATGAGGTGCAAGTAGAATTCGATAAAAACAACGGAATTTCGCCATCGTAAAAGTAGGAAAAGAAAATCAGTTTAGAGATATTGAAGTTATTTAAAATTTATTTCGGTAACCAAATTACACTAATTGGTGCTTCCGTAAGTTGTGGGAGTGCGGTGTAAACATATACACAAAGTCCGTTAGTTGAAACCTGTAGAGAAAAAAGGTAAATTATTAGTGAAACTTAGTAAAGACTTACCTGGATTTCTCCCACTAGCTGTGCAAATACCGATGCTTGGTACGCCCCGAAACAGGGGAAAATAACCAGAAAAGCTGCCGTGCCAGTGGGTTATATCGTAAGTAGACGCAAGAATAGAATTTTCTTATGTGTAATGTATAATTGAAAATATTTGTGATTACAAAAATAGTATCCGCGCAACATACCGATTAGGGTAACGGCCCCAATTATAGTGCAACCAGAGAATTGAGAAAAGAAGTCGTGGCAAGGAAATCATTCAATTGTAAGTTGTTAGTTATTTTAGTCTGTGTTGTGAATTGTGTTTATTGAATTTTGTTAATAAATTTCAGTTTAAGCGTTGCTTCAAAAAACCTGAGCCACTATAAAAATCTGGTTTCCCTCTCGGGAACAACCTTTTCCTTAAGGATCAAACATCAGAAACCAGTGAGGCGAATCATGAAAATTTGGACAGGCGTAATGTATATGTATAATGTACTAGTCTACGTCGGTTGACGAAATGAAATAAATAAATAAATAAATACAATTCAGAATCATGTTAGTTATAAGAATATGAATACCTATAAAAGTAATTATAAAAATGAATAACATTTTCAAAGACAAAATAGTATTTATCCTAAAATTTCTCACATGTGATAATTGAATTACTCTTTCAAATAGTCTAGTTTCAACTGCGTGTGCTTTGCCAAAAGCCCGGCATGTCAGTCTAACTAAGACCAAAGTTAATAATAGGGAGGTAGGTACTCCAACGAAACCAGACTCAGCATTGATGCGTGTGCTCGAGCACGAACCTTCAACGGGACAAAGGTTTTGTCTGACTCGGTTTTCTCGAGTGGCACTACGTTCAGATTCTCATCCCCAACCCATCCTTAGAAAACGCAAAGGTCACATCAAATTGATAGAGTCGTTTCAATTCTGACGTTGCGTTGTTGGTTGGGAATGCGGTTCAATGGTTGTTATTTGCTACGAAGTAAAACTGAGAGCCAAAGTCAACACGAATGAAGATGGTTTGGTTACTGTTGTAGCAATCAATGGTCAATGCGGTTCACCCCCATAGAGATTTGATTAGGACATAAGTTTTAAGAGCTACATTTCAGTCGGGTGGAAACACATACCAGAGCATCTAGTCGATGAAATTCATAATGGTTTGCAACAAAGTTTCTGCTTTGTTCTACTAGGTGCATAATATCCAATCTGACGATGTGTTCCTTGCTGAGCTTGTCTCTTGACATCGACATTATAGTAGTTGAAGTATTTGAACTGACGGAAAAAGAACAACTGTTTTAGATTTTCTCCTACGTTTCGACTGTCTTCAAGTTCTTCAAGTAGCTCAAATCCCAATATTCACATTTTTTCCTTTACTCATCGACATTTGTATCCTTTAAGTAAATTTCGTATTCTTTCTCTCTTACAGACCACCTGTCCATCGCTTCCGTAGCCATGAATAATCACGGTTCGGACGTCTTCCATCACGATCAACCAACTCAACATCTTTCCCGCCACTTCCACCGATGGACCGCTCCGGACCATCTCTCACCGGTCCGGGGTCCTACTGCCCGTACAGCACCGACTCCAGCTCTTCGGCGCGGTCCTACATCCGTCCGTTCGACACTATAAGAGCTCTGCACGAAACGATTGTTTCGCTCCGGACGGCACTGGAAGACTCCCGTCGGGAAAACGAACGACTACAGAAGCAAATTAACGTGCGGGATGTTGTGGAAGAGGGTCGAGGATTTCTAAAAGACTACAATAGCCATACTTATGGAAGCACCTCGAAGGATCTGAACACTAGTGTGGAAACGGAAGACGCCAGAGCGCAGGACAAGAAGTCGAAGAAAGTGAAGAAGCGCAGGAGTAGACCTCCGGGCGAAGATACGGGGGATTCTAAGGTTGACCCCGGAGAAGAAGACGAAAGTCAACCACGGCTACAGGAGGCGAAAGACGAACCTATCAAAAAGAAGCACTCACCGAGGGATGTACAAAGCCATCAGAAGGTTTCAGTAGTTCCGGATATCCAAATAGTTTCGCATCCGCCATCGGGAAGCGGGCACCCAGCCATGGCATCGCGAATTGACGTGAAGATCAAGGTTTCGTCCAACATCAACGTGGACGGAAGCAGCTCGGAGGCGGACAGTTCCGAAGCAACTGAACAAAAGAATGTGGAAACGAAGGAACAGGACGCTTCGGAAACTCCGGAAGACGAAGACAAAACCATAGGCGAAGAAGATTCAGAAGAAGCGAAAGAGAACGTAACGGTCAAAGAAGAATTCATCAAGGGTGACGCGTCGAATGTGAAGATCAACCTGACGAACGAAGAGAATCTGAGTGTGACCAGATCTACGGAAGGCATCAACATTCGACAGACGTCGTCGGAGAATCTGCATGTGGATGTGGACCGGCAGAGCAATCCGTCGATTTCAGAAGGTGACAATTCAGTGTTCACAGAAGGTGCCACAACTCCGGTGGATCAAGAGGGAGCCGCCGGATACACGGCACCCGAGCCTAGGACTTCCGTGAAGAAAAGTGAATCGGAAAACCAAGAAGAGGTGGACGATATCGAGTTGATATTTTCGTCGGACGATAACAAGGACGTTATCCAGGAAGATTTAGTGTCCATTTCGGACTTTGAACCATGGCAAGAAAGTGGGCAGGCGGGAACGCCTGTTCTCATCAAGTTCAAACAACTGTCATCGGATCAGGAATCCAGTCAGAAAGGATCGATGGATCGAAGTGATAGTGAAGTAGTGGAAGGCGATGGATCCAATAGGGACCTGTTGCCGAAAGATAAGAGTCTGGAGAGTCAGGATTCGCTAAATTTAGAAAGTGCAAAAAAGGGGGTAGATTTTAGGGCAAACTCGTCCAGTCTGGAAAAGGATAGTAGTTTAGATTATGGTGCAAGTGGGGATGTGAAAAGGGAAGACAGCTTTGATGTTGGTGCTACCAGTGGAACGAGTGGATTAGGGAAACGTTGGACGAATTATAATGTGTTGATCGAGACGGATATTTCGAAATGTGGGATCGCAGAGGAGAACATATTGGAGATGGGTAGGCGGAATACGTGTCCTAATCCTCCGGCATACAGGTAAACTATCAACAGTTCATTTACATTCTCGATTATCTTTAAAATAAAAGAACAAAACGTCGAAAAGTTAAAGAATGGTTTTGCCTTTCTCGTACACCAAAGTGTACTGAACGGCTATATGTTCACTCAAAAAACGAATTCTCGATAGAAGGCTCGGAGGGTCAAGTCACATATACCAATCAACTCAGTTCGACGAATTGAGATGATGTCTGTATGTGCGTATGTGTGTATGTGTGTATGTGTGTATGTATGTCTGTGTACAAAAAGGTCACTCGCTTTTAAGGTTGAAGGATTTGTAATTAATTGAGTCAATGACGATGACTGTCTGCTTCTTATTCTTCTTCGTTCACTGGAAAAGCTAATTCACGCTTTTTATGAAACATACGTGAACTTACCTTCATCTGAATATATTCAGTAGATAGCAGGAAAAACCACCAATAATGTTTCATGACATTTTCCCTCGAAAATGCCTTTAAATCACAGAAAACTGCAAAAATTCATAAACATTTTTCTTCGCTGCTATCACCACTACCAACTTGACACTGGCTAAAGGCACGCACACATTCTCATAAAATCCTCAAAAACCCGAAACTCAAATCTTTTTCAATGAAAAAATCACTATTATGCACATTTCTGTAGTTTTGAAATGCATTCATTGCACCCAGCAGTAATTTTCACACAATACAACACTCACTTTTTGCCCCCCGAGCACCTTGTTTCTTTAGAAACTGCTTTTAAACTATCAACACCGGCAGTGAAACTAAAACAGTGTATCGTCATTTCAATTAAATCGCGCGATTGAGAAAATCGTTAAAAAACAGCCGCGCACTAAGCAATAACATCAAGATATACGCGATCGATTCAAACTTTGGGAATCAGAACAACAATATTCGTCCTGCAAACAGCGCACTCACTACGCCAGCACAGCCACACTCCAGACGGTGCATGCACTACGACCGAACCAGGGAAGCATCATCAATGTGAAGTTGCCAGTTCAATGTTTTGATTTATTTAAACCAGTTTTCTAAAGTTATTTCAAAAACGGTGAAAAGTTGGCTTAATAATTAAACGTGTCATCTAATTTAGTTTTATATTATACAGGTCGGACTCGATTATCCGGGGGTTCAATTAACCGGGGGCCCGATTATCCGTGGCTCGATTATCCGGCAAAAATGGCTCGATTATCCGGGAAAAAGTTTGTTTTTGCTTTGTTTACAAATTTTCAGATTACTATTTGTCAAAAAATGTAATAAACATCAAATACAACACCTGCAAATAGGATTTAGCGTATTTGAAAATTGTTTTTATTTTTTCGCATTTTTTAGCTAAAATTTCATTTTTAAAAAACATGGTTATAATAATACCAGACGTTGAGTTTAGGCACTACAACGTCATGTATGTTAGCTTCTATTTTTAACGAACAATTCTTAATTGAAGATCATCAAAAATATAAGAAAAAATGCATGGCTCGATTATCCGGGTGATTCGATTATCCCGGATAATCGAGTCCGACCTGTATATCAATTGAAGTTGAGCATTACAATTAGTTTAAATGCTTCGAAAAATCTCCTACAAAAAGGGACACAATTTTATTTCCTTCATTATTTGTCCTGATTTGGCAACAATGCTCATCAACTGATATTTTCATTCCACCACATTTTGTTCGATTATTTTGTAAACAAACTTTGTGCAGCTTGAGCGTGACTTTCAGTTTGAGATGAAACGGTTCTAGCTGATGAAGTTATATGCCCCAAAAATGAACAACCGAAAAAGTTGGCAAGGGAGCTGATGATGTTGTATTTCAGGCCAAACATTTCAATAGGTCCTATCTGCATTTGAGAGGCTCTCTTTGTTCATTTTCTCTTTCAATTATTGCAATGTAATGGTACACTTTTCAACTATTTTTGCAGTACAAATCAAAAGACGATTGTTTTGACCATCGTTCAATGTACGGAGACAACATAATACAAATAAACAGCTGAGATATTAACGAAAGAGAGGGAAACCAAAGAGAGCCTCTCTTCTGCAGATTGGACCTTTAGACATGTTTGGCCTGATTTGTTAACCGTGTGGCATGTTCGAACATACCAATGATCTGAGAAGGCAGAGAATGAATCTGGATGTCCATCAAACGATTCTGATTAAAAATTTTGTTTTTTGCTTACTCGCAGTAAATATTAAATTGAGTAGTCGAACTGAAGCTGCTGTTGGATTTTCAGATTTGGGCTCGTGAAAAATTTATGCAAATTGCATTATTTGGAGTGTTATTGTTTTCTTTAAGTTTAATTTCATTGTCACAAGATTACTGAGCCGAGTGTAACTAAACGGACAACACATTCAATTTTAATTATCTTACAGTCATTAACGCCGCCAATAAAATTGATTTTTGCTTTCCCTCACTGTTTCAAAAGTAAAAACACAGAGAAAAATTTATAACGGGGATTTCAGAAAACGTCCAACTTCCTGTGGGAGGGAGCAAAACAGCATCAAAGGGCGCACACTTTTTTGACATCGAGTGTTTCACCGTTTTTGGAAGTTATTAAAAAAAATCTAGTTTAAATGTTTGCTCCGACATCGCTTGTTACAGTAACTAAGGGGCTGTCCATAAACCACGTGGTCATGAGGGGGGGGGGGGGGGATGGTTCGGCCAATGACCATTTTGTATGGACAAAAAAAAATTTGTATGGACAATTGACCCAGGGGGGGGGGGGGTTGAAAATTCCCAAAAAAATGACCACGTGGTTTATGGACAGCCCCTAACTGTCTCCGGTTAACTTTGTCTTGTCTACTGCGTTGTTTGTCGTTCCCTAGTTCAAGTCCCCGTTCAAAATATATGGAAAACTGATGTTCAAACAATCACAATTTCTTCAAGTTTTTTGCCTCAACTAAGCAAAGACAACCTAAATCGGACATTCCGTTCGTAAGTTATGCGCAATCGCATGCATGCCACTGCATTTAAAAAAAATCAGAACATACGATTACAATACTTCACAAAAATAAAAACGTATCCTGAACCGAAGCACGTGTTATTGTGTCACACATACCAGAGAAAATAGGTAGAGAAGCGAATAGTGTGAAGCCAAAAATACCTTATCGAACCGTCAAACTGGTATCCTAATGAACAAAATCAACAAACCTTGACGATTGCCGCAAAAGTGAAGATAAGTATTGCACTCATTTCAAACAAATTTTCACCAAAGTTTCCAAATATAATGATAACAGTGCAAACAACATTGATTTCTTGAATTAATGAAAATTGTTCCATTTTGGAACATCTGTTTGATAATTCCTAGTCAATACAACAACAGTATAAAAAGTTTTCAAATGCGGTATGCGAAATAGGCACTACCTTCGATGGGTGGATTAATCTGATTTGCGACAGTTGCCAGCATCCGAGCAATGAAATCAAAACAGAAAAAGTGTTGCCGTTCAGGCGGCTGTTCACTCTTCGCTTCTCTACCTATTTTCTCTGACACATACTATAAAGCAAATTTAAAATTCAAAAGCCGTTCAATGATTGTTTTGAAAAATAATATGAAGAAGAACTGAAGATCATACTGCCAACTTCTTCAACCTTAAGGCACTTCCCATTGGCCGATTTTTCGGATTATAGCTCGAATCGAACCGGAATTTTACCGCATTGTTTGCTATTAAAAATGGTCCGGATCGGTCAAGGCGTTCCGGAGTTATGGCCATTTGAGTGATCCGGACCAGCACCGGTAGAACTGGCCACATATAAAACTGAACCAAGTCCCCGACCAAGCCCCATCATGCGACACATCAAACTGCGGCGAATTTTGTAACCTTTAGCATGGTTGACAAATTTTGTGCGGATATTAACACAGGAGGCCAAAAGTTCTACGATGTCGGTTCAAAATTCAAGATGGCGGTCTAAAACCCAAAATGGCGGCTCCAAATTCAAGATGGCGGCTGTATAATGGAGTTTTAAGCCCTAAACCATGCAATATTTTGTATGGGGAAGATGTTTGGAGTCCAATAATGGCGACCATAATATCCAAGATGGCGGTCTAAAATCCAAGATGGCGCCTCCTATTCAAGATGGCGGCTGTTAAATGGAGTTTTAGGCACTAAAATCATGAAACATGGGTGTACTTTGTATGGGGAAGATGTCTGGAGTCCATAAATGGCGATTTCAGTATCCAAGATGGTGGTCTAAATTTCAAGATGGCGGCTCCAAATTCAAGATAGCGGCTGTTTAATGGAGTTTTAGAACCTAAAACCATGCAATAAGGGTATATTTTATATGGGGTAGATGTCTGGTGTCCAAAAATGGCGACATGAACATTCAAGATGGCGTTCTATAATTCAAGCTGGCGGCTTCAAATTCAAGATGGAGGCTGTTTAAAGGAGTTTTAGAACCTAAAATCATGCAATATGGGTACATTTGGTATGGCGGTCTAAACTCCGAGATGGCGGCTCCAAATTCAAGATGGCGGTTGTTTAGTGGAGTTTTGGCTCTAAAACCATGCAATAAGAGTATATTTTGTATAGGCAAGATGTCCGGAGTCCAAAAATGGTGACCTGAACATCCAAGATAGCGGCTCCAAATTAAAGATGGTGGTTGTAAAGTGGAGTTTTTGACTCTAAAACCATGCAATATGGTTATAATTTGTATGGAGAAAGTGTCCGGAGTCCAAAAATGGCAACCTAAATATCCAAGGTAGCGGTCTAAAATACAAAATGGCGGCTCTATATTCAAGATGGCGGCTGTATAACGGAGTTTTAGGCCCTAAAACCATGCAAGAAGGGTATATTTTGTATGGGGAAAATGTCCAGAGGCCAAAAATGTCAACCTTAATATCCAAGAAAGCGGTCTAAAATTCAAAATGGCGGCTTCAAATCAAGATGGAGGCTGTTTAATGGAGTTTTAGGCCCTAAAACTATGCAAAAATGGTATATTTGGTATAAGGAAGATATCCGGAGTCCAAAAATGGCGACCACAATTTCCAAGAGGGCGATCTAAAATAAAAAAGGGCGGCTCCAAATTCAAATTGGTGGCTGTTTAAAGCAGTTTTAGACCCTAACTGCATGTAATATGGGTATATTTGCTATAGGGAAGATGTCTGGAGTCAAAAATGGCGACCGTAATATGCAAAATGGTGGCCCAAACACCAAGATGACGCCTCCAAATTCAAGATGGTGGCTGTTTAATGGCGTTTTAAGCTCTAAATCCGTGTCATATGGGTTGATTTGGGCCCATATAGCCGAGGCGGTAAACGCACGGGTATTCAGCATGACCATGCTGAGGGTGACGGGTTCGATTCCCGGTCGGTCCAGGATCTTTTCGTAAAGGAAATTTCCTTGACTTCCTTGGGCATAGAGTATCTTCGTGCCTGCCACACGATATACACATGCAAAATGGTCATTGGCAGAGGAAGCTCTCAGTTAATAACTGTGGAAGTGCTCATAGAACACTAAGCTGAGAAGCAGGCTTTGTCCCAATGAGGACGTTACGCCAAGAAGAGAGAGAGATGGGTTGATTTGAAATAGGGACGAATTGTTGACTCCAAATGGCGGCTGTTCAATGGAGTTCTGGGCTCTAAAACCATGCAATATGGGTATATCTGGTATGGGGAAGAAATGTGGAGTCTTAAAATAAAGACCAGAATAGTCAAGATGGCGGACTTAAATCCAAAATTGCGGCTCAAAGTTCAAGATAGCGGTTTTTTGTTAGACATATAGGCACAAACATAAACGATATGATTTCTGGTGCCATGTAACGGATTTTTGTTTAACGTATGAAAGTGCGATATTCATCTACATGTCATTTGAGTTTTGTTGAAATGTGTTTTCGAAGGCACGAGGAAGGCGCCATCACCGCTAGGTGGATTAATTAGGGTTTTTTTTAAGAACAAAGAACTTACTATTTGCTTAGATTACTCGTTTCAAACTTTGGGCATTTGACGTGTTGTCCCTAAGCCATCGTATATCTTGGTACAATCCTTGTGCGAGATTTATCTATGCAGGAATTATCCATGAATTTCTCCTAGGGTTTCTACTAAAATTCATCTTGTAATTCCTCCAAAGAATTCTCAGGAGGATAGATCCTCGGTTTATTCCTGGAATTTCTCTCAGTATTTCACTCAGGATTCCTTATATCATCCCATTATATATCGATCTTCCTCCATCTGGGCTTTCTTCCGGGATTTTTTCCGGAATTCTCCCAGGAATTGCACCCGGAATTTTTTTCATTGAACTCTAACAAATATTTAAATCTCTAAAAATCATAGATTTCTCCCAGGATTAGTTCAGGAATTTCTACCGGCATTTTCTTCGGGATTGCTTTCACGATTTCCCCCAGGATGCCTTTCTGGATTTTCTGAATTCCTCCATTGCAGTGCATTGGTCCCTCCAGAGCTTCTTTTACTAAATTTCTCCAGGGTATTTTTGTGGCATACCTGCCGGGATTTCCGTTTGGATTTCTTTCAGAACTTCTTCTTCTTCTTCTTCTTGGCGTAACGTCATCACTGGGACAAAGCCTGCTTCTCAGCTTAGTGTTCTTTGAGCACTTCCACAGTTATTAACTGAGAGCTTCCTCTGCCAATGACCATTTTGCATGTGTATATCGTGTGGCAGGCACGAAGATACTCTATGCCCAAGGAAGTCAAGGAAATTTCCTTTACGAAAAGATCCTGGACCGACCGGGAATCGAACCCGTCACCCTCAGCATGGTCATGCTGAATACCCGTGCGTTTACCGCCTCGGCTATATGGGCCCTTTTCTTTCAGAACTATTTTCCAGGAATCCATCAGGAATTCCTTCAATAACTCATCATAAAATTCTTTCAGAGATTGCTCAATGCTCACGGGATTGCATTCAAGCTCTTTAACAGATTATTCCCCAGATTCTATCAGGAATTTCTTTAGGATTCTTCTTGAGTTTTCTCCTGAGATTTTGGGCTACCTCCATTGATTCCTCCAAGGATTTCGCCATTAATTTTTAACGGGTTTCGTCTATGGATTCTTTCCAAGATTCATTCAGATATTCGTTCAAAGATTTTTCTGGGAATCCTTCCGACCTTCCTTCATTGATTTCTCGAGGAGCACCTTACGGCGTTCTTTCAGGTGTTCCTCTGGAGATTAATTTAGAGATTCCTCCTAGATCTCTTCACGGTTCTGCCTGAATTCCTTCAGAGATTTCGGGATTTTTTCATCGACTTCTCCCGAGATTCTTATACATGGATTTATTCCGGCATTTGTTTCTGGGATTCCTTCAATGATTTCCTCCGAGATTCTTTGCGAGATTCCTTCTAGAATTCTTTCATCCATCATTCCCGGGTTTCCTTCCGGGACTTCCTCTGATATTTCTTCAGGATTCTGTCAAGGATTCTCCCAGGACTTGTTTTTGGAATTCCTTTAGAAAGCCCTCCAGAGGTTTCTTAATTAATGACATCCCGGAATCCTTCCGGAATTTCCCCCCGGGATTCCTTCACGGATATTTCCCGGCATTTCTTCATGGATTCCATTAGGAATTATTTCATGGTTTTTTCTCGGGATTGCAACAGAGATTCCTCCAGGATCGATCCTGAATCCTACAGGAAATCCTCCTGGATTTTTTCATTGATTTCACCCAGGTTTCCCTTGGACATTTCTCCAGCAATTCTTTCGGGGATTTTTCAAGGATTCCTCACGGGATTCCTTTTAAGATTCCTTCATTATTTTCTACCGGATGGAGCCGGATTGTATTAGAAATTCGTTCAGAAATTTATACCAAGGATCCTTTCAGGGTTCCTCCCGAGATTACTTTACGGATTTCTTAAGAGACTCTTTCCGGGATTTCGTGGATTCCTCCGGGATTCAATCAGAATTTCTACATGGTATTTAAGATTTGATTAGTGATTCCATCAGGCCCAAAAACCATTTTCGCTGTATAAGAGTGGAACAAATCACTCTTCAGCAATCTTTAGCTTAAGAAACTGCAATTCAACTAGTTCTGTTGCTTGGAGGAATTGATACCGGGATTCCTTTAGAATATTTCCAGTGTTATATCCCGGGATTTTTTTCCCGGGTTTCCCCTGTTGATTCCTTCTGGAACTTCTGCAGGAATTAGGCTGACACAAATTTCGATTTTCTCTTGGTCTTGGTCTTGGTCGGTTTCACCTTTTTTGTCTTTTTTTAGTCGTCCTCCTTCCCATCCGCTTGCTAACAGTCTAAAAATAGATTTCGGAGCTGCCGCAGCTGCTGCCGTCACCAACACAATCACACTCCGTCTTTGTTAGTGGCAAAAGTGCAGTCGTTTAAAACAATCCATTATTTCATGTTGAAACAACCAAATGTCTGTTTGTTTCAACAAACTGTCAAAAATTTCGACAAATGAAAACATTTGTATTATAAAACAATGAAGCAGTTCAGTTTGAACTTAAAATCAGTTTGTCGCAATAGTAAACTGAAAAATCGGTTAATTTGAACTATAATTTGATTATGTTTACAATTAATTTATCTGCGTGAACGAGGCTTGCCGAGTTAGATAATTACGACGAGTGCTGTAAAAATCGAGTTCTGCACCGAGTTGCGTACAGCATTTTTTGCAATTTCATAAATTACCACTTGACGATAGTTTTTAACTAAATCATAAAACTGCACACTGATGTTCATAGCCATGTTTAAGAAAGTCTGATCATAGCAGGTTATACTGTGCAGTTGTCACAATTATTCAAACTGCATCCAGAAAGCTTCAAGAAGTTGATCAAATCTGAAAACAGTGCTGTAAAGGTTCATTACGCAACGCAAATCAGTGCTGTAATAAACCATTACAGCACTGCTAATTTGGTATGGGAAAGTAGGCCTTGTCCTGACATATTTGCGTGAGGTAAAACAGCCTACTACGATGAAAAAGTGCAACTCTATGTTTTCCTAATCCTAATTGTACCTACATGTTATATCTCACATTACCAAATTGTACATGAAGTTTTTACGATTTCTTTAAACAGCCAATGATTTGAATGTGCACCATTTTTTAACTCTTCAGAAACTTTTTCACACATTTTTTTTCTCCATCGTCATCCGAACGTTTAAACGCATGTTTTGACACCAAGTTTTTGCAGGAACAAAATTGAAAAATAAAAGAAATGGGTCTTTAATATATTTTAAATTTCAGATTTATTTTGATTTTTTTTTCGACGCACGCTGTGTGAATGAATACTGATTGCAAAGCGAAAGCGACACAGTTGCTCCAAACATATGCATCGATAGCGTAACAAGCTCCTTGATTATTATACTCGCAACATTGACGAATGTTTAGTCGCATGTCCTAATTTTGGACATGACAGTTTTTGAAAAAGGGTGCCAGCAAGGGCACCCAGGCCCGTCAACGCACATCTTTTTGGAATGGTTAGAAAAATATTTTTTTTATCCATCGCTAGAAAAAAGAGTTGGTCGACCATATGGTCGGCATTCAATTTTCATCTGGCTGTCATCCAATTTCAGGATGACATCATTCGGTCGGTGAACCATATGGTTTCCGACCGAGTGTCGAACTGGGGCGCGATCGTATCGCCTCTCAGTCGATCCCAGGCGGAGGTTTCCGTTCAGTGTAGGATCGAGTGTGGCTCACTCTTTCGCGCGCATCGCTCTCACGCGCTCTCCCGTGTTTTCACCCAGCAGTCACCGAATCATCACCATGGTGTCACCGGGGCGAGATCTCTCCGGTGTTTCACCGCAGCGCGCACTCTGGCGCAAAAACCTCACTGGAGCGCGCACCCGGGTGATTTTTTACACTTCACCGGAGAGAATTTTAAAGCGCTCTCATCGCACTGTTGTGTTGGCTAGTGCTCAGGGAGCTAAGAGATTTATTTCTACCCACCAAGCTTGCGCGCATCCGAATCGCAGTGGTGGATCCACATACAGTACTGGCCAAAATTATAGGCAATGCTCATGATACTATGTTTAGGTTGATAAACCTCCCTTTGAGATAGCTTTATTCAAATGCAATTATTTTAGTATTATTGTCTATTGACTACATTTAACAATACAACGCTTTTTACTCCAAACGATTATCAACATAGAAAAACTAATTAAAATCTTGAAATTGGTCAAAAACTGTCTGGCCAAAATTATAGGCACTATGTTGACCTACTAAACAAGGTATGATGTCCTATCTCAGAAACTTTTTATCATCGAGGTTATAATACTTTCACGAGCCTTAAATATTCTTTTAGCACGGTTTGGAATCGGGATCATAAGTTTATGCCATTGGCGTTTGGTGAATTTTGAACAAATATCCATGAAAGCTACAACGAATACCTGACGATTTTTAGTTTGATAGTTTTACAACTGCTGATCAATATACTTCAAGTGTTCTCAATACGATTGTTGTCTAGGCTAGTTGACGATCAAGCTAGGACAGAAATTCCATGGCTTTGAAACCAATCAATTGATATTTCACCTTGTGATACGAAGCATTCTCTTCATGAAAATACCAGTTATCATCATTATAAATGAAGTTCTCATCAAAGTGTTTATCCTAGACGACAGATATAGTTTTGATATATTGTTTGGCATTCAGCATACCCCCAGATGATATCAGGGGATCAATATCTTAAAAAAAAATCATCCCCACAGACTGTTACTACCCCAGCCCCTTGCAGTCGTGTTTGGATGCTGAATAGCATATTGCGTTATTCTACTCTCCACCTTACAGACACCCCATATTCCAGTAAATTTCTTCAAAAAGGATAAAATCACTGAATACAGCATGGTACCGTTGTATTTGGCTCCAATGGGCATGTTTTTGGCACCCTTCGAGACGTTCTTAATTTACTTGTTGCCTTAGACTGAAAACCGCTTTTTTGAGTAGCTGTATAACTAATAATGGAAAGTGGGACTGGATACTCACAGTGTGTGAGACTGCATTTCTTCAATAGAAACTGGACTGCCGGTTTCATAGTAAGATAGATTGAATTCCATTAGGTATGTAAGAAACATTTCCAATGTCCACGAGATATATCTCAATAAGAACTTTAGTCGTAATGATGGTTACAGGTATTTTAAACAAGCCAATGCTTCATTTCACAATTCAAAATTAATCAATTTCAATGCCATACAACAAAACATACCCATTACAATACCTGGGAGTTCATATTCTGGATGGCTTGCCCACTAACCTACACTTAAAACCTTTTGGAAACGTATGGAGGACATTTATTATTTACTGCAAATTTATAAACTAGAAATCACAAGTATCTCGAGATAGCTATCATTGACATTTGATAAAATACACCCAAAATCAAATTTACAAACCAATGATCTCGGTTCTAAACAATACTAACACCTCTGCTAAACAGAATATTGAAGGATCCTGGTGATGTTATTACTAATGTCTGAGATAGAACATCAAACTTTCTTATGAAGGTCGATAAAGTCACGGTGTGTCTGGTAGAACAAATTTATTAGAAAAAAATGGGCATCGCTAATTTTTACGCTACGTGAAAGTTGACGCTACCAGCTTTCATTCAAGCCCAACATCGAAATATTCCATCGGGGGAACTTTTTCATACAAAAATTGGGTATGTTTGTTAAGTAGAAACAGGGATTAATTTGGAACCGTGCATTTTGTATGGGGAAAAACAGTATTCTGAAAAATTTGTTCGGGATCCCTCGGTGGATTTTTTTGAGGGACCCTGCAAATGAAAGCTGAAAGCCTCTATTTTTGAATAGCGAAAAATTTGACGATGCCTATTTTTTTGTTATAAACTTTTCCCATACACACGCCGTGAAGTGCCTATAATTTTGGCCAGACAATTTTTGACCAAATTCAAGATTTGAATTCTTTCTCCTTCGTTAAGTTTTGCTTGATGTTTGAAACAATGCAATTTTATTTCGTGATCAATGAACACTTATATTCGAATAATGGCATTTGAGTTAAGCTAACCCGAAGAAAGGTATATCGAACAATGCATCGTATCATCATCACTGCCTATAATTTTGGCCAGTACTGTTTAACGTTGAGCACATAGTGGGTAAGGTGCGATGCAAAGAGATAAGAGATCGGATAAGCGTCGAAGCACACTCTGTGGAAACTATATGCAGAACGCATGAACCGTACATAGTAGATGAGTTGCGATGAGTGCGGAGATGCGATGGAGCTGCTTCGACGCATGTGAACGCAAGAGAACGCAAGAGAATGCTTGTCGGGTATGGATTTTATGATTGCGCTCGTTGTGTATGTAAAGCAATGCGGATTTAATGTGTTGGGAATGCTAGTAGGTAATATAAAATGCGTTAATATGTTGTTGTTTTTCAATATAACCCAATGCTTTTTCACATGACTTGTATTTTGATGAACCAGACGTAATAGAAATTTATCATACTGTCTATCGATCACCATGTAAAATAACATATTTCATTGCATATAAAATAGTATTCCATCAAATCGTTTATAGTAGTTTACGCAACAAGGTGCAGAATAACGATTTTTACAGCACGAGTCGTACATTTATCCAACGAGGCTTGCCGAGTTGGATAATTACGACGAGTGCTGGAAAAATCGAGTTCTGCACCGAGTTGCGTACAACGTTTTTTGCAATTTCATAAATTACCCTTGAGGACAGTTTTAAACAAAACTTTTTCATCAAACTGCACACTGATGTTCATAGCCATGTTCAAGAAAATCTGATCATAACAGGTTATACTGTGCAGTTGTCACAATTTTTCAAAACTGCGTTCAGAAAGCATCAAGAAGTTGACCAAAACTGAAAACAGTGCTGTAATGGTTCATTACGCAACGCAAATCAGTGCTGTAATGAACCATTACAGCACTGTTAATTTGGTGTGGGAAAGTAGGCCTTTTCCTGTCAGATTTGCGTGAGGTAAAACAGCCTATTACGATGAGAAATTGCAAAAAGTTTTTTACAGCATATTTTTGTTATTATATGTGTATAAAAAAACATTTTATTTTCTATGTTCGGGATTTAAATGAAGTGATCAATGTTTGATATGGTCGTTTGTTCAGTGCATGCTATTCATGTGCAAGTTAGAAAGTTTAAGGGTTTTATGGTATTCAACTCAATTGCTAAAAGGATTCTGATTCAAAGGTTCTGCTTTTTTCTTTGTCAGGCAAAACTAGAAAAGAGTGTGACATCGATTATTGTGTACTTGGGTGTCTACTCATAACTCAAAATAAAATTCCCTGAGTTTTCCAGGTTTTTTCAAATGAAATTTTGAAAGTTTATAATTAAAAAAATAACCCAAATTTTCTAAAAATTATAAAGGGTGACTTAGGGTATCATCACCAGGTTTGTTCACTTCGTCATGAGGGATTTTTGCCGGTCAAATTGCCTGAAATTTGATCATATTCAATTTGGTTGGGAAGGATTTGATGCCAACTCTGAGTTCAACAGGTTTCAAAAAACCCCCCATGACGAAGAGAACAAAACTGCCAAAAATACGTAAGTTCCCCTACTCTTCAAAAATTCTTTCAGTATTTCTGAGCATTATTCCTGGAAGTTCTTCCAAAGTATCTTCCTGGCTTTCCGCAAGATTCTTTCACACGAGATATCTGTTTGAGTACGTCCCGATATTTCTTGCAAAGGTTTTCCGATATACTAAAGATTCTCGCTGGATTTTTCCTGAAGATCCATCAAAAACTATTCAAAATTTCTTCAAGAATGTCGTAGCCATGCGGTTAGAGTTCGGGTGGATGAGGGTTCGATTCCCGCTCCAACCGATGAAAATTTTCACGAGAATAGCTTCTAATCCGTAGCCACTCCGTGTTAAATTTCGTTCAATCGGTACAGCCGCCGGCTGAAGCCAGTGTCCATGCCTTTTTTAACGGTTTCCCGGGACAGCTATCCATAAACTATTGGATTTTTACCGATACGGAACTTCGTCCGCAGCTGCTTTCAAGATTCCATATGGTTTTCAGAATTCCTCCTTGGATGTCCTTAATATTTTTTCTCGGGATTACTATTATCTCGAACTTTTTTCGAGATGTCTCATTTTTTCTCAGGTTTTTCCTGAAGTTCCTGTCGAGATTTCTTCAATAACACTTTGCGGAGTTTCTCGAAAGATTTTATTTGAATTCCCTCGAATATTTCTCCATGAATTTCCTATAAGGTATTTCGTAAGTTATCTCAGGATACATTCTGAGGAAAACCCGTAGAAGAATCCCTGCAATTACTTTGGGAGAAATTCCTGAAGGAATATCCAGAATCTCGGGACAATTTCTGGTAAAGATTCCGGGAAGAATTTTGGGAATAATGCACAGAATATCTGTAAAAACTCTCAGGTGGATCACTATAAGAAATCCGGTACAACTACAAGAAACAGCCTGGCTCCTAAATATGCAAGAGAAGAATTCAATGAGAAATATCAGCAATAACTCCTGTAGAAATCCCAGAAGGCACTCTGGAAAAAAATCTTAGGGGAAAATCCAGGGTATTTTAATTAAGAAAAGCTCTGAGAGAAGTTCCAGGAGATACTCCGAGAAAAATCTCAGGTAAAACTTCAAAATAAACATCGCAAAAACTTTTAACAAATTCCTGTAGGAGACCAGGAAAAACATCTCGAAGAAAGCCCAAAGCAATGGTTTGAAGATATCACAGGAAAAAATAAAAGAAATCTCTTGAGGAACTCTTGCAGTAAATTCGTGAAAACTCCTTCAGAAATCCTTGGAGAAACTTTAGTAGGAACCCCAGGAATAACTTCTGTGAAGATCTTCTGGGGAAGTCCCAAGAGGAACACCGGAAGGAATGGGGTAAAATTTTCGTGAGGAGTGCCGAAAGAAACTCCACGATTTATCCCGACAGACATTCTTATAGAGTATTCGGAATAAATTCTGGTAGAAATCCTAAGAAGATTTCTTTGAGTAAAACACTGGAGGAACTCTAAGAAGAAATAGCATCCCCGTGAAAAACTCTAGGAGAAATCGATTGGAATTCAGGAATCCTGGAAGGAATCCGGAAGTATACCTTTCCGGAAAAAAAATCAAAAAGGAATACCAAGAAAAATAGCGTCAAAAATGCGGAATGGAATTTTATAAGAAATCCTGGGAGACATTCCAGGAGATATTGTTAAAGAAGTTCCAGAGAGAAATTCTGACGGAATTTCTGGAAAAAAATCCTTGTAGCGAAATTTCTATATGGATTTTTACTACCAGGTTCATACGAACCAATGATTTTTTTTTTCGGAGTAAAATTTCCCTGAGTACTCAAGAAAATCCCTGAGTATTCCAGGTTTTCCCTGTTAAATAAAATTCCCTGAGGATTCCCGGTTTTCCAGGTTTTTCCAGGTAGTAGACACCCTGATCTTTTGTCGTAGATTTCGCCGAAAATTTTGTAATAAAAAAATCTATACCCTTAAATAATACATACTTGCCGAATTTTCGTTTCTTTTTGCCGAGATCAGCACAATAAAGTAATGTTTTAATGCCGAAAATCAGTATAACAGTCTCATATTGATTTAAATTGAAATCAACACTCTGATAGCTTAGTCCGGAAAGTAATAATATGTGTATACATAAAGACATCCCTCATGCGGATATAATTACATTTTATAATTCTTTTATCAAATAATTAATTCAATAATCTCAATCTTGTACAGTTACACCAAATTTGTTTTTTGAATTGGTCGGTTTTTTGCTATTGCAACAGGATCAAAACTGACTAAGTTATAGCAAAAAAAAAACGTCCCGCGCAAAACAAAAAGCAGGTGCATTTTATCTTTCCGCTCTTACAGATGAAACGATCATTTCACTACCCACATCCAAAGAAGCGCTTCAACATACAAGCGACTTCATCGATCAAATCACGCGAGTCGTTGATGCGCACGAAATAGGCAAAAAAGGATGTGAAAACAACATGCGCACCCTCATTGAAAACCTCATGCACTATGGCCTATCAAACTTCCCTCTTCTTATCTCATAACTTATCGCATCCGATCGCATCTCACCTTACCCACTATGGTCACAGCCTAAGAGACGGGCTCCCGTTGAGATGCACGTGAGTGGCGTATTTTCTATTTCTCTTTTCTACTCTGAGGATATGGACATCTCTGCTTGCAAGGACTTAGCCAGGCGTGTGTTACTGAGAACATGACATTGTAGATAGTAGCGACATCAGCAGTGTTAATAGATATATTTAACTTTGCAACTCCATCCAAGATTTGTTCAAGTATTCAATTTAGAGTGGGTCATCGTTTATATGGAAAAATGAAAAAATCAATGGTATCCCATCAGATCAATGCTTTTTTGATCCCATTTCAGGACCCAAATGAGTGTGCAAAATTTGGGCACGATCGGTTATGTCTACGTTTTGCGCATCGCGTTTGAAGTTTATATGGGGTTTTACATGGGAAAACACACTTTTTTTGCATTTCTCTCATAACAAGCTCGAATTTTTCTAAAACCGTGTAACCGATAAAGTGAAAACATAGCCTAGGGTGTCCTGAAAAACTTTGTCGAAGACCGCGAAGTGATCTGATGCGTATGAAAAAAGTTATAGCGATAACATTGCTTGGCTGATCTCCGGGAGAAGAGTAACTGACGTAAACTTGCAAGTGCCGGGGCTGGGATCGAACCCATGACCATCCACTTATGAAGTGAACGTGTAGCCACTACACTACGGGCCCCTGTTTTCGCATTTATTTGTTGTTAGAAATAGTAGATAACCCAGCCAGCAATTTGGTTGCTATATCGAAATTGCAACTGAAATAGTCACACATATATAGCACCAAAGAAATCGTATTCAATGCACGAAACAGGCATATACATACTAAAGTGGAGGCCATATCGAAACATATATATGATTACTGCGATTCCATCCAACATGATTTACGATTTCTCAAAAAAAAATTACGATTTCGCCGATTTTATCCGTCTAAATATACGATTATGCATGACCTTATTACGATTGCAAGTACCAAAATACGACTCAAGATTTTCAAATAAAAAAAAAATTGGTGTTTAGTGGGAATCGAACTTAGGTCCTTTGATTGAAAACTGCGCCTTATCTCTATTGGCTATACTGCCAAGTTGAAAATAGAGAGTTCAAAGTGAATGGCACGAAACGAATAAAAATTAGCATGATACGGTGCGAGACTTGTGGTGGGAGCGTTGTTGTTGTGCATTGAGTGGCACCAAAAGTAATGCCCTGCAAGAGGCCCGGAATTCACCTCGTTATTGGAATCTATACATCACTTATCGTAAGTCCTCTGCTAGTATGAAAACCTATATATTTGGTTGAAATTATTGCTACCATGGTTGGAATGTGTCAACAACAACAAAAATACAAATTTTTCGATGAATACCATTTTTTTCTTTTTCTCCATCATACAAATATGTAAACAAAACCATTTACGATTTCCGAGATTAAGATTCGACTATTAAAAGTGCAGTAACAATCATATGCGACTGTAAAAATGAATATACGATTTCTACGATTTCATTCACTTCGTATACGACGAAAGTGTGACGCAAACGATCAATATACAACATTGTTATAGTTGTATACTATTTCACCGATTTTCATCATACCTTTAGGTAGCAAGCTCGATTTAGCAGAATCATATACGATATGAAGCGACGATTTCCACGATTCAAAGAAATCATATATACGATGCTAGTGAACTTGCAGCTTGACACTAAGAATGTATGTTTTTTTCACGATTCTATCCGATTCTGTGCGATCCTACCAATAGGATCTCGCACCTTTTATGATCGGAGACGACTATATGAAACAAAATCGCAATTGAAATTAAATTTGGCATGAAATGCGATTTTACGCAATCATTGACAACAAATATACGTATTATGTGGAGCCTCGTAGCCGTGCGGTTAGGGTCACCAAGCTTCTAATCGCACCATGTTATGAGGTGAGGGTTCGATTCCCGCTCCGGGCGATGAAACTTTTCGTGAGAATAGTTTCTTCTCCGTATCCACTGGTGCATGCTCCGTGTGTCCCTTGTCTAGTGTTTAAGTTTCATTCAGTCTGTGCAGCCTCTGGCTGAAGACGGTGTCCACGTCTTTTTATTATTATACAATTCTGATTCAATATATGAAAATATACGATTTTTTCCACACAATGATTTACGATATGTGGTTGGCTGGGAAGAGAAACTAGGCTGTTCTTATAATATGAATTCTAAAGCCGTTTTTTCCTTATTCAGACCTATCATCCACACAGGATCCCGATCACCGGCAGCCGCCTCAAACCGAAGTCCGCTGGCCGTGAAATTCTCCCGAAGTCCTCGTACCTACTCGCCGCATCAGTATCTTCCGCCGGGCAAAACCCTCCGGACGGTAACGGCCGCGGACAGTTCCGCTTTCGGAGGCGACGAAGCCAAACGTTCCCGGGCAGCCCAAACCGACATCACGGCCCTCTCGCAGCAGTGGCGCTCGGAAACTCATCTTCCGGTGTCAGAGTACGGTTCCGGACTGTACACTCTACCCTCGAAGTTCGTTCCACCTCCGTCGACGGGAAGTCGCAAGTTTACGCTGCGGTAAGTAATCATGTTTCAAAAAGTTCGTCCATGTACACAAAACACTGAGCCAGCATCCAATTAGCCGTTGAGTGCTCTCTCACCAATCCACAGTGGCTGATTTCGTCATTTTAGCGCGCTTAATTAATAACTTTTTTACTATGAAGTTTAGCGTCATGGCGTCTTCGGGAAAGTTTTTCACTATAATAAGGAGCTTCTTTTGAGCTTCTGTGAAAAATGATCAATCCCCCTAAAAGTGAGATAGAAAATTTATTTTTTGAATTTTTCAAGATACGAGGTTGGTGTCTTCAGAAAAGTTGTAGAAAATGTTGTTTGGAGCAACTTTGCCGAAGACACTAAGTTTGTAAATCCGTTACTTTTCAAGATACGTTACGTTTTCTTTCATCGACCCCATGAAAAAGGTTTTTGCGCAATAACTTTCTAAAAATTGATTCTACAATTTTCCCATGTTCTACAAAGTTATAGATAATGGTAAAACACACAACTTTGCCGAACATGACATCCTGCTAATTCCAAAATTAAAATAGTTATAATGGTTTTTATAGTTTTTTGGGCCATATTTCAAGCATATATAACTTAGCTATAGGCAAATATATGCAAATTTCCTTTTACGCATGTGAAAGTACATGTAATTGCCTCTCTTAGAAAGTCAAAATCATCAAACTGTAAGAAACTGTAAGATGGTTTTTGTATAGAAACTTACATCCATTTATGTTACTCTTATATGGGATATATATATATTTTCAACATATTTATTTGACAGTTCATGTCAGCTTGCATTTTTGTTGTTATTGTTAGTGTGTGTTAATATAATAAAAGGTTTGTGGTGTATTCTGGATCATTCATGAAGTACGTAACATAAAAACTCACCAACTACTTCTATTTTCTTACTACAGCTCACAATGCTCCACGTAGTCCACGAAAAAAAGCGCATAAATTGAAACTTCTTTCGTCGGATCACGATTTAACAGCAGCTTTCTTTCAAGTGTAATAAGATTTATAATTTACTATAACCAATGTAGAAATAGATATGTACTAGTGAGAGCGTTGACAGAATACAGACACTTCATTCGCTCTTATCGTGGACTACGTGGAGCACTTGAGTTAGTAAGACAAAAGAATTAGATGGTAAGTTTTATGTAACATACTTCACGAATGATCCAAAATGCACCACAAACCTTTCTTTATATTAACACACTTACAATAACAATAAAAATGCAAGCTGACATGAAATGTCAAATAAATATGTTGAAAATATATATAATCCCATATAAGAGTAACATAAATGGATGTAAGTTTCTATACAAAAACCATCTTACAGTTTCTTACAGTTTGATGATTTTGGCTTTCTAAGAGAGGCAATTACATGTACTTTCACATGCGTAAAAGGAAATTTGCATATATTTGCCTGTAGCTAAGTTATATGTGCTTGAAATATGGCCCAAAAAACTATAAAAACCGTTATAACTATTTTAGTTTTGGAATTAGCGGGATGTCATGTTCGGCAAAGTTGTGTGTTTTACCATTATCTATAACTTTGTAGAACATGGGAAAATTGTAGAATCAATTTTTAGAAAGTTATTGCGCAAAAACCTTTTTCATGGGGTCGATGAAAGAAAACGTAACGTATCTTGAAAAGTAACGGAGTTACAAACTTAGTGTCTTCGGCAAAGTTGCTCCAAACAGCATTTTCTACAACTTTTCTGAGGACACCAACCTCGTATCTTGAAAAATTCAAAAAATAAATTTTCTATCTCACTTTTAGGGGGATTGATCATTTTTCACAGAAGCTCAAAAGAAGCTCCTTATTATAGTGAAAAACTTTCCCGAAGATACCATGACGCTAAACTTCATAGTAAAAAGTTATTAATTAAGCGCGCTAAAATGACGAAATCAGCCACTGTGCAATCCAAACAAATTTCATTACAAAAACCAGCAAAACCTTCGTCTAAATCGTTAATCCCGCTCAAAAAGTTTCAACCTAGCAGCGCACTTTATGATTTGGCTGATTTGCCTCTTACATAAGCTTCTGTTTGGTACCATTTTTCCCGCTCCTGGTGACACCCACGTAGAAACCGTTTTTCATCCGGATTCGGTAACTTTTCTCGTCGTTCACTTGGCGCTGGGAGACAGAAGGCGGAAAGCTCAGCGTTTCATGATAAAGGTTAGACATCTGTCCACCGCGCCACCACGTTCCTCTCTGGATCTGGACGGACTGAAAACTGAAACGGGATTGATTGGTGTGTCTGATGGATGGGTTTGTGCAATCAAACTCGTTCCAGACGGGTGGGCGCGCGATGGGAAAAATTTAAATGTTTGTTCGGCAATGAAATCCAATCAGTCGTGTTCCAGAACATCCAGAACCAGCCAGCAGCATAAAGCGTGGCGTGTGATGACGATTCACGAAATGTAATTTAACTCTCTATTATCCACGCGACGACGACGGTTGTTTGTCGTGCTACTGAGAATTTACAAAGTGATAGTAGACAAATATTGGAGCTGATTGCTTTCAGATGAATGCATTTTGATGAAAAATATATCTTAATGAAATTGTTCAAGGAAATGTTTGATTGAATCAACAGTTTTATTTTGCCTTTTTTTCCTATACTAAGTGTACTGAAATAACTATACATATATTCACTCCAAAAATGACATTTTTATTAAAGGCTTGAAGAGTCGAAACACATAGGATGGGCTTGGTGGTCTAGCGGCTACCGTTTCTGATTCCTATGCAGAAGGTCTTAGGTTCAAACCCTGGCCTGTCCCTTTCCTTCAACTGAGTATCTTTCTATACACTTTCTCCCTCCTCTCGTGTATACCCACACCACATGTTCAAAGCCATCGGTAGAACAGAAATGGGGTGGAAAGCCGTTTCCCTTCCTTCTAACTTTCAAAACACAGTGTCAATCTATCATATAGAGGAACAAAGCCCAAAATGCCAAGATGACCCCAAATATGGCCCAACTCATAAAATCATTCCTGAATGGGGCTTGAACATTGCTATAGGTGAATGGTGTCAAGATATGTTTGCATCAAACATTCTTCTAGAAGCTAGGCCGCCAAAACCCACGAAAAATCTTTTGATTTCCCAATGAAAATTGGCAACTTCCGGTTTTTCGTGCTTGCAATTAAGGTTTTCTGGTGATTTTATTACCAGCCAAGTGTTTCCAACGAGATTGAGGCATACAAGGAGGCACATGGTTGTTGATGTCTACGCTATCCATGCTAGGGATCATTCAAATATGACGACCATCGTTTTGCGGGGAGGGGTGTGACGCACTATTTATTGAGTATACGAAAAAAGCGGCACAGAAGGGGGGAAAGGAAGCCGGAAATGGCCGAAAACTGATGGACGTAATTTTTTAATGTTTTCATGAAGTGGCATCTTACCCCATGGCAGATGGCCTTTTTGCACCACTTCCGTTTTACGAACCAGTTTTTAAAAACGCTAAAAATCGATGGAAATGCAATAGTTTACTGAATATTTTGGATGAAGTATCGAACAAATATTGTCTAGTTGCTGTTACCACTTTGAAAGCCTATTAAATGACGCTAAATATCATTGAAAACCATGAAAGCTTGAAAACTGGCATCTTACCCCACTTTCCCCTAACGGCCTACGAATTATACAATCAAGTGAACTGTGCCGCTTTATCTTCAGAGTAATAAAAACATCAATTTTCACCTTACGCCTCTCAGACAACCAGTAATCGTATAAGATGTCGCATAAGATGATAAAGTGAAGGCCATATGCGTGCATGCCTCCATTTAGGCGCATGTAAAATGTACGCATATCGCATCCACTTTAACATCTTATTCAACATCTTATACGATCACTGGTTGACTGGGCTGGCATTCACGCACCAATGTGTGAACCATATGCCAACCATATCCCACCAACATTCCGACATCCGCATAAGTTTGAGCAGACGGTCTGCTGTGGATACAGAAGTTTGCAATCATCACTTCATTCCCCTTTCCCACATTAACCTGCAACCTGACGTGGCGGGCGTCATTGTCGCCTAAAAATAGAAGATCACAAACAATCACACACTAAAGGTGCCTGCTCAGTCCTCTGGCATATATTTCGTTGAGTGTGTGAGTGTAGCTGGTCTGGCGATACCGGAATGGCGTATCCAAGGGCAATCAATCAAGCTGAAGCTCAAGCTCGAAGAGTCAATCACATATGTTGCAATCAACTCAGCCAGTCGAATTGAGGTGATGTCAAAAATAAACTAAAAACGCACATCATTTTCCGAAACTAAATCTCAACAGATTTTAACGACCGACGGTCCATTCGGCAGCGAATGGTTTCCTATTAAAAATTATTGGTATCGGTCTAGCCATTTTGGAATTCTGACCAATTTTTTGCTTCGAACCGGAAAGAACCAGGAAAGAGTCAGATATGGGAATGCATTGCATACGATACCGTAAACCGGGGTCAAATTGATCTCCGGGTCGAAATTGATCAAACGTTTTCCCGTTAGGTAAGGTATGTTTTAAATGGTTTTCTCACATTTATCGTTTAGTATAGGATTCCTACATCACGATACTTGGAAGGAAACAATGTAAAGTGTGCCTAATCTAACTGAAACACGTCTGATCAATTTCGACCCGGAGATCAATTTGACCCCGGTTTACGGTTCTTGAAATCGCATCTTTATTTAAAACTGTTAGCGAGATAATAGGCGCATATCATTTTTGAAACTACCAGTAGTGTTCCGGAATCACTGCCCATATTCGCATAGGTGACGTAAGCGCCACAGAGGTCAAAATCAACTTTTTTAGCTTAACATATCCCACACCATGTATAGCATATGCTCCAATTATTAAAAAAATGTGTTTGTTCTAAAACAGTGAGTATATTGAAAAGAACGTTTTGACGTAACCACCATGTGGACGCAAAACTGACGTCTGTGTACAAAAAAACCAAAATCTCCCCATAAAACGTGATTGAACATAATTTATTGAGATAATTTATTGACATAAACATAATTTATAATTGAGATATCTAATTATTTGATTTCAGATGCCTGAAAATCATTTTCAATATAAACAACTTTTATAGTGAATATTATCAACTATGTTTAATACTTATTATGGATGCAGTGTAGATATGAAACATTTAGGATGCTTTGACAACAACATGCGCATAATTAAACAAATTGATACTTGACAGCCTTCTACTCGTAGTGGTGAGTCTACGCCGATTGAAGCAATCGCCTCCACTGGTCTTGGTCCTGGGTCAATAGCTTTCAGTCGCCCTGAGATTTTGGAGTCCCCTTAGGGCCGCAATATGCAGTTGAGCAAGACCTAAACGGCCAACGTGTACGTCCTATCATGGAGCCAACGGCTCCTTCCTGATTCTCTGCTAATATGGTATTAGTTTGTCGTCCGGCATACGAGCTACGTACACAGCCCACCTTACTTACCTTACCGGTCAGGCTAAGGCCGGGGTGGCCTCTGCTGTACATAGTAGCCGCCTCCACTCCACTCGGTCCATGGCTGTTTGTCGCCAGTTCCGCACTCTGCGTAGGGTCCGCAGATCGTCCTCCACTTGGTCGATCCACCTAGCTCGCTGCGCTCCACGTCTTCTTGTACCGGTCGGATGACTCTCGAGAACCATTTTAGTCGGGTTGCTATCCGACATCCTGATGACGTGACCCGCCCACCGTAGCCTCCCGATTTTCGCGGTATGGACGATGGTTGGTTCTCTCAGCAGCTGATGCAGCTCGTGGTTCATTCGCCTTCTCCAAGTCCCGTCTTCCATCTGCACTCCGCCGTAGATGGTACGCAACACCTTCCGTTCGAAAACTCCAAGGGCGCGTTGGTCCTCTGCACGTAGGGTCCATGTTTCGTGCCCATAGAGGACGACCGGTCTAATCAGCGTTTTGTAGATGGTTAACTTCGTGTTACGGCGAACTTTATTCGATCGTAGAGTTCTGCGGAGTCCAAAGTACGAACGATTTCCTGCCACAATGCGCCTCTGAATTTCTCTGCTGGTGTCGTTGTCGGCGGTCACCAGTGAGCCCAAGTACACGAATTCTTCAACCGCCTCGATTTCATCACCGTCGATATGAATTCGGGGTGGCGGGCGCGGTGATTCCTCCCTAGAGTTCTTTGCCATCATGTACTTTGTCTTCGACACATTAATGACTAATCCGATTCGCCTGGCTTCACTCTTTAGTCGGATGTACGTTTCCGCCATCGTCTCAAATTTACGAGCAATAATATCAATATCATCGGCGAAACCAAGCAGCTGAACGGACTTCGTGAAAATCGTCCCACTCGTGTTTATCCCCGCTCTTCTTATTACACCCTCCAAAGCAATGTTGAACAGCAAGCACGAAAGACCATCACCTTGCCGTAACCCTCTGCGAGATTCGAAGGGACTCGAGAGTGTCCCTGATACTCGAACTACGCACATCACTCGATCCATCGTCGCCATGATCAACCGTATCAGTTTATCCGGGAATCCGTATTCGTGCATAATCTGCCATAGCTGTTCTCGATCGATTGTATCATACGCCGATTTGAAATCGATGAACAAGTGATGTGTGGGCACGTTGTATTCGCGGGATTTCTGCAACACCTGGCGGATGGCGAACATCTGGTCCGTTGTAGCGCGTTCACCCATAAATCCAGCCTGATATTGCCCCACGAACTCTCTTGCAATCGGTGATAGACGGCGGCATAAAATTTGAGAGAGTATCTTGTAGGCAGCGCTCAGTAGTGTGATCGCGCGGTAGTTCCCGCAATCCAACTTGTCGCCCTTTTTGTAGATGGGACACACGATACCTTCCATCCATTCCTCCGGTAATACTTCCTCCTCCTTAGCCCACCTTAGCCTGCCGTGTTTTATCCGCTTCATTATACATATCCGATTTTGTCAGCCTGTTTCGGGGACACATTTTTTGATCTCCTTAAAAATCTAAATAGTTTTTCAAGCAGTAGTTTAGTGATGAACATGATTGAATTAGTTAAAGTTTGACCGTAGTTAATGAGAGTAAAAAGTTTGTGGGGCTGACAAAATTGTGTTCATACTGTATCGATTTATTTATATACTTGGTACAATTCGTAGTTCATGCAACGCCGCCATATGCCGTGATCCCGGTTAGCGACGAGTATTGTTCGCAGTTAATGTGCTTACTTTAAATTAGGCTGATACAATTTTTTTTTTGACTTTTTGTCTCCCCCTTCAAAAATTTTTGGCTGGATTTTGCATTTCGAGGGGGCAAATAAAAAATTATTTATCAAAATATCGAGATTTGGTGAAAATTCTTTAACAAATCCGATGAGTTTTAAATATTTTTCAGATTTAATGCTTTATTATTTTTATCCCCCCCCCCCCCCCTCGACCAGCCAAAGAGTGGTGGGACAAAAAGTAAAATAAATATTTGTAACGGCCTTGCTCTAAAATGAGTGTTTGTCAAATCTCCTAAGTATAGAATCCAAACACTTCTTGTATGAACAGTTTTACGTTTTGTTTGTTTTGTTTCAAAACCATCATTGAAACACTACTATACTGAACTGCTGTGGCTTTTCAGTCTAACAGAAGTGAAACGGTTAGTTTGGCATAGCCGTTTTAATTCTGTTAGACTGAGAAAGCCACAACAGTTCAACATTTCTTCCCAGTCGTAAACATCCTCTAAAACTTAAATCTATCTGATTAGGCGTTGGATGTATGAGCTTTTGATGTTTACTAATTTAATTGTGAAAACTTAGTTTAGGGGAATAGCACAAGGTTACTTAAATGAAATAAGTCTCGTAACATTTCGTAATTTGTCGAATTTGAGAAAAAATAAATGAGGCCCGCGGGTTACACTTAATGTTTTAGTTTATCAAGAAAATCTCACAAAATTGTAAATATTACTAAGGTATTTCTCAATAAATAGTTACGTACAACACCATATTTTGGATAATGCATAAATAACCTTTTCAACATAGACTGCCCTGCCCATAATTGCATAAGAGTAACATTCAACAAAAGTAGGCATTGGAGAAAATGGAGCCCAAAGATTCAACTTTTAATGGTATGGAAATGAACCTCATAAATTGGTAATCAATCGTTTAGCAATAAAATTTTCTACAGCCCATTTTATATGCTAGACGAATTGCCAGAAAATAAATCGGACCTGATTATGATTGATGACACGTTTTAAAGCCAGCCTTTTTTCAGTGTGACTATTATGCGGTTACATTGGTCAATGAGACAAAATGACTTGGTATTTTTTTCATAAATCCTAGAACAAACTTGAAATTTTTATTCAGGAAGTCGAAAGTACTTGCGATTTGATGGTGATCACCGATAATAACTCAGTACCATCAAAATATGCAAATGTTACAAATATGCAATTATGGGCAGTGCCTTAATTGCAAGGTGTATTGGAAGAAGCCGTTAGGATCCATCGCAGAGCCGGGGTATTAATATTCATTCCGGTATTTTGCACACATTCAACAAAATAAGAAAACTGGTCTGCGTAAAGTTAAATTGGACTAGGCGATTTTTTGGACAGGTAAAGATGAGCAAAGGGATCATAGTATTTCAAGAAATAATGCACATGATTTGATATCCCAATTTCTTGAAGGGCATTTTCCCATAATCATTGAAAAAAAAAAAAGGCACGGACACCGTCTTCAACCAGAGGCTGTACAGACTGAACGAAACTTAACACTAGACAACGGACACGACACATATTACGAGCACCAGTGGATACGAGGAAGAAACATTTCTTGTGAAAAGTTGCATCACTCGGAGCGGGAATCGAACCCTCGCCCCATGGCACGGTACGTTTATACGCTTGGTGACGCTAACCGCACGGCCACGAAGCTCCACTAACAGTTGATCCGGTCTGATTTAAAGCCGACAACTGTGAATCTTACTACGATACGATGCCCATGCTTTATGATACGCTCGACCGCACTATCCGATAGTTCACATTTTCAGAATGTAACGTGTTAGCTTTTTTTTTGGAACCACGGTTAGCACATCTTCTTTCGGTGTTCGTACGTTAAATTCATTCTTTGTTGATAAGCAGCAGTTCGCTTATCAACAAAGAATGAATTTAACGTACGAACACCGGACATTCCGGAAAAAATCTAACACGTCACAGAAAACGGGTACCAATAGCTAACATAACGGTCATAGCAATATGGCTGTTACGTCAACTTATCCGTGTAATCATTGATCAAAACGACTGAATGGTCGCATAAACTGACGTACACGTTTTTAATATGCAAAAAATATATGAAACATCTTGAAATCATTGCGGCTCACTTGTTGTAGCTGTAGTCCACGAAACTGACAGATTATTTCATTAAAATAATCGGTGCATATGCAAATCCGGAAAAAATCTATAGAATCGTGTTTTCCCATCAGAGCAGACGTTGGTGGTTACATCGACTATGCGAATATGGGCAGATCAGTTCCGGGTGGACCAACATTTGGGACAAAATTTGGGTACGATTGGCTGCCCTGCCTTGAGCTTTTTAATCTATTGAAATTCAAATTAAAGCACATTTGGTATGGAAATTTTCACTTTTTAACATTTTTCTTATGAACAGGTTTGCAGGAATCATGTTACCACTGATAATAATTTACATTTAGCCTAGTGTATGCAAAAAACGTTGTTGAAGACTGTATTTTTTTTATTCTTCAACCACTTAACTTAATTTCCAGCTCTTTTGTCCACTAGGGCACTGCGTGAGCGATTCTAATTGGCGGATGCATTTACACTTTGTACAGCGCCTACATTCTTATTCTACTTTATCGAACTGGTTGCCGTTGCGCTGCTGTCACTTCTACCCTCTCCATGGTAGAATGATGAGCACGAGGGTTGGTGTGTGGCTCTTGTTCCTTCTCCTCTCCGATTGGGGATCCATTATGAGTTGCTATCTGATCTGACGTGATGTTCATGAAAATAGCAGTGAAAGCTGATTTTCAAACAAAATGGCTAAATTTGACATGGTTTTTTTTTTTTTTTTTGTGTGGTGCTGCTGTGTGGTGCAGGATTCCTGATTACGTTTCGAAAAGTTAATAATCTGAACAAATCTGAGTGAAAATCGAAGTTTTGTGAAGAAAATTGTATATAAATTGAGAAAGTAATTGACGCATAGTCTTCCGATGCGTGGTGATTTTGCACGATAGCGGTGAAATGGAACGGGAGCGACTAGGCCGGTGCTACGCCATCCGGATGGTTTTCCTCGAGTGAATGAGTGTTTGTTCCGTGTTAATTTGAATGAGAAGCAACATAATGATTTTTGTGAATGATTGTGTCCAAACAGTTGATCGAAAGGCTAGTAGAGCTTCGCCTACCGCATATGTTTTATGTGTGATTGCATGCCATTGTTCGCAGCACGGGACTTCAAAATGGTGCGACGTTTGTATCGAGAGGGCCGATTTGTTCTCAGATTCGCGTTTTGCCATCCGGTACCTGATCAGTTAGTTTTTCGGTTTTAAAAAGTGTGCGGTGTGGATCATTGACAAGCTCCTGTATTTGCGTTTTTTTACGTCTTCAGTTGTGATATGAACCAGGAACCAAAATCCAACAGTGTAGTTCCATATCCGACGAAACGACGCTTGTTCCAATGATGACGGATAGGGTGACGGAGGCGAGACGACGAGTAAACTTGACTGCGCTGACGTTTCCATGGTGATGGCAGCGCTACCTTGGATGGTTTCTGGTGAGATTGTTCTGATTACATATAACTACAATAATTGAACTAAATACACGCCAGCTTCAAAGATTATCTTTGAAGCAGGAAGTGTGCTTGTAATATCCTTATCCATTTGATAACGGTAATGCAGACATGCGGGGCTTGTTGTAAGTGAAAGTGACCTCGGAATGGACGTGAGTAACCAGGCATTCTGAAACGGGTCACTGGATCCCAACAGAGCTATCACCTTTCAACTCCCGGGCTAAAGATGATTTCAGTTTTCATATTGAAATTTTGTAAAAAATAATATAGATAACTGCAGACATCTTTCTTCCATAATACCACTGCCGGACAGTGGGAGTTGAATTGTATACACACACACACACACCAAATGGCTAAATTTGACATGCTGAACCCCTGTTCTCCTATGAGCGATTGAGCTGAAAACTTAACAACTAACCACAAACATACTGAATATTGTTGTAGCAAAATTTAAAAATTCTCGAAGCACGTGAAAATAATGAAGGTCCAACTCGATCAACCGAGATCTGAAGAAAAAAAAAACAACATAATCGGATAATCGAGCCATTTTATTATTATTAGCTTTTTGTGCTAGGGCACCTTCATTTGCGTTCTGGGGATTCCTCCAGTATGTCCATCTTGAGTTTCCTCCAAGAGCTTTATTCTGGAGATTCTTACGGAATTTCCATCCAGAAATTCATTTTTTCGATTATTCCAAAAATGCAATCTTGGATTCCTTCAGTAACGCCTGCTAGGGATTCCTCCTTGTATGCATTATGTGGATTCCTCTAGATTCCCTAATAACTTTCGTCTGAGAATGAATACAGGAAATACTTCCAGTCTTTTGTGGAATTTAGGAGTTTAATATATTTGAAATATTGGAAACGAGCGTCCTATAAGGAACAAGAGTTTATTCTGGGTTCCAAGAAATTCGGTCCAGGAACTCCAGAAGGATTCCTCGAAGAAACTCCTAAAGGAATCCCATCAATCCCGAAGGTTCGCCACAAGGCACTTTTAGAGAATTTCTTGAAAGAACTTAAAGAAGTAATGTCTTAAGGATTCCCATAAGCAACTTTTGAAGGATTCTTAACAAGGAACTCCTAGGGGATTTTCAGAATGAACATCTGGGGGATTCCTAGAAATAACTCCTAGAAAATTTCTATAAGCAACACCAGGAGAGCACCCAGAAGGAACTTCTGGAGGATGTACAGAACTAGTTCCTGGATGATTCCCATAACGAACTCTTGGGGAAACGCAGTTGTTGCGGTAACTTGGACCGAATCCCATAATCAGCTGTTTGAGCTCCCAGAAGCTACGTTCAAAATTTGAGCAAAATCAATTAAGCCTGAGGGGGCGCTCAAAACGCTTGAAGTTTGTATGGGGAAATTTGGCCAAATGTATGCAGACCTTTTAAGTTTTCGAATTTTGCCGCTAGGTGGCGCTGTAAGCGTTCAATATCCAAACCCTTTGGTATTATTGTAGGTGACTATAGGCCAAACAACTTTGTCAAAGACCGCAAAGTGATCCAACATCTGTGAAAAAAGTTATATCCTAGGTTTATATATATATAGGACTAGCTGTCCCGGCAAACTTTGTCTTGCCGTCTCGTGGTGGTTTGACAACTGTTAAGTTCAAAATAGCATCGCACCTAGCATCGCACTCTAGATTGGTTTCATTTTGATCGTGTTGATTTCCTTCCCAGCTTATCAAAAATCAGTATTTTATTAATTTTCTTATTTTTCTAGTTGATTTTCCTATCTTTTTGTACATATAAACACAGCCACCATGAATACGCATCAAACAGTTCAAGGGTCAGCCTGATTGGTTCAGCCGTTCCTGAGTTTTGTTGCCTCAAAGGAACTTCAAACTCATTTTTATATATATAGATAAACTTTAAATTATTGTTGGGTAATTCTCGCTGAGACCGGCCCACCATTTACACCTTGTCTTCAAAAATGTTTAAGGTGCCGATTTTCTGAAAGCCCTCGCTAAAAAAGTAAGAAAAATGCATTTGATTACTCAAATTGATAGACCCCCCGTTAGTTAGAGCCACAATTTTTTTTGCAGACCCCTCGATTTTGGTCAAATGGTGGCTCACTTAAACCGTTATAACTCAAAAATTTCTCCAAAAACCACCTCAAAACGAATTGTTGTTGAAAAGAGGAAAGATAGAGCTACTATTTACAATAATAAAAAGTTGGGTCGGCCATATTGATTTTGGCCGCCATCTTGGATTTTTTTACCAAAACATTTTTTTCACTGTGAGGGCAACCACCGATTTTCAAAATCTTTGCATCAATTGAAAGCTGAGACATTTATACATAACATATCAAAAAATTAGAGATGTCTTTTTCATCTTTTAAAAATTATCTTCCGTTTTGTTAATCATGCCGCTTTTGCGCACTGGGCCCGTTTACATGAATTCAGCGTTATATCGCAGTGTTCACGAACACGAATTTAAATTCTGAGTCCACTAATGGAAAGCTGAAGGTTTAAGCTTTTCAAAACACTATAAAGTTATGAAAGCAATGCTCGCATCATTGAAACAGTCAAAAACGGAAACGATCCTCCGATTTGGCCAAATTTTGCGGCACGCGCCTTTGTGTATACATGCAGGCGTAAACTCGGATGCTGTTGCATGTCGTTGCCGGTGCGCATGGAAATGTATGGAGAAAACGAGGCTCAATTTATAAAACTGCAGATAACTTTTGATAGGAAAAAAAGACATCTCTAATTTTTTGATATGTTATGTATCAATTGATGCAAAAATTTTGAAAATCGGTCGTTGCCCTCATGATGAAAAAATTGTTTTGGTATAAAAATCCAAGATGGCGGCCAAAATCAATATGGCCGTTCCAACTTTTTATTATTGTAAATAGTAGCTCTATCTTTCCTCTTTTCAACAACAATTCTTTTTGAGGTGGTTTTTGGAGAAACTTTCAAGTTATAACGGTTTAAATGAGCCACCATTCGACCAAAATCGAGGGGCCTGCAAAAATTGTTGTGGCTCTAACTAATGGGGGGTCCATCAATTTGAGTAATCAAATGCATTTTTCTTACTTTTCAAGCGAGGGCTTTCAGAAAATCGGCACCTTAAACATTTTTGAAGACAAGGTGTAAATAGTGGGCCGGTCTCAGCGAGAGTTGCCCAAGGAGTTGCCCTGTTATTATATTGTTGTTTTTCTAATACATGTGAAGGAATAATATCAATAATGAAATCTCAATACTTTGCCTCACTTTGCCTAGGGTATAACATTTTTTTTACAGCCGTCAGATCACTTCGCGGTCTTCGAAAAAGTTCTTTGGCATATAGTCACCTACAATAATACAAAAGGGTTTATTTATTGAACTCTTACAGCGCCACCTAGCGGCAAAATTCGAAAACTTAAAATTTCTGCATACATTTGACCAAGTTTTCCCATACAAACTTCAAGCGTTTTAAGCGCCCCCAACCGAATTTGCTCAAATTTTGAACGTACCTTCTGGGAGTCCAAAACAACTGATTTAGGAGGTAAGACTTGACATTTTTCGAGTTTTTTGTTTTTCATATAAGTGTGGGCCACCCTAATGTATATTGTGTATATACCTATCGGTTGGTAAAGAGGAAGTATTTTGCATAGCGTAGATAGCTGGTTCATACATATACAAGTTGTTAGCATCTGAAATTTGGAGCCACAGAAGAAACAGAAGAATACAATTTTGCTGGTAATAATAAGGGAGTAGGATCCACAATGGACTACATCTACATGGATGTAGGATTCTACATCGTGTGTTCTTGGCTCAAAAGAGTTCCGATATCTCCCACCCCATCAGCAGTAAGCAATCCTGGAGAAATTGTAAAGAAAATTAGTGGTTGTATTGATAAATAAAGTTGCAGAATGAACTCCTGCAGCAAATTTGTGGATGAGTCCCAGGAGAATTTTCATGAAAAAATATAGAAGAAACTCTTTGTAGAATCCCAGAAGGAACTCCTCATGATTAGAATTATATAACCCTAAAAAGAAATTCTGGGGGAACCTCAGAAGGAACTTTTGGAGGGATAGAAATAAATCTGGCGGGAATGATTTCAGAAAATAATATAGAAAAAAATCCCATACGAGATTCTGAACCACTTTCGGAATGGATTAATTTCAAGAAACCCAAGATGATTTTCATAGTGAATTCCGCTTCCTGATGGAATTCCTGAAAGAATCCCCGAACCTCCAGAAGGAATTTAAAAAGAGACGTCTGGAATAATCCGAGAAGGAACTCCAAACAACCTTTAGGAACCCCAGAAGGAACTTTTTGAGGAAACCTAAAATAAGTTCTGGAGAAGTGATTGCAAAGAAAAAATTCATGACATTTCCAAAAAGCATCTCAGAGGAATATGTGAAAGAATCCCCTTGGATGCACCAGGGTTCATTATGTAGTTCCTCCCTGTATTCCCCTTTCTTTTGTAACTTTAAATACTTGTTCCAGTTTGCTAACCATTTTCGTGATTTCTCTGCGATCTTTTTCCATTGATGTTGGCTGATTCGTTTCATAACAATGTTCGTACAAATGAGAGTTTTTCGCATATTCCTCGTGCTGTAATGCTCTCAGCACTTCCTCGTAATACTATCAATATTTGTCATGTTAATATTCAGAGTCTATGCGCTCGTCAGATGAGTAAATTTAATGAGTTCAAGTTGTGTTTCAGCAATAGCAATATTGATATTATATGCTTGACAGAAACATGGTTGTCTGAAGATATTCCGAATGAGTTAGTTGCTGTTGATGGCTATAAACTGTACCGAAACGATCGTAAATATAGCAGAGGAGGTGGAATTGCTGTCTACTGCAAACAAGATTTATGTTGCAAGATCATTTCTGTTTCGGAGGTGGTTGCAGATACTGATGATGTTGATAAAACAGAATTTTTTTTTGCTGAAATAAGCCTCAATGCAGACAAATTTTTATTAGGAACTTTTTATAATCCACCTAGGGGAGACTGCGCTGCTAAACTGGAAGAGAAGTTGTTCGAACTTTCTCTACGATATCAAAACACTGTTTTAATAGGTGATTTCAATACTGATTTTATTAAACCGAGTACTAAACGTTATCGTATGCAGGGCGTGCTGGATAGTTTTGGATTAATGTGTGTTAATAATGAACCTACTCATTATTATTCATCTGGCTGCTCATTAATAGATTTACTATTAACTAATAACGCAAATTTTGTATCTAACTTCAACCAAGTAAGTGCTTCTGGTTTCTCGAAGCACGATTTAATCTTTGCTTCATTGGACATTGATCGTCGTAGTAACAATACTGATTTCACAACATACAGAGATTACAAATCTATTGACAATTTATCTTTGAGAAACACCTTGCTTGCTATCGATTGGTCAAATTTATACTCAATTGATGACCCTGACATTGCTTTAGACATTTTGAATGTCCGGTTAACTGATTTGTATAATTCTTTTGTACCAGTCCGTGTACATAAACGATCGTGTAACAAAAACTGGTTTAATAATGATATTTTACATGCTATGATTGAGCGAGACTTGGCATATAGATCTTGGATTGCTAACAGAAATGATTTTAGTCACAACCAATATAAAAGATTACGTAACCGAGTGACGCACCTGATTAACGTAGCGAAAGCGAATTATGTCTCTAGAACGGTGAGCGGTGCCAATTCTTGTAAGCAACTATGGTCTAGGTTGAAAAGTCTCAATGTTACTAATAATCATGAAAATAATTTGCACTATTCAAACACCAAGGAGGAAATCAATGAATACTTCGCAAATAACTTTTCTAGTGATTCTTCTCATGTTCCATTTATGCCGCAAAATCCAAATGGTTTTAATTTTGAAGTAACTAACGATTGTGAAGTAATCAATGCGATTGGAACAATTAAGTCTAATGCAATAGGCTTAGATGGAATTCCAATAAAGTTTATTAAGCATATTCTTCCCCTAGTAGTTTCTCACATAACTTATGTCTTTAACCTTATTATCAAAACGTCAAAGTTTCCAAAGAGTTGGAAAACTGTTAAAGTTATTCCTATCTCTAAGAAAGCTGGACGGACAGATTTAAATAATCTGCGTCCTATCAGTATCCTGTGTGCCCTCTCCAAAGCTTTTGAAAAAATATTGAAATCTCAAATCAAAACGTTCTTGGATAATTTCGATCTTTTAAGCCCGTATCAATCTGGTTTCCGAGCAGGGCATAGCACAACTACCGCAGTGCTTAAAGTTCACGATGATATCCATTCTAAGATTGACAAAAAAGCCGTAGCATTTCTAATGTTCCTAGATTTTTCCAAGGCTTTCGATCGTGTGTCACACACAAAACTATTAATCAAATTAGCAAGACAATTTAGTTTTTCCAGTAAGGCTGTTGATTTAATTAAATCTTACCTTTTAAATCGCAAACAATGTGTCTGTATTGATGGCGAAAATTCAGACCTAATCGATATAGTATCTGGAGTTCCGCAAGGATCTGTGCTGGGACCAATCCTTTTTTCATTATTTATCAATGATCTTCCGACAGTACTCCGTCATTGTAGGATACACTTGTTCGCGGATGATGTCCAGATTTACTTTGACTCGGTCGATCTTCCTTTGAATGAAATGGCGCGGATAATCAATCTAGACTTGTCTGAAATTCATGACTGGTCAATGCGAAATTTGTTGCCTCTAAATGCTGTGAAATCACGAGTCATGTTTATATCACGATCTCGTTGTCCACCTGCTTTGCCTTCTATTAGACTTGGGAATGATGATCTTGAATATGTCAATAAATTTACAAATTTAGGTATTGTTATACAAAATAACTTGGAATGGGAAGGACACATAAATTTACAGTGTAGCAAAATCTATGGTAGCCTTCGTTCTCTCAGAATTACTGCTAATATGTTGCCAAGTGCTGTTAAACTTAGAATATTCAAATCACTTATCTTACCCCATTTGTCGTACGGTTGTGAATTTCTTACAAACGCTTCAGCGAGAGCAATCGATAGATTACGAGTTGCATTAAATTGCTGCATAAGATGGATTTTCAATCTCTCTAGATATGATAGTGTAACGCATTATCAACAACAACTTTTAGGCTGCTCATTTCATAATTTCTTGAAACTTCGTTACTGTCTTGCATTATTCAAAATTGTTAATACTGAAAAACCCTCGTATCTATTTGACAAACTAAGACCTTTTCAGGGAACGCGCAATCGAAATTTCATACTGTGTCATCATAATACCTCTCACTATGGGGGAACTCTCTTTGTACGAGGCATTGTTAATTGGAACTTACTTCCTTCTGAAATCAAATCTTTTAGAAATTACAAATCCTTTCGTAGAGAGGTCACGACATGGTTGGCGACACGGAACTAGTATAATTATTAACACGAGTAAAGGTTAGTTTAGTTAATGTATCAAAGTTTTATGTATTCAAAGTTAATCTAATTGTAGAAATTTATAAGGAGAAGTCCTTACTCTACATGAATTTGAGCAATAAATAAATAAATAAATAATATTCTTCCTAGGATTCCTTCAAGAATTCTTGTAAGGATTTCTTCCGAGATTCTTTCAGGGGTTACACCCGGGATTCTCAAAGGGATCCCCCCCGAGATACTCTCAGGGATTATCCAGAAATCTTTAGATGATTCTTTCAGGAAAATTTTCACAGGAATCCTTGGAAATTCTTGAAAAATGTCTTCTGGGTTACTATCAAACGATTCCATCAGAGATTCCTACCGAGATTCTTTCAGAAAATTCTTCGGGTAGTTTTCAAGATTCCTCCATTGCTTCTTCCCGGGTCTCTTAAAGGCAACCCTGGGGATTCCTTCGGGGATTTCTTTGGGATCTTTTTTGAAATCCGTTAGGAATGCCTCCAAAGATTCTTTCATAGAATTGCTCCCTGGGTTCCTTCATGAACATTTTCATATATTCCACTAAAGGGATCAATGAAGGAATTCCAGGAGGAATCCCTATGGATTTCCAAAACAAAAATTGATTCCTCCTGGGTTTCTTTTAGGAATTCCTCCTGGTTTATTTCTGAGACTCCATCGGAGATTCTTCATGAGTGTTCCCCTGGGACTCTTAACGATTTCGTCCGTTGTTCCTTCAAGTATTCCTCCAAGGATTCCTAGCGAGATTTCTTGAAGGGTATTCCCGGGATTCCTGCATTATTTCTTATTGCAATTCCTTCAGGTATCCCTCTAGGATTCCTCCATGAGATGCTGGGTCATTAGGGCAAAGGTCATTATGCCAAAGGCCATTAGGCCGAAGGTCATTAGGCGGAATGGTCATTAAGCCGAATGGTCATCAGGATGAATTGCAATTCAGCAATTAAGAAACTCGAAACGGATCTGTTGATTTTACCTTTTTCAACCATTTTTGCCAAAAACTATTTTAACAATGAAACTAGAAAGAACGATCTATGTTCAAAAGAAGGAAAAAATCATGCTGAGGATGATGGGTAAAATTTCCGGTCGGTTCAAGAACTTTTCGTAAAGGAAATGACTTTCTTTTTTATTGTGTAACTTCGTGCCTGCCACACGATATACACATGTAACATAACAATTGGCATAGAACACTAAATAAGCTCAAGAATCAGGATTTGTTTCAGTGGGGACGGCAAAAATAAGACCCAATGACCATTCGGCATAGTGACCAAATAGCCATTCGGCCTAATGAACATTTAGCCTAATGACCTTCGGCCCATTGGCCTTCGGCCGAATGACCTGACACCCCTGCATGATTCTTTCTGATATCTCACCCATGATTAATTTAGGATCTCCTCCAGGATATTCAAAGAGATTCCTTTTGAAATTCTTTCAGTGACTATTTCAAGATTCTTTCAGAAATTTTAGCCGGGATTTCTCCATAATGCTTCCTGAATTTCCTCCCTTGGTTCCTTCAGGAAGTTCTCCAGCGATTCCTGCAGGAATCCCTCCCAGAATTCCTTCCGAGAATCCTTAATTGATTCTTCCCGGGTTTCCTTTAGGATTTCTCTAGAGATCCATTCAGGGGTTCATCCAAATATTCTACCCGGTATCCTTTAGGGAATTCTTTCAGGGATTCCAATTTTGCGTTTTTCCGTGATTCCTTTAGAGATATTTCCTGATTTTTTCCAACATTATTTCGTGTATTTCTCCTTTCCGAGATTTAATTATGAATTCATTCAGGGATTTGTCCAGCATAGATTCTGAGATTTCCTTTGAGTTTATCCCAAGATTCTTACAGGGATTTCTACCAAAAGTCTTTCAGGGAATCCTTCCAAGATTATTATTTTTTAGACATTACTTCAGCAGAATTCTTTTTCATGGATTGTTCATGAATTTCTGCAGGGACTCCTTTTGGGTTCTATCAGGGACTCCGCCAGAGGTTACTTTTCAGGATTCCTCTTGATGTTTCTAATGAGATTCCTCCAGGGGTTCATGAAAAAACTGGATTTGGAACAACAAAAAAACTCAGTAGACAAGACAAAGTTTTCCGAGTACAGCTAGATTTTTTTTATTATTTATGAGTAGTTATCATCTATTTCACTTGTTAAGAGACCTCTTGTATCTATACGGATCAACATGTGATGATTGTATTTAAAATGTGCTAAAATAGAACTTGTGAAAATTATCGGATGTTGAGGCCCTACATTGAAAAAAATGTTTGGAGATACAACGTAGACATCATTTTTTTCGTGATATTTTTCCGTAATTTATTGAAACTTGATTGTTGATTTTTTTATTCTTAACCACTTAACCTAATTTTACAGCTCTATTGTCCACTTGGGCACTACGTGAGCGATAACAATTGACAGCTGCACTTACACTTTTGTACAGCGCCTAGATGTATTCCATTCTATTCTTCTATATCGAACTGGTTGCCTTTGTGCTTCTTTCACTCTATTCATGGTAGACTGAAGAGCACGAGGATGTGGATGGGTGGCTGTTGTTCCTTTTCCAGTCCGATTGGGGGTCCATTATGAGTTGCAGTTCTTCGATGTCCAGGTATGCGGGTCCGTTTGAGCCGTAGGCTCAGAAGAGGGTCAATGTCTGCCGCTCTCGGGGGGAAGAGCAACAGACGATAAATTGCAAGTGCCGGGGCTGGGAATTGAACCCATGACCATCCGCATATGAAGCGAACGTGTGACCAACTACGCCACGGGCCCCGGCAACTTGATTGTTGATAACAAATTTATTTCAAGATCTCAACGGGTTGAGATTGTGCGTTTGCTGATTTTAGATAGTAGGGCTTGTAGTAGGTTATAGGTTCCCTTCTTAAGCATGTGGCTCCCATTTTCATCTTACGAAAAACAAAGGATTGAAAACTGTTTATTTTATTTCTTATGTTTGTATTTTTTGTTAGAAGTGAGCACGCACGAATACAAAAAGAATGGAATCAATTTAAACCATTAAAATGTTTTACAAGGCACTACCCAGAAAGGCATTTAAACAAGCCGTATTTCAACACTCCACATTGCTCTATCTTAGCAGTTGGATCGCTAAGCTGTGCTAAAGGAGCAACTCAATTACTACTTAAAATCTGACAGCTGTTACGTAGCATTCGAAAAGCACGTTTTTTGGGTCTTCAACAAAAAAAAAACAGTTTAGCACAACCGAAATTGCCAAAATTGAAGAGAAGAGTGAGAAACAGCGAAAAAGAAGAGCGATCAAAAACGCAACGGGAGATTCTTGGATTCTAAATATAGTATTGTCTCCATTTTCTAAGTCAGAGGGAAAAGCATTTGAACAGCCGTAAATTGGACCAAAACCCGCATTTAAGCAGCACTTAAGGCGCATATACGGCCGAATTTCATTTAATGTTTTTTTTTCATAAAATACTGTAAACCGCATTTTATGTGCTTATTGGTTACTTGGGTATCATTTACAGGAATTTCGCAATTCATTAACCAAAACTAAAATTTGCTAGGTCCGCTAGAAAAGCTCTAATTGAAGCTCTTACATATTCAGTTGAAAACATATAGATACGGTTCCCTTTGAAATTTCCAACACGTAATCTAATGGCGAAAAACTAACTGGTGAGTGGTAACAAATGAAATCATGAAACAAAGGGGCTAAAAGCCTAACGTTCTTTGCGCTTTTGCTCGTTTTGTCAACGATTAGTCGACTCGACGGAAAGAAGGAGTGCTGATTCAAGCACAGCTGCAGCACTACAAGCTTGAGTGGACTCTTAGTTTTGAAGCGAGGAAACTTTAAAACGACACAGGAGTTCTTTGCTAGATACTAAGAGCACCGCAAAGCTAAGATTTTATCTAATGCTCAAGCAGCCAACGCGGATAGGGGCACGAGACAGTGATGAGCAAATCCGTTCAATTCCAACAATTAAGATTAAAACCGCCCGATAAATGAGCCCCACATCATCAGTTGCTCCTGTCGTGTCGGGTTGGATTGGAACGAGAAGTGCGGGTAAGTGGGCTTAGTCACGCCACCGAAAGCCTGAATCAGCCAAACGACGACGGCTGCGGTTGACGAAGACATCAAGTGATTTCCTCTAGACGCACTGTGCGCTGCCAGTGCTCGTTCAAGACGTGGGAGATTCCGGATGAGAAACGGCCGATGGTTTGTCTTGTTGATTGCACTGGATATGGCATGTCCACGTGGGTATAACTTCCTCCATCTCGTATGGAACAACGTCGTTAGATGCCATAAAAGTACTGTGAAAACATATTTTATTTGAAACCATTTCTATCAGTGACCGACCATGCGTCTCCATTTCTACTGGTTGTGCATGTGACTGTGACTATAATATTGAAATCCTAAATATCGGTGGTACTGACGTAGTTCTCGAGGAATAATGCAATTCCCTAGCCAGATAATACTTAACCCCCATCACGTAACCCTCCCAGCCAATTATTTTGTCGCTACTGAGTACTATTCCTCGCTTCAGCAAAACACCCATTTCACACGATTCTGATAGACAGACCACACCATTAGCTGTTGTGTACCTATGAACATGTACATGTATAATTTCATATTTATCCATACATTGTATCAACCCAAACGTGTTATGGTTTGCCTTCTTATTCCCCACTGCTGCTGTCGGGACTTCCCACACCAACAACTACCGATGGGAACCGCATCCGACCGTGTACCGGCACCACCACCAACCACCATGCAACCATCAATCAATCAATTGGGTCCCGGTTTCCCCGACCGATATACAGGCCATCAGATAAAACCCAAGAGGCTCGTCGAGTGCTGCTGAGCGATATCAATTTCACCAGCATGGTACCGGAGCTGTCGCGCTCGGCGGACCACCTCTGCCAGCAGCCGGAGGAACAGGACGAGGAGTCGAATGACGAGAACCGCTCACCCAACTACTGCAAGGGCAATCTGCTCAAGACGCCGGAAACGGTCAAGGGGTTAGGATATTTGTAACTCTTACTAGATGTTGTTTGGTTATTATTGGTTTTCCGTCCACGGTAAAAATTTCGAAATTATTCAACAATTAATCATCAATTCGTTTTTCAATCTTTCATCCACGTAGAATACCGCCGAGCTACAGCATGACTTCACCGGGCGTTTCCCAATGGACGGTCAACGAAAGCAGCATCGCTACACAAACCACCCAAACCGAAGCGTACTGGGCTGACCGTGGAGACTCGTTCGATTCGTCCAAAAGCTACTCGCTGGGGTCCCGATACAGTACCCTCAGTAAGCATCATCGTTCTCGGAGTGTACCGTCGATTCGTTGTGCCGTCTGCCGGCACAACCATCAGAACACGTCGCTACGAGCCTCGGAGAGTATGCACTACACTCCGAGGGTAACCTTCCAAGAGCCTACGCACAAGATACGGGGATCTCTACCGGATCTGAGGCACGACTGTAACTGCCCTCGCCGGTACGGTGGCCCTTCACTGTACAGAATTCATGGTGACTCCGGAGGATCCACGGACAGCCTTCTGGAGGAGGCTGAGGATTTCTTGCGGAGGTCCATCGAAGGTAACATCATGCTGGAGGATCCCGGAGGCCACTGCGAACCTCCATTGCCTCCACATCCGCTACATACCGTAGGGTCGGCGAAGCATCGAAGGTGCTCGGAGAACGACATTCAACGGGGTAACAAGGTCTCTTCTACATCCAACATTCGTAATCTTATCATTATTTTTTCCCACAGACTACATCCCCTCGAAACAGGCACTGCCCTTCCTGCCAAAGACCGCCAAATGTCTCAAGCCGGGCCACCTGGCGAAGGTAATAGCACGCAGCGGGCGGGTGGTGGTCGGAAGGGTGCGCTATATAGGCCCGCTGGCGGGCGGTAGCGGAGCTGCCTTTGGGGATCCGGACGAAATCTACGTTGGCCTACAGCTTCCCAACAACGTGGGCGATTGCGATGGGACGATTGACGGACGGAAGTTTTTCGAGTGGTAAGTTTTCTTTATGACTTTGTAACTCAATATAGTCGAGTCTCTTACTAAGCAAATTCCGAATTGCTTGCTGCGCTCCACGCCTTTTTGTACCAACCGGATGGTTAGCAAACACCAACTTTGCAGGGTTGTTGTCCGGCATTCTTGCAACATGCCCTGTCCACCGTATCCGGCCAGCTTTTGCCACTTGCAGTGCATCGAGCTCGTGGTTCATCCTTCTCCGCCACACACCGTTCGCACGCCGCCGAAGATCGTACTTAGCACGCGTCGCTCGAAAACTCCGAGTGCTTGAAGGTCCTACTCGAGCATCGTCCATGTCTCGTATCCGTATAGAACCATCGGTCTTATTAGCGTCTTGTACATGGTACATTTGGTGCGGGGGTGAATCTTTTTTGACCGCAGTTTCTTCTGGAGCCCATAGTAGGCACGACTTCCACTGATGATGCGCCTTCGTATTTCACGGCTCACGTTATTGTCAGCCGAGAAACCGAGGTAGACGAATTCTTCTACCATCTCGAAAGTACCCTCCGTCTATCGTAACATTGCTGCCAAGGCTTGTCCTGTCTCGCTCAGTCCCACCTACCAGCATGTACTTTGTCTTAGCCGCATTCTCCACCAGTCCGAGCTTTGATGTTTCACGTTTCAGGCGGGTGTACAGTTCTGCCACCGTTCCAACTGTTCTAGCAATAATATCCATGTCATCCGCAAAACAGACAAATTGGTCGGATTTCGTGAAGATCGTACCCCGGCTGTTGAACCCGGCTCGGGCTTCCAGGGCGATGTTGAATAGAAGGCAGAAAAGTCCATCACCTTGTCGTGGTCCCCGTCGAGATTCGAATAAACTGGATAGTTCACCCGAAATCCTTACGCTGTTCTGCACACGGTCCATCGTTGCTCTTATCAGTCTGGTAAGCTTCCCGGGAAAGCTGTTATCGTCCATGATTTTCCATAGCTCTATGCGGTCGATACTGTCGCATACCGCCTTGAAGTCGATAAACAGGTGGTGCATTGGGACCTGGTATTCACGGCATTTCTGGAGGATTTTCTGTACGGTGAAGATCTGGTCCGTTGTCGACCGGCCGTCGATGAAACCGGCTTGGTAACTTCCCACGAACTCACGAAAAGGAGCGAGATTAAGGACGGAGCAAGTCCCATCTTCCTTTCTTCTCTTTCTCGTGTTTGTATAGGAGAGTGATTTTGAAAAGAAGCTGCCAACGTTAGTAATAACAGCTGAGATGCTTCCAAAAATTTCTGCTGTGATTCCTTTAGGGATTTCTACGGAAAATGTCTTACAATATTCTCAGTAAATTCTGTTGGAAATCGCCTCGATATTCCTTTAGGCATTCTCACTGGCCCCCAGGAATGCTGCTGGAATTTATTTAGAAACTTCCGATAAACTCCACCAGGCATTTCCAGCTGGGAATCCTCTTGGAAGACTCCGAACAGTAGTTACTGAAGAAATCGCAACTGAAAAGCTTGAGAAACCCCATCAAGAATTCCTGGAGTTTGCTGAAAACCCTAAAAGAAATTTCTAAATGAACCCTTGAGAAAAATTCTAGGGGATCGTAAGAGGATTTTCTATAGGATGCTGTAAGAAATCTCTGAAAGAAACCTTGCGGGAATCACAGGAAAGATATGGGAAGGAATCTTTGCTGAAACCTCCGAAGCAATCCCAACACGAATGTCTAGACTTTGGAAGAACATCATCTGGCACTTGTGGGGCAATTCTGTAGGGATTCTTTAAGAATTTCCTGCTGAAAATCTTTGAAAGTTCTCGCCAAGAATTCTTAAGAAATTCTAGTAGAATCTCCTGAAGGAATCCCAGCAGTAATTATTGGATTTCGAAGAGCAGAAGGAATACGAGAAAAAATCTCTGAAAGAATCACAGCAGGAAACCCTGGAGAACTTCAAGTGGACCAGGAATCCCAAGAAAAAATCCTTGAGGAATCCTTGAATAAATTTTCGTATGAATTCCAAGAGAAGTTGCTGAAAAATGTTTCGAAAAACCCTCTTGATATTTCTCCAGAAATATCTGATAGAATTCTGCTAAAAAAATTATGCCGGAATTTCCCCAAAGATTCCTCTGTAAATTGCTCCGGTGATTCCTTTAAGGATTTCCTCAAGGATTTCTCTGAGAATTCCTCTCGGAATACCTACAGAAATTATTGGTGGGATGCTTTCATGAGCTCCTGCCAGGATTTCTACAGGCATTCTTACTGAATGTTCTCAAGCATTTCCAGATGGTATTTCTGCAGTTATTTCTCTAGGAGCCCTGTTGGAGGATTTCCAGCAGGAATTGCTTGAAGAATACCAGCAATACAACTTGGATGATTCCTACCACGACTGCCTGGAGAAATCCCAGCGGCGTTCTAAGAGCAATTTCATCAGAAATTCTCAAAGGAATCTTAAGAGGATTTCCAGTAAAAATACGAGGGGAAAATCATAAAAGATTCAGAATGAATCTCTTAAAATCTCAAGGTGAATTTCTAGTGGCAGTGTTTGGAATTTTAGCGCGAGTTACTGAGTGGTCTATACTCAGCTTGTGCTACACTCGACGTCACTTTTGTCAACAAGTGTGATAACAGAATAGACGTAGATGAACTAGAGTTTTACTTAAACGTTGAATTATAATTGATTGCATTGTAATTAATTTTTAAGAAAATCAGCTGAATAAACTATATTTTATAAAAAAAAAAAAAAAATGATACAAAACGCGAAAGGACGGTTCGATACGAGAATGTAATCAAGAGAGAGTTTGCTCGGCGATGTTAGTGAAAGGAAAGCGTTCTGCAGTAGTACTTTTTGTCAGAATATTGTCAAAACTCTTGATTTTATGGCAACGTAACCTGCAACATCATTATTACAATTAAATTTAAAAGTATGTAAGGTTTTAACAAAGAAAATACGACAAATAATGATAAAAATAACGTATATTCACAGTTGTTGCAAGCCAACAACGATAAGAGAGCATCAGAAAGAGTTACACTTATGTCGTTTTCGTTTTTTGATTCAGTTCCAATCTGGGTTGGAACTGGATGAGATCACAGTTTCAACCCCAACCCGACTTCGGTTTCGCTTGTACTAAAGTTTGTTTGAGTTTGTTTGACGTTTGTTTGTTTACACATTTTCCGCCAATCCAGTTCCAACCCAGGTTTAAAAACGAATTCGACATTAGTGATGCCCGCTTCTCGCTGCAGTTTTTGTATATCGGAGTATTTTCTATGTATTCCTCCGTGAACCATGCAACTCGACGAGAGAACAAAGACGCGCTTGGTAATTGCAACAGGACCAACAGAAGGGAAGAAAAACTGCCTGGTTCATTTATCACTTCGGCTTCCAAACACTGGAGTGCTGCTGAATCCCATAAATGAATATGTAATTGGATGAATCCCAGCTAGAATTTCTAGAGAAATAATTCCGAAAGAATCCTCAAAGCAATTGGATGAATTCCAAGAGGAATTCTTGAAAGAATCCTTGGGAAAATCTCTGGAGTTCCAAAAGAGGATTTTTTTAGAGGAAACCCAGAAGGTATCTTTGGGGAGTTTCTAAGTGGAATCTCTTGAAAAATGCCTGAAGAAATCACAGAAGGAACTTCCCTGGGCAAAGGCACAACCTTGTGATCAGCTTGATTGCTGCAAGTCAACACATTCTTTCACAGCTCAATATGCTAAATCAATTTCCCACCTTTTCTCATCATTAAGGCCACGCAAAACTTAAAAGCCGCATGGCTAAAGAGGTTGCAATGCCTACTCCCAAATTCCACGGTGTTGGACGATGTGAGTTCTTGGACTTGCATTGGAGACTTGGCTCCATGACCCCCTTGTGCATCAATAAAATAAAATAAAATAAAATAAATCACAGAAGGAACTTCCCTTCAGTAATTCCTGATGGCACTCTTGGAGAAATCCGCGGAAAAATGCTAAGGAGAACTCTTGGAGAAATGCATGGAGAAATCTTTGGAAAAATCCTCATCTGGATTGCTCCAGAAGCGTCTGGCTTCTCCAAGGGTTTCTCCAAGTATTCCTATGCTAATCTTATCAGTGATTTCTTCAGGGATTTCCGAGGAACCCAGCAAATCTTCTTGGTGCATTTCACCAGAAATTTCTGAATTAATATCAACATCATTCCTGTAGCATTTCCCCGCAAGAGTTCCTGAAGAATTATCAAATGATTTACCGGCTAGAATTACTGGATTCTTATGCTAAAAAAATCTGGAGGTATATTTAGCAGGTAGCAGGAAATTTTGAAGAAATATCTGAAGGAATAACAGCAGGACTTTTTTTCGTAAGAATCTCAGCTATAATTGCATGGAGAATTACAGCAATAATTTCTGGAGGAGTCCTAGTATCACTCAAGGATTTTTTCCCAATATTTCTCCTGTGATTTCTCCAAGGACTCCACTAGGAAATCTTTCTGGGATTTCTCGTTAAGGTGCAGGCTATGTGCCACTTGGAGCGTAATTCCAATAAGAAAAAGCAGAAGGATGTGTATTTCATCACAAAGAATAACTTTGTAGAACACACGAAAATTCCCAAAAATCCCTGGAAAATATTATAACGAAAAAACTATTTCAAGGGGTCATCCACAAACAATGACACATAACTCCTAAAATTGAACAAACAAGGTAATAGTTTGTTCCACACAAAAAAAAATATTCATGTAAAATTCAGCGAAAAATCATGCACATAAAGGGAATGCTAGAGTTAGTGCAAATTTACATGAGATATCATGTAAAAATACGGTACTTTCGTGTAAATTTCCGCTAATAGTCGCGTAACCGGTTGGCGTCCATGATGGTTTACGCGATGGATGACGGAAATTTACATGATGGTAATGTAATTTTACATCATATGTCATGTAAAAGTGCACTAACTCTAGCATTCCCTTTATGTGCATGATTTCTCGCTGAATTTTAATTACATATTTTTTTCTGTGCAAGGTTTGTTCGGAAAACTTTCCAACAATACATATTTCTGCAACTTTGCAGAAGACACCAATACTCTATCTTCATTTATGAAAAAAGGCAAAAAAAAGTCAATTGTTGACGCACTTTTAGGTGGATTAGTCACAAAGGTAAACATTCCAAAACTAAGAGTGAAGTATATGAAACATTTTTTTCTAGAAAATGCAGCAAAAATGAAAAATTGATATGAACCCCCGTATACAGTATGTAGCAGGTTCCTCCAGAGATTATGTCCGGTGACCACATCCGATAGTTCCTAAACGGTTCAATACTGTAGATAAACAATGTTTGCTGGTGGAGGAGTAAGTTTTAATGGAAACAGAGTGAATTTATTTCCGATTCATAACGGAAAAGAAGCTGTGTACCAAAAAACAGCCCTTTTTATAAGGATCTGACCCAGTGACCCACCGGAATAACTACGGCCACAAGGACCATTCCGACGTTCTCTGTACACTTTTACAAGCTAGACATTTGTACGAGTATACTGTAAAAAAAATTCAAATCCGTTGAGTATTCACTAAACGGCGTGAGTTTTATTTCGTTTGCGCTGACTCAGGCCGATACGGGTTAATAACGGAGAGTTTCGGGCGTAGTTTAACCACCACCAGGTTATGATCAGAGTCGATATTAGCGCCATAATAGGTCCTGACGCCGATAATGTCGGAGAAGTGCCGTCCATCAATCAGATCGTGGTCGATTTGCGATTCCGTTTGTTGTGGTGATCTTCAGGTGTAACGATACGGGAGGCTGTGCTGGAAAAAGGTGCTACGAATGGCCTTGTTCTTGGAGGCGGCGAAATCGATGAGGCGTAGGCCATTTTCGTTCGCCAGCTGGTGTGCGCTGAACTTTCCAATCGTCGGTCTGAATTCCTCCTCCTGGCCTACCTGAGCGTTTAGGTCCCCTATGATGATCTTGACGTCGTGGTTTGGGCAGCGGTCGTACTCGCGCTCGAGCTGCGCGTAAAATGCGTCCTTGTCATCATCAGTACTTCCGGAGTGTGGGCTGTGAACGTTTATTATGCTGAAGTTGAAGAATCGGCCCTTGATCCTCAACCTGCACATTTTTTCGTCGATCGGCCACCAACCGATCACGCGCCTCTGCATATCACCCATCACGATGAAAGCTGTTCCCAGTTCAAGTGTGTTGCCGCAAGTCTGGTAGATGGTATGATTACCTCTAAACGTTCGCACCATGGATCCTGTCCAACACACCTCCTGCAGCGCTACGATGCCGGCTTATGGGTACTAGCGTGGTTCAAAAGATCGTTTTTGCTCCACACCGCTTATTCGATTCCTATCCAGATTATATGCCTTCTCCCAAAATTTGAGCTCATTTGGTTGAAAATTGAGACTGCACAAGCCCTTCAAAGTTTGTATGGGTATTACTATGGGAAAACGATGTTTTTCATTCGATCCACCGTAGCATTTCCCCAAGTGCCCTAGTGGGTTAGTCGACCCTTGGTAATCCTATGCTACTCTATCAGCTACAACTTTGCCGAAGACCGTATTCCAATCGAACACCTCATTAATTACACTAGTTTACAGCATTTTTGAACTCGGCAAGCTGATGATCATTTTTGGTGTAGAATCATGCCCTGAGTTCGAAAACGCGAAAGAAAAAAATTACAGTAGAGCGGAATTTTTTTCGACTTTCCATACAAGGTTGATGATTTGAAATCGATTTTTGTTCTATTTTTAAGTAAAGTCGCTCACTTCAAACATTTCATTCTTCGTAGTCAATGCTCCGATTGAGCTTAAATTTTTACTGTAACTCGCCTACATATAATTTGTCAAATAATCGTCGTGAAAGAATTTTTAAGTTGGTTTTTTCCTATTGAAAAAAATACATTTCTTCAAAAAAATTTGAGAATTTTGCAAAAATTTAAGGAGATTGTCCCTAAAACTCGCCAATATCTTGAATTTCATCAATCTGACGCAAAACCTGTATTCAGATGATCGAATGGTATTGTATTCAGCTTTTAATTTATGGAAAAAGATTTAAAATTGGTTGAACAAAACGCAATATATTTGAATTTTAGTTAATTACATATTTTGAAAAGTTGCAAAACTCAATATTGAGCTAAAACTTAAAAACTGTTCTACTTAAAATATTTTGAAGGTTGGTTTCGAAATCAGCACTAAATTGTGCTTCAAAAATTTTGGTCGTTGACAGAAGTTCACGACTTTCGTTTTATTTTGTAAACTTGTGTTAGTTACCGATTTTTATCCAGAATCGAAATCTTTACTCATGATGGTTGAACTATTTGGTGGGCATCACTGCATTTTGCAGTGAAACATAGTAGCCATGATTTCAGTGTGCTATCTTTGGCGCCATGTGCAGCAATGTTGCCTGCTGGGAAGCTGGAGGATCACTGTTAAAGTTTGCCCAGTTGGATACAAATCGATAACTAATTAATGAGGCGTCCGATTTGAATGCGGTCTTCGGCAAAGTTGTAGCTGATAGAGTAGCCTAGGATTACCAAGGGTCGACTAACCCACTAGGGTACTTGGGGAAATGCTACGGTGGATCGAATTAAAAACATCGTTTTCCCATAGTAATTCCCATACAAACTTTGAAGGGCTTGTGCATTCTCAATTTTCAACCAAATGAGCTCAAATTTTGGGAGAAGGCATATAATCTGGTTAGGAATCGAGTAAGCGGTGTGGAGCAAAAACGATTTTTTGAACCACGCTAATGGGTACTTTTATTGTACTGCAGCAGTCCTCTATAGTCTATAGAACGTGCCTCTGGAGCCGACCTACTGACCTACTGAGAGCCGACCTCTATAGTCTATGGCTCGCATTCGTCGGGAAACGCTACCTCGAGATTCTGCGTGTATGCAGTAGCGGCATCCGTTTGGTAAGTGCCGTGCTCTAGATCGTACATTGGCGGCCACTGGGTATAATACAATAATATGTACAGAGAATTTTGGGGTCGCAGTTTGCCTGAAGCGCAAAGCAGAAAAGATCAGACTGGTACGGACAAACATGTGGTCTCCGGTAAATCCTTATCATAGCAAGCATTTGCAATCGAATTCACAGTCAATCATACAATCGACAACCCTCCAACGATGGCCCGAAGAATCAAACTGGGCCAACTGCTCGATATCGCGTTCGAAATTCCGGAAACCGGAGTAGTAAACATCCGGCTGTTGTTCGAAATTCTGCGAGCTTTGCTCAAAAAGTTGGGCCTCAATGATCTGGACGTACTGGTGGATTTGGGTCAGGCCGGAAGTACCCATGCCCTGGCGGACAAATCCAAGTGCTGGGAGGGATTCGGGCCGGACGAATTGATGAGTCCCAGTTTGATGGCTTTGGATCCGGAAGCACGAGCCGCTGAGATCGCCCGAAGGCGAGCAGAGGAAATCAAACAAGTTCTGAACCTTCTGAAAGCGTACATGATCCGATTGCAAGCGTTGGAAGCCGGAATAGCAGATTTAAGGGCGAAGCGCGCGGATGATCTGGAAACTATGGCGAAGATGTTTCGTCAGATTGATCTGCTCGATGCGAGGCTGTGCGACCAGGAGAAAAAGGTTGCCAAGTTGGAGGCCGATATGGATTGCTTGGGGTTGGCCATGATGGATTACGATATCAAGATTGAGGACATTTTTCGGCGACTGGATTTGATGGGAGTCGAGATACGAGACGTCAGGTGTCAAATTCGATGCATCGAGAAGGACCGGCAGCAGTTTTTGACGGCTGTACAGACAGTAACGGAGCAAATCAATCACTTTTCGTTGACTAAAGCCGATAAGGATGTTATGGAGAAAGAGCTGGGATTAAGAGCTTTGGTGGAAGATCTGAAGCGTTATGTCCCATACGAATGCTACAACTTGACGCAATTGGAGTTGAGTAGCAACATTGCAAAGCTCTACGAAGAAATCTATCGACAAGAGCAAAACTTAAAGGGCAAAGCATATGAGTTGGCGAAAGGATTACAAACCAAGGCTGACGCAGGGGATATGGTGGACCTTCGAAGGCAGCAGTCCAAAATACTGAACAAGTTCAGGCTGCTGGAAATGAACACCCGATCAAAAAGCTCAACATCTGCCGGAATTTTGTTGAATGCGAAGCAAAATAAACATTGTTTGACGTGTGGACTTGAAGCCTCCTTAGAGGGCTTTTCAGAGTTGATACCAAGACCGGTACAGTTTGTACCCCCTTCCAAGGCGAAAGACATTTTTACGTTGCGAAGTCGCTACTGCGGAGGAGACTCCACCATTGTTAAACCGGAGGAAAAGGTTGTTCTTCATACTACCGTTCTAGGACTGGAATGTAACGATAAATCCGCTCCGGTTCCAAGACAGATCATCGGAAATGACGGCTCACTGTACTTGGCTGATCCTTGTCTCGAGTCAGGGAGTAAATCGTAGGTTTTAAATTTGTATGAGTGCAATAAATTGTACATAGTAAAACCCTTCGAAAATCATTGTAGGTACCTACTAATTATAATCATTTTTTATTAGAGTGTTATCAATTGTGCATCAAATTGCCATCTTGCTTGTACTGAAATGATCCTTATCATCAACTCGAATTGTAAACTATCACTCATTGGTATGCAAACTCACAGAGAACATTGGGTAGAATTTTCAACTCATTGTTTTTGATGGATTTGAGGTTCAAATGCTGATTCTTCAATGTGCAACGTATTTTTCGCGCAAATCGAATGCGAATACGATCGCTGTCCAAGCTACGACTTCAAAATCATCATAGATACCCAAAACGCTCAGGTAGGCCGGGAGGAGGAATTCAGACAGTCGATTGAAAGGTGGTATCACATTTCCCGGAATGCCACTTCCCGGAATGCCATTTCCCGGAGTGACATTTCCCGGAATGACATTTCCCAGAATTACTAATTTCGAGAAATGAAGTATCAAGTCATTAGGGAGCTAGCGTGCTAGGTTTTTGAATTGAATGGCTTAACGGCTTCTAAGGACGGACATTGGGCAGCCTAGTCGAATAGTTTGATTTTGATATGTGCTCGAGGTATGTGCACCTTGTTACCGTTTAGGTACTTTCACCTTAAGAAAGAAGCCCTAATAGAGTGAGAACAGTGGCGGTAAGAGATAGAACTCAGCCGATAGAGATGCTTACTCACCAGCATACTGCGATTCGGTATGCATTTATGAGAGCCACGTTAATAGCTGTTAGTAAATAAGGATTAAACCTAAACGATGAGTTCTATATAGTCAAATAAATGCTTAATTAATTATTTACTGCAAAATCTATCAAAACTCTATGTAATAGTATCATTTTTACCATATAAAGTAGCTTAGCTAGTTATACTACACTCCAGGGGAAACGGTAAAATCAAAAATGTACCTACACTTTACATACACACAAACACTTACCAATGGGATTAAGAAGTATAAGGGAAATTTAGATAAGGAATGAACGGATGAGGAATAAAATGGGAAATTTGGTATCAGGAAAAGAGAAAAGGGGGTCAGCTACGAGTCTAATAAGCGAAACCAGGTCTTTTCCACGTTGACCAGCAAGCCATTAGGACGAGCTCAGCCAAAGAAAGTTATCCCAAGTATAAGTTTGAAGCTAGTTACTATCATATCGTGCATAGTTAAAAAGTGCAGTTTTAGAAGTGGAAAAGTCTAATTTGAGACTTTTCATACCGAAGAATCAGGTATGAAGTGGATAAAAGTTAAGGGACTCGGTAGCATAACCCTTAGTGCCCCCTTTTCTATCGTTCACCAGGACCCATTGTATCCAGGATTGGAGTCCCTGTCGAACCACCGCCAAGCGGTCGGGTTTCTCCAAAAGGGTTTAGGTGAACCTTTAAGGCACATCGTCAGTCGTGGGCCACTGCGATCAATCCGATCCCCTTCGGAGCAGTTCCCAGGAGTCAATAGTAGCCGACTCTCTCTCGGCCCCTCCCTCGCTCCTCACCGAAGTCCGTGAAGCACTCTGTGGTTCAGATCTCACCACGCGCTCGCCGTTCCCGAAGGATCCCGAGGCCGAAAGAACCCGAGGAACCACGTGACTCCACCGAACACCGTAAGAGTTACAGCCCTCCGTAGTCCCAGCTACCGATAGCGGTCTCGAGCAGCTCTCCGGGATTTCCGCAGCTCGCCGCTAACCCCGCCGCAGATTCCCGCGGTAAGCTACAATCCCCACGCCGGCCGGCTTTTACACACTCACACACGCTCATAGATTTGTAAGTACACCTATACACTAAATATACCGTTAAAGAGTACCCCACGACTTTTGCATTCCCGATCAGAATCCGAGCCGACCCTGTAAGAGTATCTAGAGGGGAGAAGCTAAGTTAGAGCTAATGGGAGTGAGGGTAACAACCTTGAAAGAACAGCCTATTTTCAAAAGAAGGAAAAATATCTGATGGGAGAGTTTGTGATGTGGTCAATATTACAGTATCATTGCATCCTAATTAAATGAATTGCTAATGTTGTATACATATACTTCGAAAGAACAGCCTATTTTTAAAAGAAGGAAAAATCTCTGATGAGAGAGTTAGTAGTATGTATATGCATTTATGATAATCAAGCCATTCAACTCGGCTGCTATACTGTACTATTGACGCCACTCTACTAACTTTCCCACCAGAGATTTTTCCTTCTTTTAAAAATAGGCTGTTCTTTCGAGGTGTATGCTGCCTATAATCGCATAACTGTCATACGAATAGGAAACCCAGCAAATATGGAACTGATATGCGATCATAGGCAGTATGTGTTTCATATAATACCATTCCATTAGACTGCCCAGTGGCCGTCCTTTTGAAGCTGTGGTAGTTTACTTCAAAATGAAGTACAGGCTGATAGGTTGGTTGCATTTGTTGTTTTTTTGGTATGTACTTTGCTATGTTCGATGAGAAGGTATAAGGGCTTTCGACTAAAACACCATCGATTTATCACAGACAACCGGCTGGTTGGTCCGATGAGAGCACGACATACGAAGTCCTTCACGGACAACCGAATGGTTGGTCCGATGAGAATATGCCAATCAAGTTCCCTGACGGACAACCATGAGGGCACGATAAAATCAAATTCCATCATTTTATGTATTAAAGGCTTGATAAAAAGCTCTTCCAATTATAAAGAAGGAGATGTGGTATTTTTGTGCTAATTAAAGCTGAGGATTATGATTGAATTCACTACCAGTTCAACTTAGAGTCAGTCTAGTTAGAGTCTGGCGGACTGTCATTTTCGATCGGAGCCAATCGAGCATGACGTCACGGTGTAGCATTTATCGGTGAGGACACTATGACGTCATGCTCGATTGGCTCCGGTCGAAAGTGACAGTCCGCCAGACTCTAATTATAGGGACTCTAGTTCAACTGCCAAGAAGATAACACGCAATCCACCAAAAAGTCATCCGACCTGTAATATCCTATTCGGCCTATTGACACTTTCGTTCTGAAGTAACATAGTTCAGCCTCAATGATCCAGCATCATTCCGGGAAATGTCACTCCGGGAAATGGCATTCCGCGAAATGTGTCATTCCGGGAAATGACATTCCGGGAAATGGCATTCCGGGAGATGGCATTCCAGGAAATGTGATACCACCGATTGAAAAGCTCAGGGACCACCAGTTGACGAACGAAAACGACCTACGACTCATCGATTTTGTTGCCTCCAAGAACATGGGCATTCGTTACCTTTTTCCAACACAGCCTTCCTTATCGTTATACCAGGAGATTGCCGCAGCAGAAAAAAATCGCAAATCGACCACGTTCTGATTGATAGACGTCAGGACCTAAGGTGGCGCTAACATCGACTTTGACCTCTATCTGTGATGGCAAGCTTCAGGCGAATGTATAAATTCCACTATTTAAATGTGTTAAAAATAATGTCTGTCATCCGCAAAGCAGACAAGTTGAACGGATTTCGTGAAAATCATGGCTTGGATGTTGATATTATACCGTGACTTCGGGAGAAATTGATCACTTTTCGCAGTTTTTGGCGCCTATTGTTTTTAAATATTGATCGATATGGCTAAACCTTGGGCTAAACTCAAACTTTAAGGGGGCATCCATAAAGTACGTCACACTCATAGGGGGAGGAGGGGTTTCGAAAAGTGTGACGAGCAATGTAATAGGTATACGACAAACCCCTACGAAGGGGGGGGGGGGGGGGTTGAAAATTCCCTAATTTTGCGTGACGTACTACATGGATGCCCCCTAGCTCTTTGAAGCCGGATTTTTTTCAAGCGTTATTATAGAGTTTTTTCAACGTATTTCTGTGGTTTTGGTGCTCAATAGCATAGAACGGGTAGAATATGATGCAGAATATTTTTTCTGGATATCCTAAGCCATCCAAACTGTTCTTGAGTTTAGATCCTAAAGTCTACGGGTGTAACGGTAACTTGCTACGATTTGTAATCTATCATGTCCAATAAGTTTTCTGGAAGTTCAAAAAACAGTATCAGAATAGTTGGGATATCTTAGGTCATCCAAATTGTTCTTAAATTCAGACCCATAAGTCTACGAGTGTAATTGTAACTTCATTATTATACGAAGCTACAATTTGTATTTCATCATGTATCCTAGGTCATCCAAACTGTTCTTGAGCTTAGATCCTAAAGTCTACGCATGTAACGGTAACTTCTTTCATTATACAAAAACTACAATTTGTTATCTATCATGTCCAGTAAGACTTCTGAACGTTCAAAAGACACTATCAGAAGGTTTGGGATATCCCCATAATATATAATAATAGATAATATATTATTAATATATAATAGATTATAGATAATAGATTATATAGATCTATAATAGATTATATATATATATATATATATATATATATATATATATATATATAACCAAGGTTGCGACCATTCATTTGCAAAGATTTACATTCATTTGCTATTATCTCAGTTCAGAAGCATGCTATCGAAAAACAATGTATGGATGAATTTAACCTTGTAGTTTTATATGAAAGTTTGCCGAATAACATTGGGGTTGCAAACGTATACCAAAGCTGTGAGCGAGCTGTAAAGGCAACTCTCCACGCGGTGAATGTAAATTACATTCATTCTGTGGAAATCCTAATAAAACGCCTGAAAGTATGCAATTACCATACTAAATTTGTATATTTATAGAATTCTCAATGACAAAATCGGGTTTAGCGAATACTTGGCAGCTAGAAACATTCATTTGAATCTTCGTTACATGTGCGATACTGCTACAGCAACAAAAGTGTCTTTAAAGTTCATCTAACACGCAGTTTGGAAAATATTGAATTTAACCCTCTAATACCCAAATTTTTGATTTTGATCTAAATATCATTTTTCGTCATCTAAAATCGATTTAAACATGTTTTGGAATATGATTCTTTTTTATTCTCGATTTCGTGAATTTCAGTTTTTGATTTTTCTAATTTTTATTTTTGAACATCCCACACTTTTATATTTTTCCTGGAAGCCAATTTGGGGAACGGATTTTTTGAGATGAAAACATTTTGAGATTTTATGATTATTGTTGAAATATTATTATTTAAAAAAACTTTCACAGAAAATTTTATTTTCCGTGTAATTTTAAGGAAAATAATTTTAGAGTGTATTCGATACCCTTTAACTATTAAACAAGGATAGAATGATTTGGGAAAAATTCAAAATATGTTAATTGTAGCGATTCAATACAAAATAAACAATGACTTCTAAAAGGTGAATAAAACATCAAGTTTTCAATGATTTTTAAAAAATGTAAATACGCTTTAAAATACACCAAAAACCATTTTGAGATATACAGAACAGTCCTAAATATCAGCCAAAAATATAAAAAAATTGATTTTCCACGAAACAAAAATTACAAAAATTCTCAAACTATACCCCGTCTAAAGGCGGTATTGGGTATTAGAGGGTTAATACAGAAATATGTGAATAATCGGCTGAACATGTAAGCTCTTGTTAGCTCATCATTCAATAACCCTTGAGTCAGATGATGGCCATTGCCCACATATTGTTTCAAGTTTAGAGCATTATTTTTGACTTATAAATGCGTTATAGATACGTTAAGTAGATCAATTTCACCTGAAATGACGATACCGAATATTTCATACAAATTGCTGAGAAAAGCTCGTTTGATCTACAACATGAGCGTGGCACTGGTAGTGGTGGCCGTCTGCACGTTATGCTGCTAGCACCCCTGAAATGTGTAGAGCCTTTGTGAGTTCCTTTGTATTAAGGTGAATATAGAACGAAGCCACACCTTGAATTTTCAAAAACACAAATCTGAAGAACCGAATAGCGCTGAAAAGTTGATCTATTGACCAGCCGCTGGTGGTGACCAATCGATCAACTTTTCAGCGCTTTGCGATATTCGGTTCTTCAGATTTGTGCTCTTGAAAATTCGAGGTGTGGCTTCGTCATATCTTCACCTTAAGCCTCGCTCTTAAATAAGCATTATTCTTCAAGTTTTACACTACAGAGCAGGGCGCAAAATTTTCGAGCAGACGAGCTGAAATTCACCGTGCGGCAATTTTCATTCACTTGCCTGCATATTCATATTCAGCTGCTCGATACTCGTTTGTCAACTGAATGAAAGTCAATGAATATTTGTAAACATCTTACAAAGTGTTAAATTGCTGATAAAATATTAAAGTTTCGATTACATTTAACGGTGCTTTACACAGATCTTTTCCCATTTGATTGTTGTGGAGGATTTTTGGAAGGAATCGTAGCCATAAACGTAGGTAATTGTGAAGATGTTTCTCGATCGGCTTCATATTCAATGACTACGAATTGACTGACTGTATGAAGAGGGAGAGCGAAAATGAATTTGTTTGTTTTGAATATTCAGTGCAGAATCATTCAATTTCGTGCTGTTTTCAGTCAATGACTATGAACATTTTGCACCCTGCTACAGAGTACATATTCCTAATTGAATGTTGTGCCAATAAGTTGATTAAGCTACAGATATACACGGTGGTATCCGAAGCTGTTTTCAAATAACCTTGAACTTTAACTTTGAAGAAAAGGGACGTCTAATAATTTCAGCAACCGATGCGACCTCAGTTTTCTTGGATGAGATCGGTTTCGGAGAAGGTAATAAATATTTGCACATACCTACATATGGTAGTCTAGAGACAGCGAAAAACGAGAATCTAAAAACTCGTTAATTTGAGTAGTTGAGAGCTTTGCTTTTATTGTAAATAGTGTCCTTACTCACCGTACCATTTCTAAGACTTTTTACAAAGCTTCCGTTTTTAGAAACCAGTCAAGGGAAGAGATTATGCGTAGAGAAGATATTAGATACTAGGTGCGGATATAGAGCATATTTGATTAGGATCAAGTTGGTCACGTTTCTATGTAGCCAATCAATATCCCACTTCACCACACAAAAAAAACTTATTCAATTTCCACTTGCCGACAGCAGCGATGATCCATGTCTGCGACATAAATGCGGAAATAATCCAAACATAAAATAATACCCACAAAATAGACACCCAATTCACTATCGGACACATCTGAAATTTGACCAGCATCAAGGATGGAGTACTAGTAAATATCTTCAACACATATGTTTGGGATGAGGATGGACAGAAAATTCCTCCTGGCCTCCAACCGTCAAACCATGTCTTCGTCGTCGTCCATCGAACCTACCAATGAAGCAGAACCAGAACCTCAATTTCCCACTCTCTTTTCTTTCTTTTTCTGTCATTCCAGCGAACCACAGCACGGAATCTTCGTCCCCTTCAAGAAGGTCGTCATGGCGTGGAACTCCTAAGATAGTACCTACCTACAGGATACCTACCACGGACAGGATACAGTCATTGCACAATTATGGGTCACACACAATTATTAGTCACTTTTCACTTTAATAGATAAATACTAATTAATTGCAAGCTTTTGTTAGCCATTATCATTTTTCGTTCATAAGTTGATTTGTTTTGTGTCATTATACGTATCGCACACGGGCTTATATGTCAAAACATACATACTTTCGATACTTTTTTGTTCGGCACAAAACCATATGTCAAAGTAACGCTTCGATTGTGAATATCGTAAAGTGCGTGCGCTGCTTTCGTAAGCTCTGTAACAGCGTGCTTCAGTGATTTTCAAGTGCAAAATGGTATCGTCACCAGAACAAAGGTATAATTAACGTGCTAAATGTAGAAATTCATGTGACTGCAGCTAATTAAAGCTTATTTCTGGCAAAATTTAAGTGACTCATTATTGTGCCATGGAACACCGAAAATCACACAATTATGGGTCACTTTATGTGCAGCATAATATTGACAGTTCAGCGTACATGGGCATTGCATACTTTTAGGCGTTTATTAGTGGTTGTGTTAAAGGTTTTGTCCCAATTTTGAAAAATTGATTCCAAATCGTGAAAACACGCTTCGTTAAGAGGTTTGAGACCAGTTTTAGATTTGACTTTAGTTGATCTATCGAGAATAAGTAATCAATCAGTGAAAAAATAGACAAAACATTATTGTTGAGCCGATTCCTCTTGAGTGACCCATAATAGGCAACAAATTGACCCATAATTGTTACACAGCCAATTTTGACCCATTATTGTGGTTTTCATTATTCATCAACATTTTAGTAATTTTCACCGTCTAAAGTGAATTTTACAAGCAAATTTTCAAATAAAACAATATAAAGGAGTTTCAGTGAAGAGAATACAAAATAAAAATAATGAAAGTGTTATTTTGTCATGTAAAACGATTCATATTATGAAATGATTGTTCCTTGAGTGACCCATAATTGTGCAATGAGTGTACCAGTGGAAAATGGCGATGCGATGGAAGGAAAAGTGAGACACGTATGTGATTTGTCGGCCTATTGGCGCACATCTTCAACGGGAGTCATCGTGGGTGGGGCGGCGGGCGTGCAAGGCATATATGTTCCGTTCCTCCTTGCAGAAATGGCAAGGGTGACAGACACAAGACTTGATGTACTTATCTGTATCACCGCAGAAGGAATAGGTATAGGTATTTATTTGGGTTCGAAGACAGAGGATGGTGCGGCGCAATTATTCAAGGATCAGTTCAAAACGACCCTTGTCACTTTGGATCGAATGGTTTTGTGTTATTCACAACTTGAAAACTTCTCTGTCATATTCATAGGTTTGAGCTTCGGAATGTCCTGATGAGGTGGGGGAAGTAAGGCAATTTCCGTTGAAAAGTTGATCGTTATAAAACCGGTTGCAACAGAATTCCTGTCATTCGATTCGGAATACGGACAGATGTCACTCGGACACATTTGTTATCTGAACCACTTAACCCAAATTATGTATATTGTCCACTAGAACTGTTATGTTACTAAATCATAATCCCTTTTTAGTGATCTAGCATAAACTGCGTAAATTAGTATTGCGCTAACTTTCTTTTAATGATACATTTTCCATTATCCCGTTCCCGTCATTAAATCTTCATTATGGAAAAAGTTCTATTCCGTTCTTCCTTAATTGTTGGCAGAAACTGACTTGCAAACAAATTTTATTATTACCACACCCACGGCCCGATACCCTCATCATAACCCATATTCGTCACCATCACCCTTGGCTCGAGTCGCCCAATTAATCGATACTTAGCGCCCGCCGTCGTCGATCCGGTGGCGACGAAACGCACCGTTAAGGACTATTCGATTTCCATCTTCTATGATGGACGGGAAACGGAAAAGTTAGCTTGCCTAATTGGTTTATACACCATCATCTGTGACCGGAATTTCCATTTTAATGAGCTGAATTTGCACGTCGGGACAAACATCAAGCATCTTCAACGAATTCAACTGGTAGGAAAAACGTGCCATATACCTCGGAAAAGGATTCCAACCTATACCGCTGTCTTATTAATTTGATCTATTTTTGTTCGTACGTTGACTAATAATAACTTCAAAGGACCAGACAGCGAAATACAGTGCAGGACGGCTAAGTTATTCCACGCGGCTTGAGTTTTAAAATACACCTCTAATAGGAGTAAGAGCCTACATAGCTATAGCAGTAAGCGCGCGGGTATTGCAATCAGTATTCTAAGGGGTCATTCGTATATTACGGAACGCCAAGATGGTAGGGAAGCAGTCCCTACCCAATTCCCAATTCCTCATACAAAAGTTGTTGGTTACGGGGGTAGGTTGTCTAGAATATGGAAATTTTGCGTTACGTAATATGCTAATGAGCCCTAAGCTGCAGTAAAAAGATTAGTGAATCACTCTGAAGGGGTTAAAGCAGCAGACCCTTATTTTGATAGGGTTCGATTTTGAGTAGAGTAAGGTGGGACAAAAGTTCGACCCTAGTTGAATATTCAATTTTTCTCAATAAATCAAGGCAGATAAAAATGAATGAGTACCGTGTGGTGATTCTACCACCCATGAGCTGAAATTTTGCTGAACAAAGTTTCGCCAAATGTCTTTTCAATTCTGAGTTACAACACTTTTTGTATGTGTGTGTCTTATTCGAACTCTTACCCCACCAGTGCAGTGGGGCAAAAGTTCGAATCTTGTGTTTGTGGAATTTCGCTGGTCGTAGCACACTATTTTGACACTTTGGTAATATAAATATCTAAAAACCAATTAATATTTGAATACACTCTAAAGTTCGATCTGGATTTTAGTCAAATCAGGGTTAAATTTACTACAGCAAAAAATAGTAGTTTTCCGCCAAATTAAGATAAAACAACTTTTTTTCAACTTTGATCGAATTGTCTCACTAATTCTATCATTTTTAGAGATAATATGCACATTTTGCAGAATTTTAGGTTTTTACCTAAAGTTGCCACATGACTCGAATTCTTGCCCCACAATTCGAACTTTGTGTGAAATATGATTCCCAAATCTTTTTCGCAAAAAGTTATACATGCTAAAGCATCTACAAAATATACCTAGTTACGCCCCAAAATAAAATATCGAATTCGATTTCATTACAATGCTATTCCATGCGATGGAAGGACCATTTCATATTACAATTTTTTGATCAAAAACCAACATTTTGTCATAACTTTTCGAAATATTGATCAATTTTCATAATTTTTGAATGAAAGACTCTTTTCCAAAAAGGTTTCGAACAACCTTGACACCCGAAAGAAATAATTTGAATTGAGCTCAAAAACTTCAAAAGGAACTCTTGCCCCACTCGAACTTTTGCCCCACTTTACTCTATATGACAGTACTTCTAACACAGCAAATTTTGCATTTCTTATCCAGCAAAACGAATTACTGAAACGGCATCAGTAAACTACATTTTGTTAGTTGCACTTAGTTAGAGAATGCCTCTAGCTCTGATACTTTGCAACTCTTGCTGACTGACTACAAAACTGCTTAGTGCAGCCAATCATTGTAAGCATCTTGGAGTTTGCTGGTTTTATGCTGGAGACCTTAATCTCTATATGGGAAATCAACCCTAAAAAATCAAGATCTTTTTCTGAAGCACTTTATTGAATATAACTTTTTGGCATACAGGTATGAATTCTTGTTTGAAAATCATGTTAAAAGGTCTATCAAATAATCTTACATCGCCTTACGGGATAAAAACTAGACTTAAAACTAATGTATTGAGGGAATTTGTGTTTTTTCGGCCGTTTCGTTCTCTTCGCCATAGGATTTTTTTTTTGAGCTGTTGAACTCAGAGTCTGCCTCAAATCTTTCCCAACCAAGCTGAATTATACGACCAACTTTCAGGAATATGGCCGACAAAAACACATCATGACAAAAATAACAAATCTGCCGATAATACCCATCGTCACCCTATTTGGATTTGCTTCGGTTCAGAGTTCAACTAATAAAAACGATAAAGAAAATCCACTCTGAAAATTCTCAGAAAGTCACTTTTCAAGAATTTTATTTTCTTAATGCTAACAAAAGTGATATGAATATATTTGGACATGGCAAAACTATTCTTTCACGATCAAGTGGCATGGCGAGCAACAATTTCGTAAGCTTTGGAGGAATTCCCAGAATCGTCCTTAGTGCCAAGGATGGGGTAACGGAACGAGGCATAGCCTTACACTGATGTTAGTTGCATGATTTGTTTTGGAACTGCTCACGCCAAGAATGATTTTTCGATTGTGGAAAACACTAGGAAATTTAACCCTTCAGCACGCGCGCTGTTGTAAAAAGTACAACACTACCAAAAAACCTCGCTCGTTGTATACAGCGAGAGCGCGGTGCAGTTTCGGTTGCTTGATGGCGCGCGTTCTGGAAGGTTAAATGTTTGATTTGCGGGGCAACCGTATACCATACTTTCAGGATTACCCCATCTGTAAAAAGTTGTTGAATTACGTACCCGGCAGATGAATGAAAACGTCATTCGTACCCGTAATACTGTAAGCAGGATTTGCATCATCCTAAATGATTCCGTCAACGAGCGGCTAAATAATACTCATTCCGTGGGAGGGAGCAACTGAAAAGAAAACAAAAGCTGTCAATGCGTGTCCAAATTCTATACAATGGATGAAACAGAGAAATAGTAACTGGTATTAGAACTTGATTGGAACTGAAATTGATGCGAGTTTAATCCCAATTTTTCATATAAAAGTATAAGTTTATTACAGTAACTTATATGTCAAAAAGTTAAAAGTAATCAAGGCCATTTTCATTGTTATTCTGAATCAATATTAATGAATTTAAGGACATACGTCTTGAAATCCCGCTTCACCAGTGCATCAGAACTTCAGATACATAAATCTCAAGATGCAAGCTTCAAACAACAGTGTATTTTTTTATTCTGTTCTTGCTCACTTGTAATAAGCTTCAAATAAGAAGATCAGGTGCGCTGGTTTTGTTTACGAAGAGATTTGTGCGCTCGAAATCGTGAATAAGTGCCACCGTCGGCCATTTTGGAGTTCCAACAAGCCTGTCCTTAACTCTTTGAAACGTTTATATTTCTCTCATCTTTTGTCTAAGACTTGTATGTAGAAGAGAAAAATACAAACGAAAAGTAATGATATTTATGCAGGCTGTCTTGATTGATGTTTGCACATTACAGTTTCTTGAAAATCATCAGAGTTTTGTTTTATATTGTATTGTACACTCCCGTTCAAAAGTTTGGGGTCACCCCCTCAAAAACATGTCATTTTTTAGGCCCATATCTCTGCCAATTTGCGTCCGATTTCAAAACCCTAGGTTTCATTCAAAAGATAATAAGTCAAAGAAACTTTGAACATTATTTAAAAGAAACTTTTTCAAAAAAAAATTGTATGTAAACTTAACCCAAAGTTGCCAAATTTTCTAAAAAATGTATATAAACTTACGGCAGTGTCGCTGGAAGTTGGGTCGACCAAATTTTAAGATGAGAGCGGTAATATGACCCATTTTCTATTAGCTTTCAACTGCTTTTTACAGAACTTAGCTAAAAAATCTAGAAAAAAAAGTTATTAAGCAAATTAATCCTTGATGTCATCGACCAAAAGTTTGGGGTCACCCCTCAAAATGATGTATCGGCCAAAAGTTTGAGGTCACTATCGTAAAATATGGAAAAGTGATTTGTTGATATCTTTGTCATCTTTCATTCAATTTTAATTCTTCTTGGCTTATTTGAAACAAATTTAATGATACTTACTGCATAGACATTGAACCACACATATTTGTTGAAATTTACATACTAAAATTTAACGTAAAGTTGCCTCATTTTTTGAAGCGTGGTAAAATGTGCTAACTTTACATAACATTTTTATATACAAAAAGTTGAAGACATCAAACTTAAATTTAGTTTATTATCTTTGAAATGAGCAAAAAATAATTAAAATTCAACTATAGATGACGAAGATATCACCAAACCACTTTTCCATGTTTTACGAAAGTGACCCCAAACTTTTGGTCGATGACATCAAGGATTAATTTACTTAATAACTTTTTTTTCTAAATTTTTTAGCTAAGTTCTGTAAAAAGCAGTTGAAAGCTAATGGGTCATATTACCACTCTCATCTTAAAATTTGGTCGACCCAACTTCCAGCGACACTGCCGTAAGTTTATATTCATTTTTCAGAAAATTTGGCAACTTTAGGTTAAGTTTACATACAAAATTTTTTGAAAAAGTTTCTTTTAAATCATGTTCAAAGTTTCTTTGACTTATTATCTTTTGAATGAAACCTAGGGTTTTGAAATCTGACGCAAATTGGCGGAGATATGGGCCTAAAAAATGACATGTTTTTGAGGAGGTGACCCCAAACTTTTTAACGGGATTGTATATTAGGCCTGTCCAGCTTTTCAAAAATGTTCTCTGATTCTCAAGTCCACCCCCATATTTTGATTGGCATCCTAAAAGAAGTAACTGGTCAAAATTTCAGCCAAATCCATTAAAATTAAGAGGTGCATCAAATCAATTTTGTGTTTTTCGACTATTTTTGAACTTCAAAAAATCATAACTACACACTTAATTTCGATTACCGTGTTCGGTAATTTTTTGACGAAATTAGAACAGCTGAATACAGCAATAATAGATTGTTTACCTTTTGCACCTGGTTTTGACAGTTGGTGTACCGAGCCTCAGTAAAATCGATTACCGAAACTACCGAAATCGTACTGCTGTTCTATTTTCGTCAAAAAAGTACCGAACAAGCAATTCAGGATTGAGTGTGTACACTAAAACATGTCAAAACTTAATTCTTTCGGCAGAAATTGAAAGCTATACTTGTTTGCTACAACTTCTCCGAACAACGTGTGCCAATAAAATTGAAGGAAACATATGTAATTATCACATTTGTAATCAGAAAAACCTTAAAAAGTTGATCTTTTGATAGATTTTGTTCTGGAATACCCTAATATACGTAATAAGTTGGATTTTTCAAAACGGCATCATATTCTCCAATGTTTTTTGGTTATTTGCTTCTTTGCCACCAATGCTGTAGGAGTTGAGCAAAAATTACTAAAATTCGTGAAAGCCAAATGTGGCCTAAAAACTAGGACATCAACGTGATTGAACAGAGTGAACACAAATGATGGTAGATGTTGTAGATCTTAAGAATAAGAATTCCAGAGTAATTTGGATGTCTGTAAAAAAAATCAGGGTAAAAAGTTGAAAAACAAAGAAGATATTGCATTTCTGCCAAAAGTAGATCGTCCCGGGTGTTCACGGGTTAATGTATCGCTAGGTTCTATCACAGAGAAACAGACGCCACACTCCGGCCGCTTCCCATGGATCACCTTTTTAACGATTGATTCAATTTTCGGTAGTTGGTCAATTGACCAATCGCACCACTGGCATTGTTTTTACTCCTGTTTGACGTTCGCTCACTACCGCCACCTAGTGATGGCCCGGCCTGCTACAGTACGTTTAGCATTGGGCGGTTACGCTTTCGTGACATTGTTTTTTAATGAAAGTGTTACGTCTGTATCTCTGTGGTTCTGTAGTGAGTGAACCGCCCGTCTTTCGGGGGCTACCCACACCATTGGAGGGGTCTTTTGAAAGATTTTTTTTTTTTGGAGTCTTGCCACTACACGTAACTAAAAAACCTTAGGGAATTCATAAGATTTTTGCCATAATTGAACTATATGGATGCCAAGAGGAAAATCTTATGAAAACTCATTTTCATAAGATTTTCTTACGGTATGACATAAGAAAATCTTATGACAATGAGTTTTTATAAGAAGGTATTCTTACAGCATCCACACAGTTGAGTTATAGCAAAAATTAATAAGGTATTTATATGAATTTCGCAAGTTTTTATCGCTGAATGTACGGGTGCTTTCTCTATGCTTTCACACGTTTGAATGCATGATTTCCGTTTGGCTGACCTTATTTCTTTGTTGTAATTCGCCAGAGCCTTTCTGTATAAGCTCCAATCGGCGATTCGTTTGGCTCGGGTGTATTGGGTTCATTAGGGATATCCAGCTTACTTCATAATTGGAATCTTCGTTCAAACATTAATCGAAGCCCAAAATTTTATCATTTTTTGTGCCCGGAACTATTTTTAAAACGCATTTGAAGTTTGTATGGAAAAAAATGTTCGGGGCGAGCTGTCATTTTATGGATTAAACTGTCATTCTATCCATGGAAATTAAAACTGTTTGTATATTTAACCTTCAAAACAAAGGAATAGAAACGCAATAAAATCAAGTTATACTCAGAAAAATGGGCTCTTTCGATTAGGTTATAGAAAATAGCAATATTTTATTCACTAAACAACCTAATTTCCTACGGGCAGTTTTTCTACGTTTCTCGAGGGTTTTATTCCACACTGGAACATCTCTGCTCGAACTAGGTGATTTAGTTAGACAAAATTACCTACCTGACGAATGGAGTTTTCAAACTTGGGCTTGTCATCAACATTACAAATGCCAATGTTCTTAAGGACAGACTTGTTAGAATCCCAATATGGCCGCCACAATGGCCGACTTTGCTACCTTCTCAGGATTTCCAGGGCACAAATCTCTTCGTAAACTAAACCATCGCACCTGATCTTCTTATGTTAAACTTATTACAGGTGAGCAAGAACAGAATAATAAATTGCTTTGTTGTGTAAAGCTTGCGATTTGTGTTGAGATTTGTGCGTTTGAAGTTTTGATGCACTATTGAAGCGGGATGTCAAGACGTTTGTCCTTAAAAGAAAGAAACTGTAACAGATACTCACCTCTGGTGTTTATATTTACTTCCCCAGGCAGTGTGATGTGCATTTGCGTTGCACCATACGAGCGCAGCTATCTCTGCTGGGGGATGCCGTCCATGTCGCCTGGGAAGTATGCCGCGACAACCAAGATCTATTCCCTTCAGTGGAAGGTACTTCCATTCTGACTGCTATCTACGATGTCTGTTTTCATGAATTCTGTAATTGGAAAATATTTACAATTGTTATATAATAAAGAACGCTGGCTGTCATCATATACCAACACGAGTGTTGTGGAATACCTTGTATTCTGAATGGGCCAATAACCATGGACATTACTAAAAAAAACCTCGCTTGTCGTATACAGTACGTGCGTGGTGCAGATTTAGAATCAAACAGGCGCAGAACGTTAGTTGCCATTATCGGGACGACGATTGTTCGACTTTGATAATTGCGGATCATCAGGATGTCGTTTTGAGTTACAGTTTGGGTCGTTTTCTTCCCTGCAGCAACCAGATCTACCAGTTTCGTTTCTGTGGTCAATCTGTAGTTTTTGCACCCCATTTGCGCTGTTTAGATAACTTTGATTTAGTACCAGTAGAGCAGGGGCTCGAATGTAAGCTTTTCGTTTAGAGGCGGACAGGCAAGCCTCTATTATGCGTTTGGAGTGAGAACCGGGAGATTCTCAGATTCATCTTGGGTTGTCCTTCCAGTAGGCTTGGCGGTAGCAACAGCCAGCTGATCTGTAATCTTCCTTAGTTGATTACCTAATTAATCATGAGGGTGTATATGGACTTCTTCAACTTTTCCGTTGACGCACCCTGTAAAGATCCATTCGACAAGGATGTCTTTCATAACGGATCGTGTCTGAACATGGAATCGCCGCTTCGTCCATCAGTCCATCAGTTCTACACCTTCCCCCAGAGTTTCATGGACGGGAATATTCTTTTTAACCACTCAGCAGTATCTTGATCCTTGCAGATTAGAACCATGAAACCGAACTTGTAGATGGGAGTGTTGAATTCGAATTGAATATTGGTTCTTTTCGCTGTTGAACTAGTCTGAGCAGAAGTTCTTCTTGAAGGAGGTCTAGCTTAGCTGTAGTGAATTGAACGGTGGGAAAATCTTTGAGTATTATCCAGATTTTCACGCTTTTGGCCATATCACTGTAAGTTGACGGAATATAGTCGTGTATAGTAGTGAGAGAATTCATTTGAGAGTTTCCAACATATCTTTTGTAAGAGATTTGTTAGGATTTCCTACGAAAAACTCGATAATATTCTAATCCAAGACTTGCACAGGAATTGTTCGACTGATTTCGTTAGAAACTAATTTGGAAAAAAAACTCTTGAAATTCCTCTACAAATCTGGGTACTAGACATTTCCGCGCAACCCGCTAGTGGTTTCTTCATCAACCTCCATGTAACGTATTATAAGTTTCCAACAAGATCACCCTGAAATTCTATCTACGCTCTTCCTAACATCGTTCCAATTGCATGTTTCTGGGGTAACCCGTTGAATCCTCGCATTGATTTAACAAAGGAAGCAGACAGATGCTTTTGTAGAAACTTCTTGAGGTAGATCTTCCTGTTTACAGTCTCAGTAGTCACGAATTGCGCATCCCGTTTACCTTATGAGTAAATTGCTTGCCAAATCATCCTGACATCCATCACTTTGCAACCTAGTGAATAATAAGCACTGATGAACTTTTTCCCAGGTTATGTATAACCCAAAAATGCTGAATTCATGAAATGACGGATTAGCCTGAACATAAAGTTTCTTTAGCTTAGCAATGAATATTGAAAAACATGCAAAAACACTGTTACTCAAAAAAATACGGTCCAAAGAAACCCTCGAAACAGAATGGAAATTAATACCAGAAAGTATACGCGCCTATCCAAAATGTGTGGTAATGTCGATCGCCTAAAAGAACTGAAAGATTTCAACAGTCTAGCTAAACACTCGAAAGAGTTTCTAATATGTAACTGCATAATTATCGAGTAAGCCTAAATAGGAACGCATACTGAAAACAAAATGAGTGTTGCATGTTAGAAATTTTATACAAATAACCAACAAAGATTAAACGGCAATTGTAGGCGCACGGTTACCCTGCTGATGCGTGATTGCGTTCGTATTACATTAACTGTTGTTAAATGTCCGTTTCAATAAAAAAAAAAACTGTAAAACCAAAGAAGCAAAACTTGCACCCGCCCTCGTATTTTTGATATGCGTGTTTGAATAGGAAGCCACTAGGCGCTGCAAAAGATCTCATGTCATCCATCCACCTGATTGTCTAGCCTTCTACACGATCAAATCGTATCTCTGAGTCCTGTTTAAAGGTAACGACTCAGATCTAACCTGCAAGAGGACTAACTAGCCTTTGACGTTCCATCGCTCATCGAAGCATATAAGCTCAGTTTATCAGATGCTAGTCACTTAGAACGTAAGCAAAAGTAACAAATAAACTATGCGTAATTGTTGTGAAAACATATGAATGTGTGAGTGGTTCGATCACACCTATTTGTAATAAAATGTGTTATATACCTGTATATCCAAACAAATATTTAAGTGAAGAAATGAAACCATACTATATATACAACCTACTAGCGAAAACAAATACCTAAATGAGTGTTGATAATCTTTTGTTCTGCAAAAACGCTGTACTTAAGTCTGAAAAATAAATCAAAACTGACAACTTGAACACGCGAAGTTTTATTTACTTATGTGAGAATCTTCGTTTTCTATAATGATTGTTTAACAACTGCAGTCGTTATACGCATTTACTCAATTTACCATATGGTTAGAGGTGTTAATAACATAAAACTGGGAGTTATCGGATAAAATTAAGTTTTGCTATTCGCACGTAACAAAATAATCAGTAGCCTTCTTTATTTACCGGGATTTCCACCCATCTACAAACGACTATTTACAAATCTGTGTGTCTTTGTTGGCGCTGTATTTGTCTGTTGTTTTGAGCAGTAAAAAAGAGAAATCCGTAATTGACTATGATAAAACAAAAAATACAATCTTCCTAATATATGCAGTTTCGTAAAATTAAAAAAAAATTGCTTTGCTTTCAAATCAGTAATGAAACCCTATACTGAGTAAACAGAAATGTCACGGATTTTCGGTGATGCATGATACCAAGTGGTCCCGGTGACGTTCTTCCATGAGTAAACTTTATCCCCAATGATAAAGCCTGAAGAATTATTTTTCGATGCCAATTATTGTCTCTAATTTAACTGACTAAACTCATATTTTTAAGTACTTTTACACTTTTACTATCCAAATTGATCCTACACCACCCTTGTTCTTTTGCTTTCTTAAAAAAAAACTATCGGAACTGAAACTTCCAAATTCCTGAAAATTATTCTAAACATCTACATTACACAAGGGATTACGAAAGAGAACGAACGGAATTAAGAATAAATACACTGGCAGGTAATAGCGAAGAACAAAAGGACAAAACAGGACAAACACAGGGAAACACAAAGTCCACCTATTCACAGACAGAAAGTGATGACAATCCTGCTCACATAAAAATGCACTTTCTCTTCTTGCATTGTGATTGCACTCGCGCTTCCCTAGCCCCAGTTCCCGAAGAACTTCCTTGCCCTTCCATTATTCCCCCTTTTACCCAAGTAGGTCCCGCAGTAGTAGTAGGTTAAAACAGCACTCGTTCTCCCCCATCCTCAGCATCTCGCGATCACTCACGCACGCACGCACTTCCCGGCACTTTCTCTCACTCGATCGGTCGCGCAAATTCGAGTAGCAGCAGCAGCAGCCGTCGTTCAGACTTTCATGCCCGTGTCCAGGTTGAGCGTCTGCTTCATCAGTTCGTACGTGCTGAAGGAGACGGCCACCATCGGAATTGCACGCAGGTAGTTGATCGACATGCCCCGGTACAGGCCCTTCATGATGCCATTTTCCTTGTAGATGATGGCCAGGGTGCGGAACATTCCCATGCTGAAAAAAGAGAAGGGGGAAAAACGGGAGATGCGTTACTGAGGTATTTTTTACGTGAAACCGAATCTAACAAAAACGAGACAAAGCACAAAAACTATCACTATTAACAATACTGAAAAAAAAATCGAAACATGACAATCTTATTTAACATGAGAAATAATAAACGAACAAGCTCAAACACAAACACATTGTAACAAATCAACGTAATCCCGGGAAGAACTTCAGGAAAGATGAATTTCTGGAGAAACTTCAGAAGGAATTACTAGAACACTTCCAGATGAAATCCGTGGAGGAGTTCCAGAAGGAATCCCTAGAAGGAACCCTAGGTGAATTCCCTGGAAGAATTTGAGATGACATCCCCTGAAGAATTCAAGATTGAATCCTTAGTGGAGGTCCTGAAAGAATCTGTTCTAAAACGTTATAAAATAATTCTATGTTAATACGAAGAAATTCCTTTAGGAATTTATTTGAAAATAGTGTTGAAGTTAAAGGAGGCGTCTTTGAAGAAATTCCTAGTTGTAATACGCACAGGAGCTTCGGATAAAATCTGAAGATATTAAATCTCTGACGAAGTTTCAAATGAAATCCGTGAAGTAGTTGCAGCTGAAATTCCTGGAGAAATGCCGGATGGAATCCCCGAAGGAATTTCAGGACGATTCCCTGAAGATTTTTTTTGGAAGCCCTGAAAATTCCCTGAGGGGATTCCAGGCTGCCAAATACTGCCGAAACGTCGGACAGTTGCCAAACTACTGTTTGAATAGCCGAAAACTCCGAGCATCTCAAACCATTAGTCATTTTTTGATGAATTCCAGGTAGAGTCCCTGGAATTCAAGAGGGTTTCTCCAGTTTCACCTCTAGAAGAATACCTGAAAATGTTTCCAAAATAGTACCTTGAGCAATTCCTGGTGGAATTACTCAAAGAAAAGCAGGTGGAATATCTGGAGAAAATCTAGGTGGAATGCCTGAAGGTATTCCATGTGAAATCTTCCCGGAGTTCCCGGAGGAACTACAGATGGCATCCCTGGAAGAATTCCAGTTGCAATCCCCGGAAGCATTCCAGGTGAAATCCAGAAAGAAATTACAGTAAGATTCTGCAGAAAAACTCCATCACGCAGGACTACCATATGGAATCCCAGGAGAAATTCCAGGAAAAATCCCTGAAGGAATTCCAGATGTATTCTCTAGAGGAGTCCTTGGAGGAAACTCCGAAGGAGTTCCAGGTGGAATCCTCAGAAGATTTCTAGGTGGAATCTCCGGAGGAATTCCAGGTGGATTCCCCGGAAGATTTCCAGTGAAACCCTCGAAGGAATTTCAGGTTGAATATCCAGAGGAATTGCAGGTAAAATCTCCGAAGGTATTTCAGATGGAATCTCCAGAGGAATTCCAGATAGAATCTGCGGTGGAATCTTCGGAAACACTCCAGGTCGAATACCCGGAGGAATTCCAGATGGATTTCCCGAAGGAATTCGAGATGTAATGTCCGGAGGAATTTCAGATGGAATTCACGAAGGAATTCCAGGTGGAATCCCTGATGGAATTCCGGATGAAATCTCTAAAGCGATTTCAGGTGGAATTCCTGAAGAATATCTGATGGAATCCCTGGAGGAATTCCCAATGAATTCCCCAAAGGAACTACAGATGAAATGAGGAATTCTAAGTTAAATTTCTGGAAACACAGTTGAAATGTTTCTGAATGATTTTATAGACATATAATAGTAAGGAAATTCTCGGAAGAAATTCTGGAGGTGTTTTGTGAGAATTTCCTGAGAAATCATTGGATTTTTTTGGGAAATAAACCCCGGAGGAATTTTAGATGAAATCCCTGAAGAAATTCCTGGAGGAAACCCCGAATGAATTCCAGATGGAATTGCCCACGTACTCCAGGTGGAATCCCCGGAGGAAATGCAGGTGGAATCCACTAAAGAACTCTAGGTTAAATCGCCAGAGGAATTCCAGATGGAATCGCTGAAGAAAATCCAGAAGGAATCCCTGAAGCATTTCAGATGGAATCCCTGTAGGAACTCCAAATGATGTCCCCAAAAAAATCCCAGGTGAAATTCCTAAAAATTATATTGCAATATCTGAAACAATTCCAGATGAAACCCTGGGAAGAATTACAGATTGAATCCCCAGAAGCATTCCAAATGAAGTCCACACAAGAGTACTATATGAAATCCCAGTAGGAATATCATGTAAAATCCCCGGAGGAATTCCAGTTGGAAACCCTGACGGAAATCCTAGAATTTTGCAGACGAAATTAATTGGGAAATCTCTGGGAATATTCCACACTGATTTAAAAAAGATTTTTCAGGCATTTCTGAAATAATTCCTGCTGGAATTACCCTTAAAGCGTATGCTTAAATCAGCACAGGAATAGCTTTTACACGTTAATCCCGCACTATGAATGCGAATATACACTTTATCAGTAATGGCATTTCATAGAAGTCTTAAAACTGCAAAAAAAAATCGTTTGAGTTAATTCTATTTAGGTAATGTTTCCAAATTTGGATTCAATTACACTCAGTGCAATTGGTGAATTTAAGGTTAGATTTAGTTAGGTTCAGGGGGCCACAGAAGGTTTCATGCTCATTTCAGGGAGTTAGGTGGCTTCAGGGGGTTTAAAGGGCGTTACAGGAAATTTTAGAAGGTTTCAGAGGCGCTTCAGGAGTGTTCCAGAGGCATCGTGGAATTTCAGAGGCGTTCTAAGTAGTTCCAGGAGCTGAATGGGAATGGGTTCCTGAGGGATGCATAAGCGTGCCAGGGGCTCGCTCAATGTGTTTCAGGCCATTCCAGAAGTGTTCCAAAGGATTTCAGGGCATTTCAGGAACGTTCCAAGGGGTCTCAAGTAACAATGAATGCTGAACAGTGAGAGTAGTAGCTGAACATTGGCTGGTCAATGGTGTCAGAGGCTGACTACAATGACAGCTAAACATTGGTCTGAAGTATGGCTTGTTCAACCTCTTAAGTCAGCGATACATTGGTGGCTGAAAATAAAGATGAATAGAATATTATTCATCTGTGTAACCAGCTTTAAAACATAAACCAACATGTAAAATTAATCATCTCTTGTTCAACCTTTAGTCAAATAATGTTTGACAGCTGACCTAAACAAGTTTTTTGTAGAGTCCACATCGCATCTTCAGCCTCAATCCAGACTTAGTACACACTTAATTTGGAATACCGTGTTTACTTGGTTGGGATGCGACTGGGATGCGACTGGCTTTGAGTTTAGCAAAGCCATCTTGACTAGGAAACCTTGACCGATTGGTAAATTGTAAAACTAATTAAATGTTTAAAATTTTGTATTGATAGTTGAATAATTATATTTTAGAACTCTCGAAAAAGGTCCCATACGGACCGAAACGTCGGAAAAAATCATAAACTAGTGTTTTCGATTCCCCCAAAAGACTGCAATGCCAACATTCCGAAGCAGAATACCGTGTACGGTAATTTTTTGACGAAAATAGAACAGCTGAATACAGCTGTATTGCATTGTTTACCTTTTGCTCCCGGTTTTGACAGGTCGTCGATCGATTACCGAAGCCACCGAAATAGTTCTGCTGTTCTATTTTCGTCAAAAAAGTGCTGCCTGTTCAGGATTGAGTGTGTACAACTCATGCTCTTGATTGTTGAGACACAACAAGTAATGCTTTCGTGTTCGAGGATATGTATACAATTATGTGTGGTGTAGCTACTAAGGTGAGTAACTATGAATCTGAGTTAAATTTCCAGTTTTCCCATAAATTAATTTATACATTCCTAAATATTTCTTCAGGAAATAAAAAGTCGCAGATAGTAAATATAATGTTACGAAAGTTCTTTTTTTTATTTTTACCCAATAAATAAATTTGATTGAATATTAATTAAGCGCATATGAAGCTTTAAATCAACCTTTCAATTAACCTCAAATCAGCTAAAGGTTGAATAAAATCACCAAAATTAAATGTTTAGGAGCCGAATAAATGATTATACCTCTTGTGCTCAGCATTCGTTCAAATAAAGGCTGCTTTAAAATATCTGGAAGAACGTTTGTACAACATCAAATTGTTACCTGGGGTCTCAGGAATATTCAGTTATAGTAGGGATAGAGCGGAAGCGAAAACGGTTAGCGCAGCTGGCTCTTCATTCGTTGTCTTTCCGCTTTAATTTGAAACGTGTTTCAAGCCCAAAATATTCCCTGCCGCGTGTTCATGACACACACCTAATACTGGGGCGGTACGTTTATCACAACAGTGAACACAATCTCTAATGAAGAAATTCATATCCCTGGAAAAATCTTATCTCTGTGGAAGTATCCCTAGAGAACCCTCCCAAAAGGAATCGCTGGAAAAATCCTTGGTGCTATGCTAGCTGAAATTTCTGAAGTAGTCATGGAAAATTTCTGGAGCAATCCTGCAAAATTCCTGGAGATATTACCCGAGGAAATACAGGATGAAACCCTACAGGAATTTCAGAAGGAATCCCGGAATTTGTTTCTGAAAAAACTTCTAGAGGGATAAATCACCTAATACATTTTTTGAAGGAATCCCTATTGCAATCTGCGAAAATCCCTTGCGGCATTCCTAGTGGAATATCTGAAAAAAAAAAATCTATGAGAATCATTGAAATCTCTGAGGAAATCCCTATTAGGATTCTAGATGAAATTTCTGGAGAAATCCATGGAATAATTCTTTTCAAAAGTTCTGGGAGAATATCTGGAGCAATTCTTGGAGGAGTCCCAGCAAAAATGGCTTGATAAATTCTATCATGAACTCCAGGAGAATTCCCAGCAAAAAATTTTAAATTCTTTGCCAGAATTGCCGAAAAAAACAAGAGAAATTCTTCAAGCAATACTAAGATATTTTCCTGTAGGAATAACACGAGGCCATCCTGGATTGATCCTAAGAAGAACCCCCGAGAAATCCAAGAAGCCCTAAACGTAGTGGCTACACGTTCACTTCATAAGTGGATGGGCATGGGTTCGATCCCAGCCCCGGCACTTGCAATTTTTCGTCAGTTGCTCTTCTCCCCGAGCATATGCTCTAACGAACCCGGAATCTTGGATATCGGCTAACGGCAACTAATAATGGAGTCCCAATCGGACTGGAAAAGGATCAAGAGCCACACATCAACATCCTCCTGCTCATCGTTCTACCATGGAAAGGGTGGAAAAGTGACAGCAGCAAGGCAAACAGTTCGATATAGTAGAATTAGAATAGAATACATCTAGGCGCTGTACAAAGTGCAAGTGCAACCACCGATTAGAATCGCTAAGGCAGTGCCATAGAGGACAAAAGAGCTGTACATTAGATTAAGTGGTTGAACAATAAAAAAAAACCATCTCGGCATATATTCCGGTAACAATCCCAACGAGGGGCAGTATCATAACGTCCGAGACCATAATGTCCCAGGACTTCAAGGCGCATTTTTCCGGGGCATAACGTCCAAACATGCAGACATGACGCATCCAAACTTTTGGACGTTATTTCGCAAAAAAAAAACGCGACTTAACGACCGGGACAGCATGACCTCGGACGTTGTGATCCGGCCCCTCATAAACTACGAAGATCAAAAGTTGGTCGTCTCAGACCCCTCTCTCCCTTCGTATACTTTCGTTCATACAGAAATTTTTAAAGTTGTATGGAGCGCAGACTGATAATTCAAAATTTCAACAATTAGGTCTGGTATAAGGATACGTTCAACGAATTCTAATAAGAGTCGTTCAACATTTAGCGGATTAGTTAAATACAATTGGATCTAACTGATTAAAGTATATTCTAAACCAACACCTTATCATCGATTTCCAGTAGATTATCGCGGTGTGGCCAACTTAAAAGACCCATCCTTCTCCCCTAATATGGTACTCATCGATGTTTATCAATCATCACTTATCGCCGTCACCGCTGCTGACTGGTCCGGTCACTGACATAAGCCATCCAGCTTTGCACACGCACTGCCTCCCCCATGCCAAGGCAACAATGACGGACACATTCCAGGAAGTATACCGAATGGGATGTGACTATGATGATATCGAGCCAAACGCACAGCCCACACAGCCACCCAAACAAATCCCCCCGGGGGGACCGACCGGACCGTAGATTTCGGGAATTATCATAAGCTTAATGGCTCTGTCGTACGCATCCATTCCGACGATGATGATGATGATGATGCTCTGTGTTGCCGGCTGTCTGCGTCAGACTGACTAACCGCACGCAATCTGCGTAGGCAGTCGGAACTGTGAAATTCCGCCAGAAGGGTGGTAAATCACATACCAGACAGAAAACACTTCGTTTGACTAAATGACCGTTCATCGTTCAGACGAGACACGAAAGAAGGTGTGCCCCACCGCGCGGACGACTGGTGATGATGGATGATGTCAAGTTCGATCATCACTACAGCTGCTGCACTCTAGTCTATTATAGCTTGCGCAAGGCGAGCAAACACTTGCAATTGTGAGCTTTTAAACAGACATTAAACTTTAATCAAATAAAGTGACAACATGGACCAGCAACGTAACTATGAGCACAACTGTTTCAATAAAGGTGTGATTCTCGCTAATATCCACGGCTTCAGCCGGGACGTGACTTGTAAAGTAAATCATCTGGCAGCTATTGGGAATTCCACAGAGTAACTTTATCTAGATTTACTGGCAATTCTAGAACGCCTCATCATTACAAAATCGAAGAATCGTTTCTTCACTGAATCCATCCCTTTCGATGAGGAGGGGTAGACTCAAAGAAACAAACAAGCGCCGCATAATTAGTCGGTTGGTAATTTCCCTACGTCAACAGCTCGCGAGCCAAGCACGCTTTTCGGGGATTTCCTAATGGCCTTCGCGAACGCCTTGCGAGAGACTTGTCCACGCACTGCTGATGGCCCTTCTTGGACTAACTCAGTTAACTAATTTATGCTATTTTGCCGCATAATTGAGATGGCATGAGGCAAGGCTAAAGGAAACCAACAAAGTGTAATTTAGCCAGACCAAGAGAAAAGCGCTTCAAGGTCGGTGGAGCACAGTTTATAGTGTGGGTAATAATGAGAAGAATTTTGATTACATTTGGACTGTTGTTCAGCGAAACGCACACTTACATTTAAATTATTCGAACATTGCTTTGTTCATTTTACAACAAAAAGTTGCCATTTTCCTAAACCGACACCCTATACATTTGTAATTGTTAAACATAATTTCCAGACTATTGTCCTAGCTCTATAGAACACTACACGATTACAATTGACTGCTGTCCTTACACTTTGTGTACAGCGCCTGCATGTATTCTATTCTACTACCAGGTAACCAGATGTCCACTCTTCCGGGAAGGGAATTTGTGGAAAATGTCCTTTATGGAAAATTACAAGCAATTGTAAGAACACTTGGAGCAAGGACAACCGTTGTCCCAATTCACCGAAAAAGGGAAACAACGAGGTGTGTGTTGTTCTGCGGTTCACAGGAGTTTCCTCTAGTAAACCGAGTACCCATAAGCGGTAAGTGCAAGAAAGTGCGTCTTGTTTAAGATGAATGTGTTGTGGGGCAACGTCTAAGAGAACATTGAGCGCTGCCGTAAATCCACTTGATATACTTAGGTTTTAGGCCCCAAGTTTTACCAAAGGTTCGCCGGCATTGTCCGAAGGCCATACAAGCTTTCTTGATCCTGAACTGAATATGGGGTGTCCAAGAAAGCATGGAATCAAGAATGACTCCAACGTACTTCATTTGATCAATCACATTGATTTCAAAATCAAAGAAACGCAAAGGTCGACACCATTACGCTTTCGTCATTCCGTTAAAAGAACAATGGATGTTTTACTCGGGTTTTCCGAAAGGCCATATAGGCGATACCAATCCTCAACCACCTGAAGAGCGCTTGCATCAGGTCGAAAAGGGTGCTGATGCACATACCGACTAACAATGTTAGGTAGTCGTCGGCAAAACCATAAGCAGGAAAACCGCTATTATTGAGTTGTCTCAATAGCGTATTTGCTACGAGATTCCACAAAAGTGGTGACAAGACTCCCTTTTGAGGGCATCCACAAACACTAAATTTTTTAATCGCTGTTTGACGCAAAGTCGAGGAGAGACACCAGTTTTTGAGCATTTTGCGAATCCAATTTGAAATCATTGGAGATATACCATGACTCCGAGCGGTTTCCAATATGGCATCGAAAGGCACCCTCGATATCTAAGAAAACACCCAAGCAGGATTGCTTTTGAGCGAATGCCTTCTCGATATCGTAAACAACTTTGTGTAAAAGAGTCACAGTGGACATTCCAGATTGTGAAGCATGTTGGTTCACATGAATTGGCCAGATGAACATTACGGATGTGATGATCCACAATGCGATCTAAGCATTTCAGAAGAAAAGAGGTCAAACTGATAGGTCTGAAACTCTTTGCTTCTTCATACGACGAACGACGCACTTTCGGAATAAACTTTACAGTAATATCCCGCCAGTATTTGGGAATATACCCTGTAGCAAAACTGCAAACAAGTAGTTTTATCAAAACATGTTTGAAATAATCAAATCCCTTTTGAAGCAAAATAGGATAAATTCCATATGCCCCAGGAGATTTGAAAGGAGCAAAGCTATTTAGTGCCCATTCAATCGATTCTAAAGTTATGATACTCCGATCCAAAGCCAGAGAGTCATGACTACAAGAAAAGACATCAGGTCCATCCGAAGATGTAATATCCACACATCCGGAAAAGTTTGTACTGAATAAGCATTCCAGAACTTCCTCATCGGAGGAAGTGAATTCACCATTTGGCAATCGAAGTTCGTTTACTCGGAAATCCTTAGATTTTGCAAGGATTTTGTTCAACCGGCTGGCTTCACTCAAACTCGAAACATTTGTACAAAGGTTTTTCCAGCCGGAACGTTCAGCAGACCGAGGAGCTTTCGGTAGGCCTTGCGAGCCGACCTGAAAGCCTCCAATCTAGACGAACGACGTCTGTTCCAACTCTTTCTACATTGTTTCCTGAGCATCACCAGATCAGAGTTCCACCAAGGGGTTCCTCTTTTGGTCTTCACAGGCCACCGAGGGCAAGCTTCTTCAAAAGCTTCCATGATGTTCAACGTTTTAGTATCCGTTTTAGTATCAACGGCATCATCTAAATCAGTTAGCCCTTTCTTTCCCATGGTAGCACAGGTGATCCACTACTTTCCACTGTTCATACAAATACAGGATAAGTTAGATCATTTCCATTTTTTCGTCAGATGTTTGTATACGTTTAATGAACTATTATGCCAAGTTTGGTCAAAATTTCTCTGCTCGTTTTTGTTCTAGAGCTAAATCATTTAGCGGAAGTCGGTATTTTTTCTATTTTAATTCAAACAAAATTTGAATATCCAATATTCCGAAACATGAACATTATTTTCATTGGAAAAAAAATTCTAGCATGCCTTAGCACAATAAAATACCGTTTCACAAACAAGTTGACGAGAAAACACTAATTTTATGAATAAACATGTGGATCATCAGTGATCTATTGGGAACAAAACGACATTTTTATCCTTCCTGATCTAACCTGTTCCTTGTTACCATGTTTGTTTACATTCAAGACATTTTCCATTATTAATAGTGTTTCATGTAAAAATGTCATTATTCCATATAATGTAATCTATTTAGCGCCGGCAATAAGTCGCAGATGAATCCAGGAAGGTTTATATGGTACGAGGAGAGAAGCCATAGATTCGAAGAGGACCATGTCCAAATACCTAACTACTTATGATAACTGCAAGAAGTCCCACAAATTTAATTAATTTTTACCGAAGGGCTTTATAAGAATCTCGAGATAAATTCAAGGTGTAATATACGATTTATAAATATATAGTTTAAAAAAACAATATACAAAAAAAACAAAATTTATATATGTGCCTTCAGTGCATCCATCTTCCCAATGGATCACAGGTGATCCACCTCAAAAATCATTTTTTTCATTTCTAACGATATTTTGGAGTAAAACTATACATCTTTTGTTCTGGTGATTTGTTCAGAAACCATTTTATCTATTTTTAAATGTCAAAAAACCTTGTGGGAAAGAAAGGGTTAGAGTGTCCATGGATGGTGAGTATTCATGAAATTTGACTGCAACCAAATCGGTAAATAAATCCCAGTTGGTTGACCGGGGGTTCCTGAAACGAAAAGTTTGCGAAGTAACATTCACATGTTCAAAAAAGATGTAGCGATGGACAGATAAAGAATCTTCATCTGACACATGCCAATTGGTCAGCTCATGACTAATTCTACTAGAGCAAAGCGTTATGTCTAACACTTCGCTCCCTAGCAGATACCATGAATGTTGGGCGGTTGCCTATGTTAAGTAATCCAAGATCTGTACTACTTAAATATTCCATCAAACAGGAGCCTCTCAAATTGATGTCTGAGCTGCCCCAGATAATATGTATGGTGAACATTAGCATCACTGCCAACAATTTGCGGAAGGCCTTTTGAAGTGCAGTATGCGATGACTTGCTTGAAAGCATCCGTAGGGGATGGTTCACCATGCGGTAAATAAATCGAACAATAAACGCATTTCCTGATGAGGTTTCCAACAGATACATCGATTGTGATTGCACATACATCTCTGGTGGTTAGTTCAGAGATGACTGTAGCAACGATTGCGTTGCTGAAAAGCACACATGCTCGAGGCATGATACGCGAGTTTGCCATTTCATTTTTACTGAAAGTAGCAAACACCGGATTCACAAGGTTTCCTAGATAGAAATTTCCCTTACAAAAGTAAGGTTCTTGGACTAACGCAACTTGGACTGTACCATTTTGCATAAGTCTGCAAAGATTGATCGTTGCTGTTCTTTTGCGCTGAAGATTGATTTGAGCTATCCTAACCGTAGCCACTACCCAAACTAGGCAAGATTAAACTCACAGCACAAAAAAGAACAGCAACAATAATGCCAGATCGGTATCGATTTGAATGCACCAAAGGGGAGGATGCACAGAATGCACTGTGTAAATCGCATAATGCGAATCGACATAGGTGTAAATTTAAACTAATTAATAACATCTTCATAATCCCGCCCTTATTCAGCCTCAAGTATGAGATTGAAAAAGGGCAGCTGATGTCTCGGAGAAACTCAAGGTCCACCGCGCTATTGCTCCGGTTAGCGCAGTAAGGGCAAAATACTGTGGATGAGGGTACCCTGGTACTCCACAGGCTCCGTTTGCGATTGGGTTTGTATAAGACCCCAGTGACCATTCATTCCTAGGCACGGTAAGCATAAAGCCGCATAACACCTTGAATTAAGGGTCACCTGATTAGTGAACTCCTACCACTGGAACAGGCGATCCGTAGTGTTATTCTTAGCCAGTTGAACCAACCGCTACCGACACTACACAGCTATCTAGGCTGATCGGGAAAAGAAGTTAATATTGGTGATCAACTTCATACTATTCTCCTTCTTGAACTTCCTACCCTGAGTGAGTAAATCGGAGTTCGAAAGCAACGCGTCCCGTCTAGTCTGTTGATTGGCACACACGGAATGTAATACCGTATCCCTTCGCAACGGTATACCGCGGTACCGTGAAGCGATCCTGTGAGTTTCGTCATCCTGATCATCGTCGTTTCATCATCGCGATAGCTGTGGACAAGAGTGCTGCCGAATTCAGTAAATATTTGGTCTAGTCTCACCGCAAGAGGAACACCACACCATTCGTGCTGCCAATTGGAAGATTGTGCCGACGCCAACAATTGGTGGCTCCAGAGAGGAGGAGCTACTAGCACCAACAATTTGGTGGCTCCAGAGAGGAAGAACTACTGCCACCAACATCCAGTAAAGCTAAGTTTCCCGTTCCCAAGCAAATAGCGCTCAAGTAAAATAGCTTTTTATCCGCAAGTAATTTTGACAACTGATCTATAATATACAGAAGCGCTACTTTTCCTTACGGGACTGAAATACATCGAAGTCAAGCACCATTTCTTGCGAGACCATGTGATCAAAGGTACGGTGAAGATTGAACCAATCCCATCGAGTAGGCAGCTAGCAGATGTATTCACAAAAGCACTAGATACTATTCATTTTCAATAACTTCGCAAACTCTTTGTTTTCCATGCAAATTATCATACAAACTTAAAACTCGAGGCGTAAAACGTTGACAAAACCGATCGCGCCTAAATTTTCCCCCGGTATGACATTCAGTGCGTGCGTCCCAGAAGATTAAACTTCCAATATTCCTAGCGCATAGAAAAAACGTACGAAAATTTTGAGAAACGAACAGTTGGAAAGTGAGGAAGTAGGAGTGTTGTGAAAGGAAGTATATATTACGATTGTTGATTACTTTCGGTGAAAGTACAGTGTTTTCACCGAAAATCATCAACTATCGTAACATTTTAGAGACGACGATGACATAAACTCCAAAAAGGAAGTAGGAAGTGTTGTAAAAAGTTGTTGAATAGAAATCACGTATGGCTCCATCGACTGCAGTACAGAATATTTCGCAAAAGGACACATTGTGTCACCCCATCAATTGCCTGTAAATTGCTGCTGAATTGTAATCTTCAACTAAATCAAACTAGAAGCGTGTAAATCAGCGTGTAAACAGACAAAAACATAAACTACATCTACTAGTTACAAAAACCAATCCAATACCAACCTCCTGTTAAGAGAGTACATTGACGTTCATCGTGTCGTTCAGATAATCGAACACCATTTGCAGCCGGTCCAGAGCGAGCAATAATTAGCAGAATCCAGTGCACGGAGATGATGATAACCAGGCGGCCACCGAGTCATTAGGTATAGTTGGTGTTGGAAGCCAAACAAAAGCACACCCATCACCCAGAAGAGGATTGGATTAACAGCGCGTTTGATGTCATCATAATAGCCGTCGCCGACGACGACGCCATGGTGTTAGGGACCGACCAATTGGGGCATGAAGTGACCGATGCGATTATTTACAGCGGCAGCAGCAGCAGCAGCAGCAGCAGCAGCACAAGTATAGTTGCAACAGTTGGTAGTTTGTGATTAGACATGGTGCAAAAAGCATTAGATAGGGTGAGTGGGTTAGTTGGGCGCGAGAAACATATGGTTAGACAAAGCCCGAGTAGGTACACGAGTCGTGGGGCGTCGTGTCGTTCCAAGAGAAGCCAAGTTGCGTTGCATATTGGTTTGAATCCATCACCATCACCAGTAGTAGAGAGTGTACATGAAAATGTATAAAAAGAAATAAACAATTAGAATCGATGATGAAATGGTTGATTTACGATTAACAGTTCTGCGAAATTGAGATCCAGAGAACAGATGTATGAGGAAGGATGCATTTCAAGAACTGAAATTCTTATTTTTAGATAAAGGAATGTCATCTATAAAAATGTTCCATGTCAAAACATTATGAACCTGTATGTAACACTTCTACAGACACCAAATTATTCTCAGCTTAACCGAAGAGGGTCGATTGCCTGAGGTGTTTGGGTTATCCTAATATATTGTCTCACACGTAAACTTAGAAACCTGATATTACATTCCCTTCAGCAATTCATATCAATTCTCACGCGCAATTAAAACCAATTTTTATGATTATCAATCACCTATAATTTAACGCGCCCAAACCCCCCAACATTAACTAATTAACACCAATCGGCCTTGAGACTGGTCCTCCCCAGGTCCGGTTCGTGGCAGCATCAACCTCACGCACACCTGATGAGTTATACGTCTTTTTTTTGTTATTTCTGCTGTGCGCACAAATGTGGACCTGTTTCTAAGCGAGTGAGGAGAGATTCAGCAATTCAAATTCCGTCAGCCCAACCGGATTCCAAAAAAAGATACTGGAAAAGTTGCGATGGCTTTCCAGTTCCAGCAGCCACCTGCGAACGCGTCGTATCTATACATATTTTACACGTTTGCCGATTCTGGGGTCGGTTGATTAAATTGTACGCGACTGGCTCTCTTCAGCAGCAAACCTTCTGCTGGTCTCCAGCGAAGAAAACTTGTTTCATGGCCGTGCTCGTCGTCACGGCGGTATGCAACAAAGAGAAAATATGACGACGACGACAACGAGGGACGCACCCAACCACAGCGCAAACAAACCGGAATTGTTTCTTTCGGTGCCTGCCGCCGCCGCCGCCGCCGGGCGGGGAGTCGCGCATTCACAAGTGCACACACCGAGCGCGTCACGTAGCAGCCTCAATCAGAGAAGCAATCGCATTGCAATTTTTGCGTAACTTCGATGGCACCCGTCGTCGTCGTGAGGCGTACTCGTGCGCGCCGTGCGCGGGTAGGAATAACGCACAATTTCTCCACGGTGCACCGTGGTACATGTCGGGCCCCACGGGTAGGTAATAGCCATCAGTTCAGGACAAGTTAAGCGAATTACATGCCGACCACGATGATGACCACAGCGCAGTGGTAGCTCGATTAAACGCCTCACTGTCTGGCAGTAGTGGTCATCGGCGATGTAAACTGCCTTTTAATTATGGCAACGCAACGAACCAAGCTCGATGCTGATGGTATTGTACGTATACCTTACCTGCCGGCCTATACCCCTGAACTCAAGGTAACAGGTGAAAGGATTGGGTTTTGCGAGTTGAGGTACATAATTCGCGAACGTGATGCTTTGCTTGATCCAGCATCAGGTTTGCTAATTGAGGTGAGTGGCAGATCCTCCGGTTCATATGAGTTTTAATCGGTTTAACCCTCTACTTCCCATGGTTGCTCTAGAGCACCATCGATTTTCGGCGGACTCGGGACAAATGGAATTAGATTAATATGATGCAATAATTTTAAAAACATGGTTGTAACCTCATAAGGTTCATCCATCTACTAACTACTTGTTTCAATAGTGGAACTATTGATAAACAATCAAAAACCTATTGATTTACAACCAAATTTTTTTTCATCGATTTCAAAAAATTTAGCCGATTTACAATAACTTTTGTTCAAGCACTTTTTTTGGAAACGCTTTTTAGCATAGATATAGTCGTTCAAAGTCGTGGGAAGGAAAGGGTTAACCCAGAGTAGTCATGAAAGGGTTACAAACTAATCACCGACCGACTTGTATAAGATTCAAACCGAAAATTTCGAAAAAGTTTTCTGTTTTCTGTCTTCTATTTTCCATCTTTTAAGATCTGTCATCATCTATCATGCTAACTTATTTTTTGATTTTCTTTTTTTGTCATTTATTTTCTGCATTCTGACTTCAACCTTGTACACTTCGTCTTACATTTCGGTTTTCTATCTTCGGATACTGGTCTTTTCTCACCTTCTGCTTCCATTTGTCTATATTCTGTCACTTATCTTCAATCTTGTGCTTCTGTCTCACGTCTTATTCACGTCGTATTCAATTTTCTATCTTCCGTTTGTGGAGGATTTCTGATTTCAACTTTTTAGCTTCCATGATATTTTCTATTTTCTGCTTACTGTATTCTGGATGCTGCATTTTGGATTTTGTCTTCTGCATTGAATTCCGTTTAATGTTAACAATCATCTTTACCTTATTAGTCTTTAGCATTCTGTCTCTTATCTGTTATTGTCTATCTTAAATTCTCTGGTTCCGTCTGTTTCTGTTCTGGATAGTAGATTCTACTCTGAAGTCAAGATTCTAAGTTTTTATCTCTGGACTCTCGATTAACGCTGGACGATGCTTATGTTTTCTTTTCTCTTCTATATTTCATTTCATGTCTTCTATCTTCTGTCGTTTATCTCCTGTCTATCTGTCTGCGGAAGTATTCTGATTTTTTTTTTCAATTTTCTGTATATGTACTGTATTCTGGTTGCTGCATTTTGGCTTCTGGATTTGGGTATGCTGAATTCTAGATTCTGTCTTCTGCATTTGTCTTTCGTTTTCTATTTTCTGTCAACTATAGTTCAGTAACAAATTTTGAAAACGACGTATGGTGTAGCATTGATTATATGTCGTTTTCAAATTTTTTTACTGAGTTGACCTTCAGCCTTCTGTCTCGTGTCTTCAATTTTACTTGCAGTGGAAATAATAATGTGTGGTGGACCTAACTAAATCGTAGGTTACTATAATCGCACGCTACGCCTCAACACTCCTCCTTAATCTACGATACCTATCATCTTCCGGAAAATCACATGCTTCAGTCTCGCCAACGGCTTTGTGAATCCATCAACTGGTTACTCTCTTGTTGCAATGTAGCCAAGTTTGATGTCACCATTTTCGATAGAGTCCTTGACAAAATAGTAACGGATGGATACATGTTTGGTCCGGGGTTTGCATCCATTATTTCTTCTGTAACACCTGCTTGCTATTAATTTGTTCCAGTAGCTGTTGCCACCAGAGAGCCTCTTGAACTCCTGCCGAAAGTTCCATAAACTCCGCTTCCCAGGACGATAAAGCCACGATTGCTTGTCGTTCCACGCTCCATGAAACAGCTCCTCCCGTGTTCATGAAAATATAAGCCGTAGTCGATTTCTGCGTATCCACGTCTCGTACGCATTCCAGCTTAGCATTTTTCTTGAGTTCAATTCCATCCACCATCGTTGCGCCAGTTTGTACATACCTTGTTGATTCAATGACCAAGTTTCTTGTGCCAAATTCCAGCTTCAATCGCCAGACTCTACATAATCCTCCAAGCACATTCTATAAGCTTCATAGATGTTAATCTGTCCAGCAGGCCAAATCTTCGCAGTAGACCGTCGTCCAGGAACGCCTGCTGGAGAACATCCCATGTCTTTTTTGATGTCTTTGCTTACTGTACTAGGCTATAGTTGTTGTTCTCAATACTTGAGCATATCGTCGCCAACGCCCTCTCGTCCAGATCCGTGTCAATCGCCTGACTTTGATCCGCTTTGGCTGCTCTCCAAGAGCCCCCTCGTATCAATATTATCTTCATCTCGAACGCCCATGATGCGTAGACTTACTAGGTTTCCACAGGCACGCCCATTTGCCCCGGATCGTCGGCAGTCTCCTGCAATTGCTCTAGCATTCGCAGCTATCGTCCTCGTACTTTCGCTTCCGTCACCTCGCCCACTTATGTTGCGTTCTTTGTCTCGAAACATTTTATGTTTACTAGATTCTGTATTCTGGAGTCTGAATTCTGGATTTTGAATTCTCGATTCGGGATTTTGAACTTCAGAATGTGTCTCTTACATTCGTCTTCTTATTTCTGTCAACTGTCATTTGTCTTCAGCCTTATGTCTCTTGCCTTCTGTCCTCTATCTATTCTTTTCTGTTTTTCGTCTTCTGTTTCTGTTTCTGATATAGATTATAGGATTTTTATCTCATTTTCGTTTTCTTTAGCACCGACCAATAATGATCGAGTTTATTCTTGCGCCTCGCTTTATGCCTTATTGTCAATTTGGTATCATTTGCTAATTTATAAGTTAGCTTTTATATCACGTAAAAATATATTGTGAAAGAGCTATAATTTCTTTAAAATAATAAGATTCAATAGTTGTCCCTCCAATTCTGTTTCCGTCTTGACCTCGTCTATTTCGGGCGAAACCTGAATTTAATGCCGGGCACACTTTCGACGTGACACTATGGTACATAGGATGGTCAAAAATTATGATTTAACCGTACTGCCCGTAACTGCATATTTGTAACATATGCATATTTTGCTGGTATTGAGTTAATATTGGGGATCATCATCAAATCACAAGTGCTTCGATTATCTGAATAAAAAAAATCGATTCATTCCTATACTATCTAAAGTCGTAACTTTGGGTTCCATTTTCTCCAATGCCTACTTTTGTCGAATGTTACTGTTATGCGGTTATGGGCAGCGTAGGTGTTTATTCGAAAAGTCGATCTAATTCTTTGTAACGCAAATTAAATCATGTTTTCAAAGGGTGATTGAACGGAAAGCTTTTAAAATAAGGTGAATGTAGCTTGAGAATAATGACCAAAACATTTCAATTAATATTTTTGCCCACAAGATTATTATACGCCAACACAGTGCAACACAAAATTATTCTCTGTGATTGTAAAATACGATGTTTCGTATACAGTAATTCCACGCACACTTTTGCTTGCATCTTCCCTAGACGATGAAAGCTTGTGTTTACATTTTACCGATGATGGGGAAAAATGATTGAATAATTGAACAGCTTTTGCTGCATTCTGCAGCAGTAAAAGTGAAGTGCTACAGAGCTTTTGTGGGGTTTGCATTCAAGGTTGGTTCAACAAGTGCATCTGGAGAAGTGAAAACTGAACGGTGATGAAGATCAGCTCGACTAGCTGCTGCTTTGGTGCGGTTGCCGTCGTCTAATGCAAAACGAGGAAAATTGTGAAGTCGCAAGTGGAGTTAAATTGAAACGTGAAATTTTGCGTAATTTTTCGATTTCCAGTGCTAAGGAGGTTGTTTATCGAAAGACTACATCTTTTTGCTTCCATCTAATGAGGCATCGGCAGAGGTAAGTAAGAATATCTGAAATGATTTGTTATTTTCATTCTGAGGAGACGAATATTAGAGCATGCGACAAGGTAAATTATTACCCTATCTGTATCCTGAACTATGCATTCCGAATTCTTGATTCTTAAGCCTGGATTCTGTAGTCTGAATTCTATATTCTGTCTTCTGTTTTTGTTCTGTCATTTTGTCTTCTGTCTTCTATCTGTCAGCTCTTAGCTTTTTTTCTGTCTTTTGTCTTCTATTTCCTGTATTGTGTCTTCTGTCCTCTGTTCCTGTTTTCTGCCATTTTCTTGTTGTCTACTTCTGGAGAAATTATGTTTTCAATCTTAAATCTCCTAAAATGCTTTCTTTTTTCTGAATTCTGTATGTTTTATTCTGCAGTCTGTATTCTCGATTCCGCATTTTAGATTATAGGTTCTGGTTCCCGGATTCTGAACTTTGAATTTCAAATGATTTCTTGTTTTTTGTCGTCTATCATTGATTTGTCTTATATCTTCTCTCTTCTGTCTTTTATCTTCTATTCTTCCTCGTCTTCTGTTTATGTTCTGGATTCTAAATTCCTAATTCTAAATTCAGAATACCGGATAATGGATTCGTGATTCTGAGTTCTAAATTCTAGGTTCTGGCGTCAGGCTGGATTCTAGATTCTGAATTTTGTCCTCTGCTTTCTGTCTCCTGTCGTACGCTTTCCATCTTCTATTTTTTATCTTCTTCTTTTCTTCTTCTCTAGCTCCTTCTTCTTTTTCATATCGTTGTTTGCTTAACAACTCAGCTGGGACAAAGCCTGCTCCTGTGGCGGGCAGCAATATACGATACATTCGTTTGTTTGATCTGCCACCGGAGCTGAAAGATGAAACTATATCGCTAGCGCTCGGAGAATATGGACGGGTGGAACAAATTATACGGGAAAAATTTCCTGCGGAGCTTGGCCTGCCCCATTTGTGTACTGGGGTGCGAGGTATTTATATGACCGTCGAGAAGGACATCCCTCCGATGATCAATTTCGGTGGTCGTGAAGGACGGATCTATTACGACGGATTACAGGACACGTGTTTTTCGTGCAGAGAGGTTGGACATCGAAGGGACTCCTGTCCCCACCGTCAAACCAATCCCTACGCGGAGAAGAAAAAAAGGAGAAGAAGAAGCAACGGATCTCACAACCCACTTCATACGCTGCGGTGGTCTCTGGACAAGAGCTTTTGCCGACGGAACAAGAGGAGGTATTGCCGGTGGAAATTATCGAAGTGCTGGAGGATGACATCATCGAGCAGACAACGGAAATGTGTGAGAGTTGCTTTTGTGCTGTACTCTGCATCACACGCATCGGCAGTGTGCTCTCCGTCGGAGTGATAAATAGCAGTAGCCCTTTGTTTAGTGCTGCGTTTGATTGTTCAGTTCACACAGTTTCGGTAGCCACAATATAGCTCGTGTGCAATGGAAGTGTTTTCAAACACGTTACAGTTTCGGTTCCCCACGGGGTCTTTGCCGCCGTCGTGGATGGAAGTCGCGGAGTTTACAAAGCGGATACACACGGATGTTTTGCAGGTGGAAGTTGTGTATAAATTTCCACCGCAAAGATCTCTTTGTGTGAAATACAAATCACGAGAAGCGATGGAAGAAACATTAGGCCGGAATGTAGGAGCAATAAAATTCCATTATACTGATGGGAAAATAGTAGACGTGGATGTCTCTGTTGCGGGCAGCAATGTTGTTTACACCCGGCTGTTCGATCTTCCTCCGGAGGTACATGACGACGTTCTGGTTGCAGCTCTTTCTGAGTAGGGGAAAAGCGGGTAACACCGTCAGGGTGGGTAAGCCCGTCACCCCAATTATTCTACCAGAAAATAGTTATTTAGTAGCTTTTTGGCCACACATCTTATTTGTTTTTACCATTTTTACTTTTTTGAGACACATGGTACCAACATTGTCCTGTCAAACGCGAAGAAAATAAACAAAACAAACGCATACGTTGTTGCACCAACGGTGGAAGTAATTTTTCGCTGGTAGAATTTAGCCTCTAAATTACAAAACAAGTACAGAAATTTATTTTAATCAAGCATGTATTCTCATCTGTACTATTCTTTAGTGCCAAGATTCATCGAAAGGTCAGTTTCAACAATTTTTCAGAAATTACGGTGCAGTTTGAGAAAAGTTGGCTTTTCGGGTAAGCCCGTCACTCATCGGCCAGGATTCTTTCATGAACTCTTTTTGAGATTTCTTCGGGTATTCCTCCAGTGATTCTTCAAGAAAACACCTGGGAGCTGGCAAAATAGAATCATTATTATTTTTATCTAGTTCAGTTAACCGAGGCGCAATTACGTTCAACGCTTTACGGAGCCGATCGTTATATCAAGCTAAAAGTTACGTTATATCGAGGTATGACCGTGTGTGTGAGGGTTCGATTTCCAGTCTGTCCAGGATCTTTTCGTAAAGGAAACTTCCTTCACTTTCTTGGGCATATACTAGAGGATATCTTCGTGCCTTCCACACGATATACACATTCAAAATGGCCATTGGCAGAGGCAGCTCTCAGTTAATAACTGTGGGAGTGCTCATAGAACAAGCATAACAACAGGCTTTTTCCAATTGCAACGTAATGCCAAGAAGAAAAAGAAGAAGAGAATGAGCGATGTTTTTTTGTAGTATGTATTTTTTACAACGGTGCGAAAGGTTAAATCATTGGCTGTTCTTTCCAGTTATACTGATGTACATGGAGAACAACGGCATGATCGCTTAAGTAGATTTTTCTTTATTTGGCAGCATGTGCATTAGCGTGGTTCAAAAAATCGGTTTTGCTCCACATCGCTTATTCGATTCATAACCAGATTCTATGCCTTCTCCCAAAATTTGAGCTAAATTGGTTGAAAATTGAGAGTGCACAAGCCCTTCAAAGTTTGTATGGGAATTACTATGGGAAAACGACGTTTTTCATTCAATTGACCGTAGCATTTCCCCAAGTGCCCTAGAGTGTTAGTTGATCATTGGTACTCCTAGGCTACTTTATCAGCTTCAACTTTGCCGAAGACCACATTCAAATCGGACGCCTCATTCATTAGATATCGATTTTTATCCAACTGGGGAAACTTTAACAGTGATCGTTCAGCTTTCCAGCAGGCAACATTGCTGCACATGGCGCCAAAGATAGCACACTGAAATCATGGCTACTATGTTTCAAAGGCAAATTGCAGTGATGCCCATCGAATAGTGTAACCATCATGATCAAAGATTTTCATTCCGGATAAAAATCGATAACTAATTAATGAGGCGTCCGATTTGAATGTGGTCTTCGGAAAAGTTGTTGCTGATAGAGTAGCCTAGAAGTAGCAAGGGTCTACCAACACTCTGGGGCACTTGGGGAAATGCTACGGTCAATTGAATGAAAAACGTCGTTTTCCCATAGTAATTCCCATACAAACTTTGAAGGGCTTGTGCACTCTCAATTTTCAACCAATTTAGCTCAAATTTTGGGAGAAGGCATAGAATCTGGTTATGAATCGAATAAGCGGTGTGGAGCAAAAACGATTTTTTGAACCACGCTAATGTGCATATACCTTAAAATTAATGATCATATAAAAAACGACTGATTAGAATAATTGGTAAAACATCACAACTCATCAAAAATATCAGGCCAAACATTTCAATAGGTCCTATCTGCATTTGAGAGGCTCTCTTTGTTCACTTTCTCTTTTAATGGTGCAATGTAATGGTACACTTTTCATCTACTTTTGCAGTACAAATCAAAAGACGATTGTTTTGACCATCGTTCAATGCAAGGAGACAATCATAATACAAAAAAACAGCTGAGATATTAACGAAAGAGAGGGAAACCAAAGAGAGCCTCTCTTCTGCAGATAGGACCTTTAAACATGTTTGGCCTGATATGTTGGAAACATTTTCAAATTAAAATCTTCAAAAGTATCTTGAAAAAAAAAATATGACGGACTTACCCCATAGGGGTGACGGTCTTACCCGCACTGCATTAACAACATCAATATTTAATATGTTTGTGTTATGTACATTATTCGGTAGAATAAACATATTTTGAAAATTTTAATGCACAAATCTTATAAAATACTAATGAATCAAATATTCTGTGTAGTTAAAATATCAAATTACCTCTTACATTAATTTTGTATAATCCCAATGCTTAAGGTGACGGGGTTACCCCTTCCTCCCCTACGGGAAAGTGGGAAAAGTTGTCCATGAAAATTTCCTCGCCGGTCTGGGCCTCGACCACCTATACACCGGTGTTCGTGGAGAGTATGTGGAATTAGAGATCGGGAGAGAGATTCCTCCCTCTTTGGAAGTGATGACATGGAAAGTACGAGTGTTCTACGACGGGCTGAAGGAGAAGTGTTTTTTGTGCAACAAGGAGGGACATTTCAAAGCAAATTGTCCAATGCGGAAAACGAAAACGCCGAAGCAGAAGAAGAAACAGCAGCCAGTTTCCTATGCTGGGATCGTGGAATCGGGTACTGCAGCACTGTCGGACGATGTTGTTATCATCGAGGAGGAAATCATCTCGGAGGAAGCTATACAACAAACGAATGCAGACGTCTCGGTACACCAAGAAATGGAACAGCAAAGAAAGATACGGGACGAAGCGGAAGAAAAACGGAAAAGGCAAGAAAAGGCCCAGGCTGAATTGATCAAATGGACAACCTCAGTGATAGAAGCGGTCAACAAGCAAGAAGCGACCGAACGTCGTGCCCAGTTTACTGCTGCGGGTTCGACATCAACGGAGATGCTACGTCCGAAGAAGACAGCGCGTAAAAATTAATTGTGTTAGTTTTTAGTTGTAAAAATAGTATTCTTACAATAATGTAGTTTGGCTCCGTTAAGTGCTAGGCACGCATGAGCCTTTCAAATAAATGGATTGAAAAAAAAAAACGGAAATGTGTGATGCGGAAGAATCGAACGAAGACGGAACTGAGATGAATCGGAAAGGAGACGAAAACACATCGAAAGACGAGGTCAACGAAAGTCAGGATACATCGGCAAACGCTAGGGTGGCACAGCGACGTGCACAATTCGCAGCTTCTGGTGGTGGTTCAAGCTCCGGTTCCGTTCCGCGACCAAGGAAGAAGTGTGCCCGAATGCAATTTTATTAATATGCACTCTTTTGAATATTTTTTGTAATTATTCGACAAGATGTCGGCTCTGTAAAGTTTTTAGTTAAACGATCGAGCCAATAAATAAACTATTTGGTAAAAAAAAAGCCTGCTCCTCACCTTAGTATTCTATGAGCACTTTCACAGTTATTAACTGAGAGCTTCCTGTACCAATGACCATTTTGCATTCGTGCGTTGTGTGGCAGGCACGAAGATACTCTATGCCCAAGGGAGTGGACAGACCGAAAATCGAAATCGAAAGCGTCGCTTCCGCCA